>NW_026880824.1:0-324526 GCF_032173495.1 Musca vetustissima
AAATTTCAATGTTTTTATATAATTCATTTGTAATTGAAGATTTGAATTGTAATTCAAAAATTTTATTTATAATTCAATTTGTAATTTGAATTCAATTTCACCACAATGTTTTGAATTGCAGATGTTACACTTTTATATATTTTCAAATGATACACCTTTTACAGTTGTAATTCAATTAATTTTAATGGTAATTGGAGATTTTCACTCGTAATGAATGAATAAAATGTATTTGTAATTCGAAATTTATTTTTTTTCTAATTCGAATAATCAATTTGTGTTTGAAATAATTTCAATCGCAATTCGAAAAATAAATTTTGAAAACTCTGAATAGATTTTGGAAATTACAAATGAAACAAATACTAATATTTTTTTTAATAAGAAATGAGCATTTGAATTTCAATAGAAATTTTTTAAATTATGTATTAATTGTGATTAGTGAATTCCAATTGTAATTCATCATTATTCACAATAGTTTAAATTATTTCAATTGCAATGCAAAACATTTCATTTAAAACGTAGATAGTTCCATTTGTATTTCAAATAATTCGATGTAGTGTATGTTTTGAAATGGAATTGTTGGAATGTAGCAAATTGCAAATGAAATATTTTGAATTACAAATGGACTTCCTTTAATAACAAATAAATTATATGGGAAATTGAATAATTTTAATTTCAAATGCGATGATTTGATTTAAAGAGTGATTTGTTAGGAGCTTGATAACTTTTTTTAAAAAAAAAAAACGCATAAAATTTGCAAAATCTCATCGGTTCTTTATTTGAAACGTTAGATTGGTCCATGACATTTACTTTTTGAAGATAATTTCATTTAAATGTTGACCGCGGCTGTGTCTTAGGTGGTCCATTCGGAAAGTCCAATTTTGGGCAACTTTTTCGAGCATATCGGCCGGAATAGCCCGAATTTCTTCGGAAATGTTGTCTTCCAAAGCTGGAATAGTTGCTGGCATATTTCTGTAGACTTTAGACTTGACGTAGCCCCACAAAAAATAGTCTAAAGGCGTCAAATCCCATTATCTTGGTGGCCAACTTACCGGTCCATTTTTTGAGATGAATTGTTCTCCGAAGTTTTCCCTCAAAATGGCCATAGAATCGCGAGCTGTGTGGCATGTAGCGCCATCTTGTTGAAACCACGTGTCAACCAAGTTCAGTTCTTCCATTTTTGGCAACAAAAAGTTTGTTAGCATCGAACGATAGCGATCGCCATTCACCGTAACGTTGCGTCCAACATCATCTTTGAAAAAATACGGTCCAATGATTCCACCAGCGTACAAACCACACCAAACAGTGCATTTTTCGGGATGCATGGGCAGTTCTTGAACGGCTTCTGGTTGCTCTTCACTCCAAATGCGGCAATTTTGCTTATTTACGTAGCCATTCAACCAGAAATGAGCCTCATCGCTGAACAAAATTTGTCGATAAAAAAGCGGATTTTCTGCCAACTTTTCTAGGGCCCATTCACTGAAAATTCGACGTTGTGGCAGATCGTTCGGCTTCAGTTCTTGCACGAGCTGTATTTTATACGGTTTTACACCAAGATCTTTGCGTAAAATCTTCCATGTGGTCGAATAACACAAACCCAATTGCTGCGAACGGCGACGAATCGACATTTCACGGTCTTCAGCAACACTCTCAGAAACAGACGCAATATTCTCTTCTGTACGCACTGTACGCATTCGTGTGGTTGGTTTAATGTCCAATAAAGTAAACTGAGTGCGAAACTTGGTCACAATCGCATTAATTGTTTGCTCACTTGGTCGATTATGTAGACCATAAATCGGACGTAAAGCGCGAAATACATTTCGAACCGAACACTGATTAATAAAATGATAATGAATAATAAAATTCAATGATTTGCAAGCGTTGCTCGTTAGTAAGTCTATTCATGATGAAATGTCAAAGCATACTGAGCATCTTTCTCTTTGACACCATGTCTGAAATCCCACGTGATCTTTCAAATACTAATGCTCCACTTAAAACTAAAATTTAGTATGTCTTGACTTTTAAGGATGTTTATTAAATATGGAGACGAGAAGATCCGGCACTCATAACTTCCACACAAAATGGTCAGCATTTTAGAAGTAAAGAAATCACATACAAAGGGTAGGGAGAAACCAATACTGGTTACATTTTTTATCGGGCTAAATTTTCAGTTCATCAGTAGAAATTCGAACACTCTGTCGCTTTTTAGAAACATGAACAAAATGGTAACCTTCACTCTGGTGTCTCGCCAATAAACAAAATCTGGAAATCTGTAGTAAAATTTTTCGATTAATAATTCAAATAATTTTGATTTTTTTTTTTTCATATTTATTTATAATTTTAAATCTATTATTTTATTGCAAATTTTTATATTGTCACTTACCCAACCTGTTGCTGTATCTTAGTAGAATATCCAATTTCACCCCACAAAAATAATCCCCCTTCACAATAAAACAATATTGCAAAATCAGCTTCTAAACTATGAAGGAAAAGAAGAAAGAACACAATATAATATATATTATATAATAATAATAAAAAAAAAACAAATAAAACAAAACACTCAAACACCGCATAGCAGTGTAGACCTCATTGTAGACTAAATAAAAAAAAAACAACTAAAAAACAAAACAAAAAATTTGCTAGTAACATTTTGAAGCAAACAAAGCCGAGAAATTAAAACAAAATAATAATTATTATAAAATAAAATATGTACCTTAGTTAAAATAATAATAAAAAGAAAAACAACAACAAACAAAACAATATACAATGTTACTGTTTAATGATTTTTTTCTAACTTAGTTTACCTCCTATTTTCATAAAACAAAAACAAATAAAAAACTAAATCATATTATTTTGTAGTTGACAAAGAAAAAAAACAAAAAAGCCAGAAAAATTATGCAAACTAAAAAACGTTTATTTTTTTATATACATACATATATTACATAGTAGAATTGTTATTAGATGATATAATTAATTAATTTATTCATTCATTAGAGTGAATTTAGTTTTCACGCAATCTTTCTTTTCCAGGGAGTTCAGTTTCATTTTTAGAAATTTTTGCCCAAGCTCTTCAGTTGTAGAAAGTTTTGTGTTTCATTTTTGAAAAAGTAAAAAAAAAAGAAATCAACAAAAAAGGATAAGCAAACAAAAAAACCCCAACAGAAATATGGAAAAAATCAGAAAAAAACACAACTGCAACCAGTTATAAACTATTCACAATAAAATTTACATTGTTAAAAAGAAATAATAATACAAAAAAAAGAAAATCATTAATAATTGATTATAAATTAAACAAAAAAACATTAAAAATAAATGAATAATTTTCTAAACCTATCCAGAGAAAGAAAACGAATGAAATCAACCACAAGGAAAAGAAATAAAAAAATAAAATAACAAAAAATCTAAAAAAAAAATTGAATGATGAAACAATTCAAGTAGTGTGTAGTAGTGCAAAAACAAAAAAAAAACGTGTTTGTTGTTAGTTTAAATTTTAGAAAAGTTTTATTTTTCATCAACAATATTAATTGTTTTGCTATTACGTTATTATTATTTTTTATTATTATTATTATTCTAATTTTTACTATTCGATTTAGTTGTGAAAAATAGAGCAGTTTTTTCATTAAAACTCTTATTAATATTAATTATTATTTTGTTTAAATAATTATAAGTAACTATTATTATTATTTTGTTGAATAGAAAAGCCGAAGAGAAAACAATAAAAAACGAATATTGTAATTTGAGAAAAAAAAACTTAAATTTGTGTATTTTTTATTTTATGGGAGGCTAAGGAATGAAGGACAACAGCATTTTATATGGAATGTATGTATTTTTAATGTTATTCGAAATACTTCAGGGGTTATTTTTTTTTTTTTGGATTGTATTTTCACCAGGAATCCTATATGCTAAATTATAGCGACTTCGTCCGATAGTGTATAGTAAGTGATGTTTTTATATCGCCAAATTATTATTTTTATCCGTGTTGTATTTCCATGTATCAATTTGAAAATAATATTATTCTAACAATTTAAGAGATATTTGAGAAAATATTTAAAATTCCATTAAAAGTGAAAAAGTGCAGGTAATGTGGTATACCACATTATGTTAATGTGGTATGGTATAAGTTTCACTTCCAATTGATATCTTATATAATTTATTGGTTTCAATGAATGTGAATTAGCTCGAGATTTATGTCTGTTAAGATTTTTAACGGATACGTTGAGTAAAACTTCAATTTTAATTATATAATAATGTCTGCACATGACAATATATAATGTTTGTATGGACAAGTTTTTAAAACAAATAGGCTTTGTTTTTCATCCTTGTTATTCATGGTAGGCTCTCGTAGAGGTCAAATGTTTCAATGATTTGACTCAATGATTTTGTCTTGTGCTGGCTTTTTTCATAGAGACTCAAAGTATACCACATTACCTGCACCTGTGTTTTCTGAATAAACGTATAGTTTTTTACCTAAATTGGTAAATATGTGGTGCAATCGCGCATATTATTTGATTTTTAGTAGTTATTAATTATTTTAATGCTTTAATAATAAAGATTAAAATACATGTGTAAAACAAAAAAATATTTATAAACTTCAATCGAAAAAAGTAAATTTCATGATAAATTTAATTTTTGCTACTGATTCTCAACGTGAGTTAAATGAATTAAACATATCATTTCTATCTTATTTTTTGAGAACATCAAACTATAGAAAATGTTCAAGTTATTCTAAAATTTTCAGTTTACAAAAAAAGTGACCAATCATGGTATAATAAACACTGTGCAACACAAAATATAATGTAAATTTCTTAAAAACTCTTGAATATAAATATATAGTTTGTTCTGAGACTTGAAGTGGATTTTGACGTAGAATATTTTATTCTTTGACATTATATACCTAAAATGAAGTTTCATGTTACTTTAATCCACTTAGTCGAAAAAATACTGGGTTTTGGTTCAAAATGTATGACTATATATTCGGTATATAAATTATATATACAGATTTCTCTTGTTCAGTGACTTATGCTAAAAATTGATGGAGAATATTTTTGTCCCTTATACTATCCTTCTAAAACGACACCTTGTGGGAAAAATGGGTAAAAACTAGTAATAAGTATGATATTAAATGGGTTTTTGTTTTTTAAAATTTTTGACGTTTAGGCTGATTTTTGAGTTTTAGTCTATTCTGAGACTTATAGTAAAACTTTATGGCGAATATTTCTGTAGAATATTCTGAGCAGCTTTAACCCTGTTTTGAAAGAGTTTTCAATCACTCCTGAAAAAAGAGGCCGAAAAGACCCCTTTAATGAGTCGGTTGAGGGTTAAAGTTGCATACCAAAATATTCCTCGATTTTTTGTCAGTAATATTGATGAAGACACTATATACCTAAAATGCAAGGATTCCATGAAATCATAGTTCGAAAATGATCAAAATCCTTGAAAAGGGGGAATATTGCCCCGCCTTTTTAGGTTACCTCCCGACGTAAACTTTCAAAACGCCGATACACTTGTCTTCTTTTTTTAGCCCCTCTTTCATAATCTGTTGGAATTTCCCGGTAATTATCAAAAAAAAATCAAATGTGTTGTTATACAACAAACGATACAACAACCACATGGAAATTTGTTGTTGTAAGTTGTACTAGTGTCAACGTCATTTGACAGTAAAATCTAAACAAACAAATTATATTTATTTTGAAAATGTAATATTTCCGAATCGTCAAAATAAAATTGAAAAACATGAATGAAAATCTATCATATTTATATTTCTATCGCTTCCACATCTTTCCAATTATTGAGTCATTGCCACTTAACACATAATGAAAACGCTGGGAATTGCGAGTTATTCCATGAAGAAAGATTTGCTTCCTCAAACTTTTCCAGCAGGCAGATTGAGTAAATTGAATACATTTTATAAAGAACAATTTCGAATTGCATGAGTTCCCAATTTTCCAGTTGGGTGATTTTTAAGAACATAATTTGTCATATTCATATTGACACTAGTATTACGTTGGAATCAAATCAGCTGGGTTTTGCTGATACCTTTTATAATTGTACCATGATTACCAACCTATTCTTCATTATCTACATCATCTTCGTCACCATTATCATTTTCATTTTGGGTAAGAATAAGTAACTCCAATGCAGCCTAAGGCATTTGCTGTATTTTCTTTTTACAACTCTTCCTCTTGCTCGAAATAAATTGATCTGAACTGAAGAAATCTATTAAAGACGTTTTCTATTGTATTTTCCCGACTGAATTTACGGAAAAGTTCTCCCTATAGCTTTTGAAGTCCTTATTTCTGACTTCCTGAGATACTTCTGTTAGTTGACCAATAGGCAATGGTGCAAACGCTATAATTTCTGGCCCGTGAATGAAGTATTTATGTAGAGTAGGAGGCATATAATACTATGGATAATTTTTAACAAATAGCCTTTCAGTGTCTTTTGCTAAATTTGAAAATTTTTTATACCCTTCACCACACTGTGGTACAGAGTATTATGTCTTGGAGCATATGTTTGTAACAGCCAAAAGGAATCGAGATAGACACATGGTTCCTTTTGAGAATATGCATAGAATCACATTTTGAGTCGATTTATGCATGGCCGTCTGTTCGTCCGTCAGTCCATGTATTTTTGTGAGCAAAGTACAAGTCGCATTTATGATCCGAATTGGATGAAATTTGGCACAGCCCATTGGTTTGGCCCAAGGACGAACCCTATTGGAATTGGAGAAAATCGGTTCAGATTTAGATATAGCTCCCATATATATTTTTTAGGTAAATGATGCACCAAAGTCCCTGAAAATCATTAGATTGGCTCGAATTTTGGCATAGCGAACTAAATCGGGAAAATCGGTTCAGATTTAGATATAGCTCCCATATATATTTTTTAGGTAAATGATGCACCAAAGTCCCTGAAAATCATTAGATTGGCTCGAATTTTGACATAGCGTACTAAATCGGGAAAATCGGTTCAGATTTAGATATAGCTCCCATATATAGTTTTTCCGATTTTATGTAAATTGTGCACTAAAGACCCAAAGATTAGGGATCCATTTTCGTGTTTATGGTCCTTTAACGTCTGTTAGGATTCATCTGCTGATTATACCCGAAGTGGTGAAGGGTATCATATAGGCTGTCCCCTCCGACTTTACTACTTTCCTTACTGGTCAATATTGACTTCAATACCACTAGAAACAACTATTAATATTGTGTGCATATTTTGTATCAATTGTAAATCAAGTTTTGTAATTTCTGCAGATACCTTTCAGTATTATTAAAAAAAAGCGTTGCCGAATTACTATCGTTTGAGTTTCCAAAGCTTGGGTTTGGTTGGTCAACAATCAATCCAATATTTTTAGCGACTGGCGTTATTTTACAAATTATTTAGTAAGAAAAAATGCAACAAAAAGGCAAAAGGATGTTCTGGAATTTATAAGCTGAAACTTCATATTTTAAGAAAATATAAGCAGTTTTACCAAGTTTCACCGATAATTCTGTTGAAATCCAATACAAACATCAAAAGTAACTAATTTTTGGTGCAATTTCCTTTTCTTCAATATTTCCAAAACATTTCTCTAAACAAACAAGTATCTTTCATATGCCCAAACACCTGAAGTAGACGGCTTCATAATAAAATGTTCACATTTAGAATTCTTAATTAAGAAAATTATCACTGCAAATATGCAAATTTTCACTTTTAACCAATGCGCACAAAAAAAATGGTCTGTTTCCTTACTGCAAGAATCTACTACTATTTACTACGATAACACTTTTTTCCTTTATGATATCAAACAAAATAGTAAAAACTAGTAGATTCCTGCAGTACGGGAACAGACCAAATAATAATTACTGAACTTTTAAGACACGCTGCAAATAAAGTAAACAGATAAGAACTTTTATTTTGGAAATTACTGATGTAGAATTTTATCTTCTTTTACCCGTTAAAAAATACGGTTATTAAAGTTAAATATCATTTTTTGAATTAATTGCCACTTTGCCCACCGCTCAACCCAGCGTGCATCTGTGGAAAATGTTGTTAAGTACCACAAGATTCCGAAAAATGGTCAGTATCGTTTCTAAATTAATTTTATTTATTAGGAAGATTTGACTCCCTAGGAGAGTTAAATTAGAGCTTATTCGCTTGATAAATGACTTCCAAATACCCAATAAGGAGTGTAACGGTATATGGGACTTACTTAATAACTTTTGGTAGAAAGATGTTCTACACAGTGAGAACCCAAAAAACAGTTTGAACATATCTAATATTTGGATATACCGTTATATGGGGGATACTTTATTTATCTATTTTGATAACAATTTTGTCTAAATCGACATATAATTTTATTCTGAACAAAAATATATACTTTATAGTTCGATGTGCTACAAACGGATTGACACATTTAATATAAACGGTATACAAATTGAGATTCTCGAATTACATCTAAACATGTGAATGAATTGGCCGACCACATTATATTCTTGTTGAAGATGTGGTTATTAAAAGTCCTACAAGCAGTTGAGATCCTTGTAAGGAACATTGATCTACATTGAAATTGTCTGTGAAATCGTTTTTAACCACAAATTTCTGTCCGTTATCATCAACGTCGGTTTGAAAATGCCCATATGGAATGTCATGAGGCGTTTTTTCAAAAATTTGTATGAATAAATATTTTACCTACTAAAAATCAGAATGAAGAATATACAGCCACTTCGGATTAAAAATACCGAATCAAAAAAACTTGAATGCAAAATTACAGCCACTATGATTAAAGATATGTTTCACTCACGAAGAAACCGGAATTTCAAATTAAAATCAGTTTGGTTGGCTACGTAAAAACATGGACCTAATTTTCTGTGAACTTTTTTAAACTAACACAAATAGGGAAATGCTCATGTACAGTCAGTTCGGTTGGAATACTTCAATACTTATGTCAAAACGTGGATATTTTTAGACAAATTTCGACGTAGGTACTTTTCACCATGCATGAACCGACATTACAGCAAAATTCCGAAAATATGGCAGTAGATTTCGGTGTGCACCCTAAAAAAATACATCGATCTATACCTATTGCAGTGTGGTACATTAGAACCATGGTTGACCCAGCTCACACTATTTTTGTGATAAATTGGGTACATCTCTCTTTCGGCTGAAGATTTTATAGTTCTGTTTTCGCAAAAGTTAAAAATCCGTGTCAGGACCTTTATTGAAAAGGGCCTTTATTGAAAAAAAAATTATTTTATCCGGAACGTAAAGAAGTTGACTGATCGCAGGTATCCATATGAATCAAATGACAGAAAAATTACCATTTTCGCCGGTAAAATTGGTTTTTTAGTATTTTGATTGCACAAAATTTATATCCAATTACTCAGATTCGCGAGTACAACAATCCTCAAATATATTTTTGGGAAGCGCATTGAAACTAAAAGAAAAATTCAAAAAAAAAAAAAAAAACTCAAAATCGAACTTCAAAATGTCAGCATCGTTTAAAAGTAGATGCAAAAATTTTTTCAAAATACGATACATAAAGGATGTACTCCTCATTTTGTACGGTTCTACTTTTACTTTAGCACGAAGGTTGGGAAATAATTAGCTTATACCATAGACAGACGACAGCCTTAATTTGCATTAAAAATTTCTTAATTTGAATTAATATATACCCCGACGAGAGTTTCTGCATTTACGAAACCGTTTTTTGCTTCAAAACAATTGTTTGTCTGTGGGTATGTGTATGTGTGGATGAAAATTTTTTACATTTGTTTCAATATTTTTCGGGATTACATCTTTAGGAAATAGATACATGACATAAAGGAGGAATAGCAACTATGATGTTAGCAGAACAGCTCCCAATTTAAAAATGGTTGAAATTTGCCTTCATTTCTTATTTTTATTTTCATAAATATATGTAAATAAATTTGACAAGAAACAATTAATTTTTGACAGCATTGCCATATTGAAATTACCTAATTCAGTATAAATTCAGTTTGATTTTGTGCATTAACAACACATAAAAATGAGGATAATGTACAAGTTAATTTGAATTAAGGCTGTCGTCTGTCTAGGCTATTAGTCACAAACCGAGAAAAAAATATATAAAAAACCTGGATTGCCTCACCCATTTTTTTACATTAGAGTAGACACAGCATTCACGTAAATAAAATTTGGAGGTCAATATCATGAAAAGTTTGCAATGACAGATCAATAAATCTAAATATTCAATTTTTCTTATGTACTTTAATAAATCCTAAATGGGTTAACCTCGGCTTCAGCTATGTTATAAAATTGGGAATATTTCGCATATATGGTCTTCGGTAAATATTTCGGGTTATTGTAAACAAAATGACAAAATTCAATAAATAATTGAATAATTTAACCACAACTACACACTATTTAAATAAAAATCCCTAAATGACAACATGAAAGTATTGCATACTTTTAGGCTCTGTATATAAAAAGTACTGGGTGTGTCAGAGACACATTTGCTGGAAAACCACACTGTTATTACATTCTCTCTAGTGCTCAAGATGTATACATACAACAACAACAACAAAGATATAGTTTATTTTATAGAATCATTATCAGCAATAAACCCGAAAAATGCTGGTCAACAAAAGTTTTTTTCGCCAGAGAGATAGTACAAATAACTTAGCCCCCCAAATGTTTATTATTACAGTTATATCTGCGATATGTTTAATTTATCAATAATAACATTGTGATAAGATTTTTGCTAAACAATATATAGGATTTTACCATATTTATTGTTGAATATAATTTACAGTTTCTGGGAATGAGCCTTGTTTTTAATATACCATAGAAATGTCTTACATAATCTTTCAGGCCTGAGGTTTTTATTTTTATATCATCCATCCGAAGGCGGAGTCTATATTAAATGTGTTACTCCTTTTAAAGATCTTTCATTATTTAAGATATAATATAATTACAACCACTTTGGGTGGGACATTCCCTAAAAAGTGGACGAATATTCATAATTTTTATAAGAAGATTTTCTACACAATGATATCTCCAAATACTTGGTTACATTTTATATGAATATGTCAATCGAGTTGGACGCAGTTCTGGCTCTTGGAAGGAAAATAGCTGTTTGTGTGGAACAGTGTAAAAAATATGGGTCCATATTTTAATATGGATCCCATATAATGGTCCCGTCCGATTGCAGGTATTTTTATAGGCATTACACGTTTTTTGACGGGTAAAGAATGATTCCGCACAATATTGTCAATGTAGTTCCGAATTTTGGCACTTTAGATGGGGGACCTAAATATCTCCTCATTTTAGTTATTTTCACAATCCTAGGTGCATTTTCCAATGAAAGTGGGTGTGGCATTTCGATATTTTGACATAGATATGTAATGCTATAGAACCATTTTAGATATTTTGTTTCATATTTGTATGCGTATTTTATAATCGATGTGAGGCATTTCAATATCTTGATAGTTAAAGAAAATCTTCGCCAAAAGTTGTCAATATAGGTTCATATTTTGACATGGAACCCATAGGCAGATTCTTTTCAGAAAGTTGTACATTTTGGTCCTTATTTGGAAACATCCCTCATATGAAAGTACCGACCTATTTAAGGTATTTAGGTTTCTTCTTAAAAAAAATCAATGTTTTAGCTCATTTGGAAATATCACTGCTAGAAAACAACCGTTATCTAAAACTTATAATGTTTAATTTTTGAATCTTGTTCTATACACTCCTAGCTTCATGCTAAAAATTATATAAAAATAATCTTTATACGAGTACAAACTTTGTTACAGTGCTTCAAAAGCTGCGAGCATCATAAACCAAGCGTTTGGGGAGAACACGTTAACGATCGGAAAGTGCAGCGTTGGTTCGAAAAATTTCGGACTGACGATTTCTCACTGCAAAATGAGCCGGTCGGAAGACCCAAAACGTCTGTGAAGAATGATGACCTGAAGGCTCTAGTGGAAGCGGATCCAACCGTATCCACGAGGGAACTTGCTATCAGGATGAAAGTTGAACATACAACGATATCGAGATACGTACATATACATTATACAATCACATAGGAATCCGACATTTCATACGCACCAACCTAGTATTATTTTCCCTGGAATGTAGCTATAAGGATACTCCGGATACGTGAGTTTCCCTATTAAAAAGTCACAATTTATGCGCAGTTTAACTGTATATATAAATTCCATTTAACCCAAATCTATACAATTTGAATAACACAGTACAATTCCCTAGTTATTACAAAAAATTCCAAATATATAGGAGGTGATGCAAATGTGGTATACCCATTTGTTTTTAGATTGCAAAATTTTTATTTTTTATCCGATTAAATTGAAAATTTACACTTAACATGCTACATGTGTTGTCTTTCCATGTATCAATTTGAAAATAATATTATTCTAACAATTTAAGAGATATTTGAGAAAATATTTGAAATCCCATAAAAAGTGATTTTAAAAAAGGTGCAGGTAATGTGGTATACCACATGATGTTAATGTGGTATAGTATAATTTTCACTTGCAATTGATATCTTATATAATTTATTGTTTTTAATGAATGCGATTTAGATCGAGATTTATGTCTGTTAAGATTTTTAACGGATACGTTGATTGCAACTTTAATTTTCATTATATAATAATGTCTACACATGGCAATATTTAATTTTTATATGGAGAAGTTGTTAAAACTCATAGCCTTTGTTTTTCATCCTTGTGATTCATGGTAGACTCTCGTAGAGTACAAATGTTTCACATAGTAATGAGATTTTGTCTAGTGCTGGCATTTTTTTATGCAGAATCAAGGTATACCACATTACCTACACTTGTGTTTACTGAAGAAATGTCTAGTTTTTTTTCCAAATTGGTGATTATGTGGTGCAATCGCGCATATTATTTGATTTTTAGTTCATACTGATTATTTTAATGCTTTAGTAATAACGATTAAAGTACATCCGTAAAACAAAAAATTATTTTTAAACTTCAACCGAAAAAAAGTCAATTTCATGAAAAATTTTATTTTTGGTACTGATTCTCAACGTGATTTAAATAAATTAAACAGGTCATTGCTATCTTATTTTTTTGAGAACAGCAAACTATAGAACATGTTTCAGTTATTCTAAAATTTTCAGTTTACAAAAAAAGTGACTATACCACATTACCAACCTATACCACATTTGCATCACTTCCACTATAAGAATATTTATTTATTTTTCGATTTATTTTATATTCGTCACAGAGTTGTATATCTCCCGATTTGTTTGCAAACATTTCATTGTTCATACATATTTACTGTCTGTAAAATATAAGGTTGTTAGCCTTGGAAAATGAGGAAAACAACAAAATTACTCAAAAAACAACACAAGCTTGTAATTGGCATTATATCATCATACACTGTTATTTGCAATACGCACACACAGTTTGCATGTAATGCCAATGTCTGTAGTAATCACAACAACTATAACAACAAGTCCATCATCATCATCATCATCTTGAACATCATGTTACAGTTGTTGTCAGACTGGAAATATTGAACTTGAGCTTGAAACAGAAGCAGAAACATAATGAAGGTGATGAATTTGTTTGAGTCAGACAACCGCAACCGCAACCAGTCGTAACAAAACAAGGAAACTAAACAGGGGCAATAAAAAAAGCTTGTCAACAGTAAAAAAGGCAACACCGAACTTGTAATGCCCTCCATTATGAGACGAACTTAAATCTTGGAAGAATGGAAAGCTTTGTTGAAATTTGATATGGATGCTCAGCAATTCTTGGAATTCAAGAAAGAGACAAAATCTGAGGATTCAATTAGATAAATGATCTGAGATCGCGTAATATCCACTGTGTTTGCAAATAGAATACCAGCATTAATATACCATTCATCCTATGGTAGAGGTCTTAAAGAGAAAAAACTTGTATAAAATTGCAAGTAAAGAGTGTTAGTTGCTTGGTTTGTACAACAACAAAGACAGAAACAATAATTAAGTTTAGTTTACACACTCTAGATATTAACACAGGAAATTATCATAATCACATTTTCAACGAAGTTTAAAGACATTTGGCAGTTTTATATTTGGGTATATACAAAATATGCTCGCAAGATTCTTGTTGTAACTTATAACGGTTATGATATCGATGGTAGACCATGGACAGGAAATCGGTAGAACCTAATTATGTGATGTATATTTATGTATGAACCAACGTTAAATAATCCTGTACAAAATTAGAATTCGGATTTAATTGATCGATATTTGGAGTTATGTCAAAATGCAATATGCAAAAAATATGCACGGTATGCTAGGTCAATATGCAAAAAATATGCACGGTCGATATGCAAAATATATGGAAAAATATCCAAAATATGCACGGTATGCTAGGTCAATATGCACGGTCGATATGCAAAATATAACTCGTAATTATATATCAAAACGCATATATTTCATTCATGCCGACATATAATTTTATTCTGATCAAAATTATATACTTTATAGTTCGATGTGCTACAAACGGATTGACACATTTAATATAAACGGTATACAAATTGAGATTCTCGAATTACATCTAAAGATACCGAATCAAAAAAAAAAAAAAAAACTAGAATGCAAAATTACAGCCACTATGATTGAAGATATGTTTCACTCACGAAGAAACTGGAATTTCAAATTAAAATCAGTTTGTCAAAACATGGACCTAATTTTCTGTGAACTTTTTTAACCTAACACAAATAGGGAAATGCAATGTACAGCCAGTTCGGTTGGAATACTTCAATACTTATGTCAAAACATGGATATTTTTAGACAAATTTCGGCGTAGGTACTTTTCACCATCCATGAACCGAAATTAGAGCAAAATTCCGAAAATATGGCAGTAGATTTACATAGGGGCATAAAACAAAATACCATGATATATTGCTAGCAGGAGGACCTTGAACATGCCGAAAAGGACGAACTAAATGCACTGTGAAAATGCGCCCTGAAGCATAAATGCGTATGGGACAATATCCAAAAAAATATGTTTTAACTGCGAAACCTCAACCATCCAACGAGTGAAATTTATCAGTACAGTAATCTGCCAAAAAAAAAAAAGAAAAATATAAATGAATGTAATGGATTTCCCCAACCTAAATTATATTATATATATATTTATATCAGGGAATACTTCTGTTAATACTTCTAACAGGAAAAGAAATTTCGACCATCGTAGCATCTGTTGGCCAGCACTATCTTTCTCCAAATTTCAAAACTGATGTCATTTGATTTATTTATGGCGGTACCGAGGTATAAATCTTTGACTACCTCAAAACTATAGTTTTCAAGTTCCACAGTTGGTCCAAGTTTACGTCTTGGTCTTTTCGCCATTTATTGTCAGTCCCAATTTGGTAGACTCATTCTCAGTTCGTTCAAAGGTGGCTGTTACCGCCTGCAATGTTCGACCCATTATTTTGATGTCTTCGCGGTAGGCGAATAACATGTGTTGTTTGGTGCACAGACTGCCATTTATGTTCACCTTTGGCTCTCGCATAACCTTTTCCAGCAGGATGTTGAAAAGGTCACACCAGAGGTTGTCACTTTGTCTAAATCCTTGTTCGGTATTGCTGGGTGCCGGGAGTTCCTTTCCGGCTTTATATGCTGACCTTGTGCCACTTGAAGTTATCCTGTATAACCGTATTAATTTTTCAGGACGGCCGAACGCAGGCATGGTTTTAAACACCTCTGAACGGATAGGACTGTCGAATGCGGCTTTATAGGCGACAAATAGGTGGAATGTGTCGATGTGTTTTTCGTGGCTTTTCCGCATTGGTATGGTCCAATAATGTCATTGACCATTGGCTTCAGTCGTTCACGTGCTGTGTAGATATAACTTTATATGCGATGGGAAGGAGACTAATTCCTTTATAATTGACACATGTCGTCTAGTGTCCTGTTTTTGTGCACAGGACACAGGATGCTGAGGTTCCAATCATTGGGCATGCATTCCTCTATCCAAATTGTACGATTCAGCTGGTACATGCTCCTGACCAGCATCTGACCACCGGTCTTGTATAGTTCTGTTGGTTCGGTAGGCCCTGCTGCTTTATTATTCTTCTGCTACTCTGACCTTATCTTGGCTAGTTGGCTAGATACTGTGGAGTATCTTCTTCATCGCCTCTATTTGATACCAGAAGCTTTGCAAAATGCTCCTTCCAGATCCTCAACGCGCTATCTGCATCAGTCACCAGGTTTCCATATTAATCTCTACGCGAGAATGTGTCTGCACCAATGCGTTCGGTTTGGTGTTTTACTCATAGGCAAAATTTCCGGACTTCGTTCTGACTCCTGTACAGAACGTCAAGTTTTTTCTACTTTTTCTGAAAATACGTTTCTCCTCTCTCCTTTTCTCCCGATAATTGTCTGCTGCGTTTTTCATATCAGTAGAACTACGACACTCCTGATCGTACCATGGGTTTCTTGATGGTGGTCTTAAATACCCGAATTTTGTTGTTGCTATAGTTTGTAGGGAGTCCATACTCATTTGTCATTGTGCTTCTATATTATTATCGGCACGAGGAGTGATTTCGTTAAGCAGATGTGTAAGTTGAGCGGAGTAGGTCAAACTCTTCTTGGATATACTTCTATACTTCTCGGGTCTATGTCCTTCAGGAATAAGGCCATATTTCACCCAAAAATCTGGGTCCATTTGACTCGCTAAATATTGAAGATCTTCATAGTTATTCTTATTCTATGTTCGAGTCATGATTTTGCCCTCTGGAGCGACCAGAAACGCAGACAAAAGGTGGGATTTTTTGTCCATTTCATCCCCTAAATATTAAACAATCATTATCAAAAACTAGGGGTCTATTTTGACAGGTCTAACAGTCAAAATTTCGTGAATATTAGTCTATAACTGCGGCCTGTATCGGGTTTACGAACTGGCAGACACATATATAGAGACGAACTGGCAGACACATATATAGATCGGCTCAGCTAGTCAAGATATGACGATCAGTATACTAAGAGGTGGGCCTAGACTTTAGGACCAATATTTTGCTGCGATATTGGGAGCACCATTATATGGAAACATAGGCCAATATATAACATTTTCGGTAGAAAGATTTTCTGACCAATGAGAATTCAAAAGATCAAATTGGAGCCAATTTGTTTTAAAGACGTCGCCAAAATCCCTAAAAGCCCTCTATTGGGGGCTACCACGAAACATAACTAATAGATTATTGTTTGTAGGCAAATAAGTAGAAAAAAAACATTCCCAAAAGTTTAAGAATACTGATTTTCGGAGGTACAGTTTTATGGGAGCTACCATAAAAAGTGGACAGATGTATCAAACATCCAATACGTATTAGCAATATCTGTGCAACATTTTAGAGCTCTATCTAGATTATTGCGAGCACTTTCGTAATTTCAACAGACAGACGGGCGGACATGGCTAAATCGACATAGAATTTTATTCTGATCAAGAAGATATATACTTTATTGTGCCAACATCAATATTTCTAGGTTTTGCTAATGGAATGATCAATTTAATACACAACACCTTATGGTGGAGGATATATAAAGCATCTACCCACCCCTTTGAAAAATAAAACGTAACTTGCATATACCTTAGATAACTTCGATATTAGTATGTGTAATAGACAAACCTATTTTAGGACATCACCATTATTATGTAGTACTGATCCAACTCATTGAACATGAATGTCAAACTATTTTTATATACATACACACACCGATATGTAACTACTTTTAAATGTTACCTTATGTAAATATAACTATATACGAACAATATTACTATATTTACCGGTAAATGTCATTGAAAAAAAAAACACCTTTGCAAAAGAAGAGATCAAAACCAATTACTCTGTCAATTTCCTCCCACAAAAGTGCTACAAAGAGAAAATATAGTGAAGCGAAATATTGTTGCCAAAGTGAATTACTTGCGATGATATTTCACAATGCTACTCGTTTCGACGTTCACAGTCGATGCCAATGGAATTGCCTACCGCCTTAACAATCAACCGCATTACAGTTCTCTTTGTTTTACACAACAATGACGCATCACACCAACAGCACATCGCATCGGAGGGCAGTGAGTGGTACCGACGTGTATGTAACTTTGAAAGTGCTTTCAAAGCTACGCTGTGCTCAGTGTGTGACGTAACAGCCATATTAAAAACCGAACTCAAGCGAATGGTGTGTCTGGTGTTATAACCGCAACAATATTGTAAAGCGTTCTCTAACATTTACTGCACCGTGTATTGAATGGAGTAAAGTGGAAGTGGAATATATGTGTAATTTACATACGTAACTAATTATTGTATATATTAAATATGAAAATAACGGTTTAGAGGTTCATTTGCGTGGCATCTTCATCTAAATACCGTGATTAGATACATATATTAATGTGGCGACGAATTTAAATATACGATACCCGTATTATTTCTGTATCTTCGACATCGTACCAGCGTCGATTTAGCCATGTCCGCCTGCTGAATCCTTGAATATTTAAGATGGAGCTTAGACATTTTGTGCAAACATTGCTATTATTCCTATAATGATTGGTACTGAAAATGGAAAATTCTGTCCATGTTTGGGTATAGTCTCCCTATAACGATACCTACACATATTATTTTCTTTGGGAACGGGTTTTAACCATATTGGCTGGGTTCTCATTAGATAGAAAATCGTCGTGCAAAAAATATCGATATTTTGCTGAACTTTTTAGAGCATCTCGAAATGTCGGTATTTTGTGGAGTTTGGGCACGTTTTTCAACTGAAACTTTGTATTTTGGATTCTTAGTGGGTAGGATATCTTCCTACCAAAAATTATGAACGCTACCTCCAATTTGTCGGAATTTTGGAAACTTTTTCCAACCGAATTGACTCTAATTTCGTATATTTATACCCTCCACCATAAATTTGCCATTCCTTTTGAGACACATCGAAATATTCCCGAAGGCCTTAAAATATACTCATTCAGAATTAACTTCTAGTCCCTCTGCCTCTTGAAATTAGAGCTCACAATACTTAATACCTTAGAATGTTTGGTACTGTAAATGGTATAAATCTGATCATGTTGAGGTATGTCCCTCATATAACGGTATCCCCAAATATTCGACATTTTGGGACTTTTTGACACGTTTGGTTTCCTTTGGGTATCAAATCTTCCTTCTGAAAATTATTAATATTGGTTCATCACACTCTACCAAAAATATATCAATATAGGCCCACTTTTAAGGTGGAACTTGGTTGCGTTCTTCATCGGAATTGGCTGTTATTTGTTTTTTTTCGAATTCTTATTGGCTGTCAAATCTCACTACCAAAAATTCTCAATATTTGTCCACTTCTCCATATAATAGTAACTCCGATTTTGGAACTTTGTTTTGTATTTTGAATTATCATTGGGCAGGACATTCCTCCTTCCGAGAATTATTAAAATTGGCTCACGTTTTAGCCCCCATATAGAATTATCCGGTATTATGAGCGCGATTTTTAACAGAATTTGCTCTAATTTGATATGACATCTTAATATCAAACATTTACCATGGCATAACCCGCCACATATAAAATACCGAACGATTATGGTGGTTTTAAATGAAGAACTTAACGACATTTCCCCTTGTTGGTTTTCAATAGGTGGCAAAGATTCAGTCAAGCAAATATTAGGTTGGGGAAAAAGAACCATTTGATATTTTTTGCTTGACTGAACCTTTGCCACCTATTGAAAACCAACAAGGGAAAACGTCGTTAAGTTCTTCATTTAAAACCACCATAATCGTTCGGTATTTTATATGTGGCGGGTTATGCCATGGTAAATGTTTGATATTAAGATGTCATATCAAATTAGAGCAAATTCTGTTAAAAATCGCGCTCATAATACCGGATAATTCTAAAATGGAGGTATCATTATATGGGGGCTAAAATTATTTATGAACTCTGTGACTTCAATTGATATGCTTCGGAATGTCCGATTTGGGCCAAATATGCATCGTTTTTATGCAGTCCTTCTCCGTATTTGCAAAAAACTATAGTAGTCGAGTTTTACAATCCCCCTAGATACCAATTTTTTATCATTAAAGGAATTTTGCAATGCAAGAAAGAGATGATAGTCACTTGGTGCCAAGTCCGGACTGTATGGCGGATGCATTAAAACTTCCCGAGCTCCCATCGAGCTCCTTTTTGAATCCAGCTTTGTGTAAATGGTTTCAAACAGTTTTGTGCTCGATTTTTAGCGACTGGGCGATGTTACGATTGCTAACATATCGGTCAACATCGATAATTTTTCCCATTTTATCGACATTTTGGACGACCAGCCTAATGGATTTATTTTTCCCCAAGCTAATATAATCACCCTCAAAACCTCAGGAATGGAAAGCAAATTTCATATAGCTGTAGTATGCCTTAAAAATATCTCAAAATTCCAATAACCTGTAATCTCAAATTAAATTCACTTCGAGGGTAAAATGATGCTACACTATTCAATATACCAAAAGGGAAACGGTACTTTATATTAGGGTATAGCAAAAAATTGACTTACGAGTTGTGAACCGTGAAAATTTCAATACTTTATATTAGGGTATAGCAAAAAATGGACTTACGAGTTGTGAAGCGCTATTTCCTAAATCGAATTCAGTGAAAATTTCAGTGAAAATTTCAATATTTTGCAAACGAAATTGCAAATTCAATATGCACTCCAACTTATGGTTAAGGATATCATCTGTGTTTCCAATATGAAATCAAATGGTGTACATTTTCTTTAAACGCTCACCATATGTCAGAGTTGAAGTCATAACAGTCCCACATTTTGAAACTAACCTAACCTAAACTACTGTGGCACAACACTATGTAAGCGTGTTTCGAAATATAACATTTGCTGGGTTAGGTCTGTGACATAATCGCCGTTGTTGTTGTTGCTGCTGCTGCTATTGTCGTTCATTCGCCAGCAACAACAGTAACATTGAGAGTAAGAAGAGTAAAGCCGCATAGTAACTTATGGACGCCAACCATCCAACAACCGACCGACCGACCCATCACAAGCAACAAATACTAACAAAACGGTGTGCTTCCATTTGGTAAACGAAAGAGAAATTCAATGAAGAGAGTGCTTGTTAACAGTGAAACCCCCATTTGAGTAGAACTGGGAGCAACACTAAAAAATAACAGAGAGAAACACCAATGAGAGTACAAAATGGCACAACGGCGTTCGCGTCAAAATGGATTTTGGATTATGCAGTAGCAGCGGCAAACAATTCATTCGCTTTTTAGCATTGGCGGTGATATGCAGCCAAATTTCGCCACAATTTACGCGCGTTGAACTCGTTCGGAAACGCAACAAATACACAACAACAACAATAAAACAAATAAACACATTTTGTCGTTTTGATTTGGCGGTGTGTGTGTGTGCGTGCGTGTATATTAAAAGGAGCAATCAACTGCTAACATACCGAAATCAAACACCTCTCCCTCGCTCTCACTTTTTCGCCGCATGAGTGAGGCCACTGGCGCGTTCTTATTGTATATGTTTGTTTGTATGTGTTCATGTGCTAAAACAAAATAAATGCGAAATTTATGTAAACAGATTTCAAACGGAAATCATGTTTTTTTTATAAATAAGAAAAAAATATATAATTTATTTTTCTTTTAAACAAAAGTCTTTATCAAAAAAATTCCAAACCATTGTAGAAACCAGTGTTTTAAACAAAAATTCTGTATAGAATATCAAAAAGAAACGGCAACAAAAGTAGTTACGTAAATAAATCGTATCTTACAAAACAAGTTACGCCCCAGCTATAAATCCAAGGAGAAAAAAAATCAAGCAAACAAACAAATCTACAGCTTAGAGAGTATAAAATCAATGTTCTAAGAGATGAGTGGTTCAATAAAATATTAAAAAATATGCAATTTTCTAAATATTTCTAACTTTGCGTAATTTTTTGAAAAGGACAACAAATAATTCTCAAAAATATTCATCGTTTAATAACTAAAGGTAAATCATAGTTAAATATTTTATAATGTTTTTTTTTATATCTGTGCCTCCATAAAATTACCTATCAGAAAAAACAACTATAATCTGAACAACATTATGCAAGTGATTTTGGTGTTATAAAAAATTCTGATAGGATTGCGTGAATTGAAATTGAAAACAGCAGCAACAACAACAACACATCAATAACACACAAAAAACCAAGCCAAACAACACAACAGACTGTCACAAACACAGTCAACCCTCCATTTCGATGGCTCTCGCGCAGAGAGCCATTTGTGAGAACCAAATCTTGTTCATAACAGAACAATGTTGTTACAGTGAGGTACAAAATTGTTGTAACGGATTAAACCCTGTAACCATATTCTGCAAGCACTCCAAAGAATTTTTCGCTATATTTCAGGAAAACCAGTAAGGAAAGTAGTAAAGTCGGACGGGGCCAACTATATGATACCCTTCACCACTTTGGGTATATTCAACAGATGAATCCTAACATACGTCGCATTTTAAAAGGACCAGTAAAATGAAATTGGATCCATAAACATGTCATTCTGTAACCGATACTAATTTTTTCATTTGGTCAGATATAGAACAAACACATCATTTAAGACCTAATCCATTACGCTGTGCCAAATATCGTGCAATCCGAAAGTAATTAAGGGACTTTGGTGCACCATTTACATTAAATCGGACGAAAATATGTATGGGAGCTATATCTAAATCTGAACCGATTTTCAGAAAACGTAACACACATCATTCTAGACCTAATTCATTACACTGTGAATAATTTCGTGGAAATCGAGAGATATATAGGGACTTTGGTGCACCATTTACATTAAATCGGACGAAAATATATATGGGAGCTATATCTAAATCTGAACCGATTTTCCCAATTTCAATAGGGTTCGTCCTTGGGCCAAATAAATGACCCATGCCAAACTTCATCCAAATTGGATCATAAATGCGACCTGTACTTTGTTCACAAAAATATATGGACGGACAGACGGACATGCGTAAATCGACTCAGAAAGTGATTCTATGCATATTCTCAAAATGAACCATGTGTCTATCTCGTTTCCTTTGCCTGTTACAAACATATACACAAAGACATAATACCCTGTACCACAGTGTGGTGAAGGGTATAAAAATAATACTAAAGGTGTTAAGGGGCGAATTTGTATATCCTCCAAAATAAAACCTTGCTTAACACTGGTTGCAATATCTAATTGATGGTTACATAAAGTGTTAAATAATTGTATAATCCTTAATTCCCTAAAGTAAATATTCATAGTTTCTTGCAGGGAGAATCCAAACTCCATAGAATACAGAAATTTGGGAGTTATCGATATATGGGAGCTACCATAAAGGGTATTATTAATAAGAAGTTTCCCGACAGCCATTTTGGTTGAAAAATATGCCCAAATTCCTCAAAATATGGAAGGTATATATAAGGTCTGCACTAAGAAGTGGTAGAACTCAATGCAACTCAATGAGAATCATATATACTATATTACAGACAATTTGGTGGAAAATATATATCCAAACTCCCCAACATATCGGAGGTTTTCTGCTGTCTGTGGAAATCGCGAAAGGGATCGAAGTATTGAAGATAGGTATATTGCTACACCCAAATATTTGGTATTGTAGGGATTTTTACATGTTTTTCGTGCGAATTGGCTGTAATTTGCTACGTTTGGTTCTCATTGGGTACCAAATAGCCTACTTAAAATTATAAATATTGGTCCAGTTTTTAGGATAGCTCCCTTATAACAGTATCCCCGATACTTTGAAGTTTTAGACATTTCGGCTATCGCAACTGCCTACGAAAAATTATAAATATTGGCTGATGTTTCGGGGTAGGTCTCATATAGCTGTACACCCTCAATATTCCACATTTTGATGTTTTTGGGGACATGTTTCTACCTAATTGGGTGTCACATTTTAGGGAAGCCCTTATGTAACGCTACACCCTAAAGATCCGTATTTTGGGAAGCTTGAGCACATGTTTCATTCAATATAGTTAATTTTGGATTAACATTGAGTATAAATTGTTCCTAACAAAAATTATCAACATTGGCCCATGTTTCCGAGTGGCCCCCATATAATGTTAAACCACATTATTAGGTATTTTGCGGGGTTTTGAGCATTTTTTTAATTTGATTGGGTGTTAAATTTTCTACCCAACATGATTAATATTGTTTCGGTATTTTGGGTGGCGAACCCGTTGTTCCATGCTTCTCAACCGAATTTCCTCTAATTTATTTTATCAAATTCTTATGGGGTGTCAAATCTTCCTACCAAAAACTACTGTTTGATATAGCTCCCATAGATAGCATAGCAATGTGGCTGTAATTTGGTACAAATTCTGCAAGGCTGACTTAGGTCCAAGTTCGGTATTAATAAATTTTCATGGAAGTATATATAAATTGACATATCGGGTTCCTGGTGAATAAAAAATAAATTATAAAAGTACCGTTTAAGTTTTTCAACTAGAGTGTAATTTGGAACACTATTTTTTCGGTGTATGAACAACCTACTATCACATAACACCATAACATATTCCCCATATAAATATCCCGGTCGTTTTAAGGAATTTTGAATGTGGAAAAGTTGTTTTTTCATGCATTGATCCTTTTGTATTTTCTTATTTTTTCCAATACCTTACATCCTAAAAATATTACAAAGATAACGGCAATTCTTTTTGTGTTCTCCTACATTTGGTTGAACATTTTACTAGAGAGTGGGCATGGCTAAACGACATAAATTTTAGTTTATGAGAATGTTAGCCCTGGACCAGTACTTTACTTTCACTTTTTAGAAATACAGAAGATTTTTTATGACTAACCCAAAATACCAACATACAGCAAATTGGGTTGTAATACGTACCCAAAATCTTCAAAATTTATCATTTTTATCAGAAAGTGGTCTTACTTTGTTAATATAAACATTCTCTCAAGCCCAACACAGCCAGCCAATTTGATTAATCAATTTCAATCGGCAGTGTAACACAAAAAGAACCCCTTTTATTTGTTTTTGTTTAAATAACATGTTTACTCGTTCTGAAGCTGGTACTCGCACAGTGACAACGCTTGAGCAGATGTCAAATTCACAGCTATTAAAACCAAACAGAGAGTATTTCGGCTAAGAAATTTGCAAATCAAAGAGCTTTGTTTTTGAAGAGAAATTCATTTCCATGTAGTTATGTGAAATCTCTTAGGCTCTCTCGCTCTCCTGCTCCCGTTCTCATCATCATCTCTTGTTTTTTGTGTTGTTTACGGCCACACCATATAATTTTGCTGAGTAGTAAGTAGTGGTTATGAAACACACAAAATGTGTTATGTGAATATATACGACGACTCATAACCCATAACTCATCGTCAATGAGTATTTGGCATTATGTGAGTGAGTGAGTATTTCATCCAGCGGCGTGTGGCGGCATGCTTGTATGGCTGTCGGTCATATGTATGCTATGGTAGATAATGTGTTGGTGTCGCCTCGCCGGTCGATTATAATGTGGGGAGTAGTTAAAATAGTTGTTGTTGTTGTAAGAACACCATCAACGCCACCATTAAAACGAAGGCTAATAAGAAATTTGTGAAGGCATCATCGGTTTTACGTTTTCATTCATTCAGAATTGCAATTTGGCATTGCTGGCATGTTTGTTTGTGTTCATTTTTGTCGTCTTCTTCTTTTTCTTTCTTGTATTTTGATTGCGACCATGTCATTGCTTCGTTTTGCAGCTAATAATAATAACAATATTTGGTTTTTGCTGTTGCTTTTCTGTTGTTGACAATAATAAAGAAATAACAAAAACAAAATACTGATGGACAGTGTTACACTGCTGTTGATTTTATTTACGAAACCAACTGAGCGAGCGAGCGAATGAACGAGAGCTTGAAATAATACAAAATAACATTCTACAAATATCGAAATGCAAAATAAACGCTTACGTGTTGTCGTATTTATAAACATTATTACTAACAGCGACCGCTCACGTCAAACTGCAGCAAATGTTGTTTCTTTTTATTATTATTTGTTTTTTGTTCTGATTGTGTAATTGTGTAATGTTTACAACAAACCAATTTTAAAACAGCATTGAAAACAAGCAATAAGTGTCCATAACGATAAGGTTACGTTAAAATCTAATTGTAGAAATTCCTACAAAAATATTAAAAAAAAAACTAAACCTAGTGACTAATTGTGGCTAGTTGATTATCGATTTGTAGGGAAATCCCAAACTATTTATAGATAGAGGAAAACACAAACAAAAACAAATGGCATTGCGTCTAACTTGTGTACAATGACACCGTAAAATTTCACTCTTCTTGTTGTTTGCATATTGGGACGAAAGAAATTAATTATAATAATGAATTTAATTGTATTATTAAATTATAACGACGGAAATATTGGAAAACTCTTTTTGGAAGGAATAATACCTATCGGATCGTATTGTTAATTTCAGCATTCTAACAAAATGGCTATTTATGTAATTAACAACGAAAACCAATACGACGTATGAGCGTTATTATTAACAAATAAAATTATTAATCATACGCTAGATTTGCATCCCTTCCAATTAGATTTGCAATCCCTTCCAATAAAGTACAGGTGTAGCGGATTAGTAGGAACTAAGCGAATTAGTTCGTTAATCTAACGTCCAAGGTAAGGCGTCCAAGGCTTATATTGGCTTAGGTGAAAACAATAATAAAAAATATTATCAGTTAGAAATTGGTAGGGTTTCCTTGAATGTTTGAAAGGAACGAAATACTAAAGCATTAATTATTCCAAAATACAGGAAATTCAAATGAAAAACTTTTTTAAAAGTGGATAAATATCGACATATAAAGGTACAAATGGGATCTACCCTAAAAAATTGGCCTGTATTTGTACTTTTTATATCCTCCGCAGTAGTGTGGAGGGTATATTAATTTTGTTTTTTCATTCATAACTCATCGAAGTAATCATTTCTAACCCTATGAAGTACATATATTCTTGATCAGCGTAAAATTCTAAGCAATGTCCATCTCTCCATCTATCTGTGGCAATCACTCTATAGCCTCTAAACGAATTCAGATAGATCGCCAAAATTTTGCATAGGGTCATCTTATGTCTGCAGAAAGGTAAAGTTCGATGATGGGCTATATCGGCATAGCTTCTATATAAGGGCATAGCTTCTATATAAGGGTACCCCCCCCCCCCAATTTTAGGTATTTTGAGGTTCTTGAGCGCGTTTTCCAACTGAATTCGCTGAGATTTTGTACATTGGGTTCTTATTGGATATCAAATTTCCCCTCTAAAAATTATAAATATAGGTCCACTTTGTTCAGTATTTTGGTGGTTCTGAACGTATCTTTCGACTAAGTTGGCTGTAATTTAGTTCTAATTGGGTAGAAAATATCTCCACAAAAGTGGTCTATTTTTTTCGGGTAGCCCTCCATATAAGGGTACCCTCCAATTATTTGACCCAAGGTCGAACCCTATTGAAATTGGAGAAAACCGGTTCAGATTTAGAAATAGTTTTGCCCGATTGAAATAAAATGTTGCATAGCGTACTGAATTAGGTCCAAATTGATGTATGCGTAGTTTTGTTGAAATCGGTTCAGATTTAGATATAGCTCCCATATATAGTGTGCAATTGTCAAGTTTTGTCTAATTGAAACGAAATTTTGCATAGCGTATTGAAGCTGCTTAGGTTAGGTTAGGTTTGGGGATGTGCAGTCACATGTGTGACTACAACACTCTGAGACCGGTTAGGTCCGTTGTGATCATCCACAAGAAGATATACAGCGAAGAGAGGAGACCAAAGACAGATCTGTAGGGGAGAGAAGATTAGTACATTAAAGGAGTGAAGAATGAATGAAGGTCGATGGCCCTATGAGTCAGACATAAAAAACGTTACGTGCCAAGGTTGTATGCTCCTAACCATTTTATGTTTCTAATTATGCTGTAGATTAGAGCAGGTTCAGTTGTTGAGAAGAAGCTGAGATTCGGTAGAAAATGAGAACCCATTAGTTTGTGCCGCTTGTAAGCCAGGGCTGGGCAATGACACAGGAGATGCTCAATTGTCTCCGTCTTCTCCTCATCAACACAGAGTCTACAGTAATCAGTTGCATCAAGATCCCATTTACTAGTAAAAGCCCTGATGTTGCAGTGACCAGTGATGATTACCGTCATCACTCTAATTTCAGCTTTGCTCAGGTTCAATAGTGAGTGCGTTCTTTTGGTAGACAGAGTCGGCCAAATTGATCTTGACACGTTGCACCTAGGTTCGTTGTGCCAAAGTTCGCAGGCTGTTTCGTCAAAGAATGCCTCAAAGTTCCTATAGAAAAGACATATGGGTGGTTTGATTGAGTTATCAGTTTCTAGATCGGTGGATTGAGATCCTCGTCTAGCTAGTTCGTCCGCTCTTTCATTACCCAAGGTGTCACAATGTCCTGCTACCCAACACAGCCGTAGCTATGGTTAAGTTCTTCCAGAGCTTCCAGAACTTGAGGACGGCTTCGGATTTGATGTGACAAGATTTGATGGTTTTAAGAGCCGCTTGACTATCCACAAAGATAGTCACCGGTTTTTTTATCAATTCCGCTGCCTTCCAGATCGCGAAGATTTCAGCTTGGAAAACACTACAGTTACTATCCAGCTTGTAGGTCAACTGAAGGCCTAACCTTTCACAGTAGACGCCTGCCCCAGTACCTTCTTCCATCTTGGATCCGTCTGTATAGAGGGCCAGACCGTCCAGAGGAGGGTTACTTCGTTTCCAGTCGTCTCTACTAGGAATAACGACATATACATCGTCAAATCTAAGGATTGGTGATATATAGTCGCTTAGTTTAGCGCGTTGGTCCAATGCTATACCTGGTTCATTAAGAACACTACTATGCCCAAAGGTACAGTTCCGCCAGAGTTTTTATTCGTGCAGCCTTAGGGCGCTACGCGCAGCCTGACACTTAATGCTGAGGCCCAAAGGCTTGAAGTACAGCATTGCGTTCAGAGCTGCTTGTGGCGTACTCCTTCTGGCTCCTGTAACTAAAATCGCGGCGGCTCTTTGTACCTTGTCTAATTTACTAGATGTCGACTTGAGGCTCAGACAGTTCCACCAAACAAGAGAGCCATAGGACAAGATGGGCTTCTCCACAGTGTTATACAACCAGTATATAGTCGATGGTTTTAGCCCCCAGCTTTTCCCAATGGAATAGAATGCATGAATAGAATGCAATCATTCCTCTCTTCGTCCGATCCTCAACGTTCCTTTTCCATCGTAGTTGACAGTCCAGGATTGTGCCGAAGTACTTTGCTTCGGGAGATAGGTGAAGTTGCACTCCATCCAATGTTGGTGGAACAAAGACGCCGAGCTTACGCTTCCTAGTAAACATTACCAGTTCCGTCTTCGTTGGATTTACACCGAGACCATTTTCCCTGGCCCAGCGTGACAGCGTCAGCAAGGCTCTTTGCATAAGCTCAGAGATTGTAGACGGAAATTTTCCGGTGATCAATATCACCACGTCGTCCGCGTAAGCTACAACTTTGATACATTTCCCGTACAATTCCCTCAATATGATATTAATTACCAGTAGCCATAGTAACGGCGAAAGCACCCCTCCTTAAGGTGTGCCTCTAGTTACCGTTTTCCTGATTTTTGTATCCCCCACACTTGAGTTTATAATTCTGCTGTGATGTATTTTATCTATCCAATATGTCAGGGTATTAGGAATGCCTACTTCCTTAAGTGAGTGGTTTATGGATTCAAGTTTAACGTTGTTAAAGGCTCCCTCTATATCTAAGAAGGCGGCCAGCGTAAAATTTGAATTTTCCATGTTCCTCTCAATATAACCTACCACTTCGTGCAGTGCAGATTCCACAGACTTGCCCTTTATGTATGCGTGTTGTGAGTTGCTGAGAGAGGTAGTGTCTATGCGACTCCTTATCTCCAGGTCGATCAGTCTTTCGAGAGTCTTGAGGAGAAAGGATGATAGGCTAATGGGTCTATAGTCCTTTGGTGCAGAGTGGCTTGGTTTCCCTGCTTTGGGAATATAAGTGACCTTTACCTCATTCCATAGATCCGGAGCTGCTACAGGTTGGCATCCATGAAGTTTTTCTGAAATAGATTCAGATTTAGATATAGGCCCTATTTGCATTTTCGTCCGATTTTATGTAAGTGGTGTACCGAGGAGGTTATGTTTGTTCTATATTCATGAAATTTAACAGCTGGTATGGAAAGCTTTTTGTTAAGATTGAAATCGGTTCAAATCAATCTATAATTCACATATATATTTTATTTATTCTAAACTCGAAAATGTGGAATTCTAAGACGATTTAGTCATCTCTTGTAATCATATGTATTCTTTTATTTTCCTATATTTTCATTCCAAATAATTTAAGAAATTATTCAATCAAATTTTATTTATAATAATATGTTTAAAATCTAAATCTATGTAATCTGTAACAATGTGATATATAAAACCTGCAAATATATAGGTATGTCTGTGTTACTTTCAACAAGGTTGATTTGTTTGTCATCATATTATTTGGTTGTTTATTTTGTCGCAAAAACATTTTTGAAAGCAGCAGACGATTATATAACATCAATATTTGATCGAGTAGTGTCGAATGGGAACAAATTGAAAAGGGTGACAATTTAAGTGTGATACAATTTATGCACAAAATATATTTAATCTTAAAAATATTTTATATATATTTTTTACATTTTCTCCGTAATACTGGGATTTTCAATAAGAGATGCTATTTTGGTATTCAAATGCGATGATCGGATCGGATTGGTATCAAAAAAATAACAAAAAAATATTTAATATCTTTAAAAATATCTTTGCAGTACCACCATACCCTTTTCGCGAAATTTAGAATAACTAAAGCATAAAGTATCTACCCTATGTCTTCGATAGCCTTAATCACTAATATATAATTAAAAAATTATTTTTTTTTTCTGTTTTCCCCAAAATCTCATTATCCATATCACAAACACCCTTTCATTTCATTTGTCTTTTAATAAATGTTTTTCATTACACAGTATTGCGTTCATTTAGTTTTATTTTTCATGCTCACATTTTAATGTATTTTTAATATGAATGCTAATTTTTGTTGCTTTTGAACAAAAAAAAAAATCATTAAATTTTTTATTTCGTTACTAAATATCAAAAATAAACTACATAAACAAATCAAATGAAAAGCCCACAATGCAATGACTATGTCAGAAAAACATCATTGTCTCTATACAAAATTGCAAAATTTACATGCATTTTGGGTCTGGCACATCATATCATAGTGCCTACCAGACGTAGTGTTCTGTCTACATATCATGTCGAATGTGAAAAAATTTCACATAAAACAAATACATTTTATCAAATGCGCCAAGAACTTGATAGAATTTAAATAAAGTGCAAATATTTTATTGTATGAAAAATAAATGTTGTACAAAAAGATGGGTAAAATAATTGAAAAAATTAATTAAATAAAAATAATAATTAATTACAAAAAATATATAAAAACCAGTAAGGAAAGTAGTAACGTCGGACAGGGCCGACAATATGATACCCTTCACCACTTTGGGTATATTCAACAGATGAATCCTAACAGACGCCGCATTTTTAAAGGACCAGTAAAATAAAATTAAATCAATAAACATGTCATTCTGCAACCGATACTAAATTTTTCATTTGGTCAGATATAGAAGCTATATCTAAATCTGAACCGATTTCAGGAAACTTAACACACATCATTTAAGACCTAATCCATTACGCTGTGCCAAATATCGTGCAATCCGAAAGATATTAAGGGACTTTGGTACACCATTTACATTAAATCGAACGAAAATATGTATGGGAGCTATATCTAAATCTGAACCGATTTTCAGGAAACTTAACACACATCATTCTAGACCTAATTCATTACGCTGATCCAAATTTCGTGCAAATCGGAAGATATATATTGACTTTGGTGCACCATTTACCTTAAATCGAACGAAAATATATATGGGAGCTATATCCAAATCTGAACCGATTTTCAGGAAACTTAACACACATAATTCTGGACCTAATTCATTACGCTGATCCAAATTTCGTGTAAATCGAAAGATATATAGGGACTTTGGTGGACCATTTATATTAAATCGGACGAAAATAAATATGGGCGCTATATCTAAATCTGAACCAATTTTCAATTAAACTTAGTACACATCATTGTAGATCTAATTCATTACGCTGCGCCAAATTTCGTGCAAATCGAAAGATATATAGGGACTTTGGTGCACCATTTACCTTAAATCGGACGAAAATATATATGTGAGCTATATCTAAATCTGAACCGATTTTCAGGAAACTTAAGGCACATCATTCTAGAACAAATTCATTATGCTGTGCCAAATTTCGTGCAAATCGAAAGATATGTAGGGACTTTGGTGCACCATTTACATTAAATCGGACGAAAATATATATGGAAGCTATATCTAAATCTGAACCGATTTTTTCCAATTTCAATAGGGTTCGTCCTTAGGCCAAATAAATGACCTATGCCAAATTTCATATAAATCGGACTATAAATGCGACCTGTACTTTGTTCACAAAAATACATGGACGGACAGACGGACGGATGGGCGGACAGACGGACATGCGTAAATCGACTCAGAAAGTGATTCTATGAATATTCTCAAAAGGAACCATATGTCTAGCTCGTTTCCTTTTGTCTGTTACAAACATATGCACAAAGACATAATACCCTGTACCACAGTGTGGTGAAGGGTATAAATACTGTTAGGAAATATTCTTCAATAGAATACTACATAAAATGTCGATTGCAAGTGACACCCTTCAGATAGCCACAACAAAATTGTTCACCATGACGAATGAGTAATATTATTTATAAGTATAAATATTATTCATACGTTTCGTTGTATCCTTTAAAAACTGAATCTTATAAAGTCAATGAAATAAAAATGTTCCTTCTTAATCGAACCAGTTATAGAATTGGTTAATATAAAATGTGCGACTTGTTATATAACACTGACAAAAAATCTCTCACAACACGACCTCCGTAGTGGGTCTCGCAAATCAACAAGCAAACTTGTCGCATCTTGACATTTCGACATCGATTTTGAAGAGCAAATCTGAACCAATTTAAAGGAATCTTGACAAACGTCATTTAAGTCTAATCGGACGAAAATATTTACTAATATTATATCTAAATTTGCTTATATTAGGTTGAGGAAAAAGAAATCCATTATTTTTATATGAACTATAGGACTTTATTTAACATGCTTCGGAATGTCCGATTTGGGCAAAATATGCACCGTTTTGTTGTACGATTTGTTGCCATTTTAAAGGCTCCGGTTTTATCGACTGTTTTTCTGATCCCAATTATGATCCGAACAACGCGAAATTTTTCACCAGGAAAGGGAATCTGGCCAAAGAATAAGCACGTTTCTTATGATAAAGATCGGTGAATTTTTAGCGGATCAAATGGACCAAGAACTTTTTGTGAAATGACAAAATTCGTATTCTGGGTCGTATATTTTTACTGCTGAAAGACGTAGACCCGAGATGTTGATAGTATATCAAAGACGAGTGGCTGACCTGTAATCTGACGCCAATTATATTGTTGTATGTACTCGATGATGTCAAGATGACATTTAGAGGACTGCAAAGAACCGAAAACTTTAAGTTTGTTAGATTTTCTAGTAGCTCTAGAGATCTTTATTATATGCCGAACATTACATATTTTACACGGTGATTATCATCTAAACTGCCGTTCTAAGAATTTGGTCACATACCAAATACTTTGATCGGCAGTTTAGATGATAATCAGTCAATACTCCGAGGCTAAATCATCCAAAACCTAAAGCTAACGAATTTGTATTTTATAACGCAAACCTAGATTGGAAAATATGCCAGGGTTAGAAAGTCAGGATGGTGCAAATATCGCAAAATAGTACCCATGTTCAGAATACAAAACCGCAGAAAGTAAAATGTTCATGGAAATTGTGTAGGGTAGGGCATTTAAATATTTTAAACATGAAGATGGAGGATATTGTACCACCGCTGAAAACGGTGTCTTTGGCATAAAATTTCGGACTGGCGATTTTTCACTGCAACATGAGCTGCGCGGAAGACGTCTGTGAAGAATGATGACCTGAAGGCTCTAGTGGAAGCGGATCCATACGTATCCACGAGGGTACTTGCTATCAGGTACATTGATGAGATGCACGATAGTTTAAAAATTGTACGCCCATCGCTTGTGAAACGGCATGGCCCGCTACTGATCCATGACAAGGCTCGGCCGCATAGATCGCACAAAACAATTGCGAAACTGAACGAACTGGAATCTGAAGTTTTGCAGCATCTACTATATTTAACCGATTTTTCGTCGACCGTTTTTCATTTATTCAAGCATGTAGAGCTATTTTTAAGGGGCAAACACTATGAAAATGAAGACAGTCTAAAAAACTCGATATCAGAGTTTATTAAGTCTAAAGACCAATATTTTTTTAAGACAGGCATCTACGCTTTAAAATCTCGTTGGAAGAAATGTATTGAAGCGAATGGGGCATACTTTGATTGAATAAACAGCTTAAGAATCCGACATTTCATACGCACCAACCTAATATATACTTTGTGGGCTCCCGTGAATAGTTCGAGGTTTTGAAAAGGGAATGACAAATGTACTCCATCTTATAGTGGATGGTATAAAAACGTGTCTGGAATTCTGCCAATGGAGAAAATAAGTTAGTGCCATTATACGATATGGCGACTATACTTCAACGTGAACCCTCAACTATATCGTGATTTGAACGGATATGGCTAAAACTCCATAAAATGGTCCTTACCCTCTAAGATCTGATATAGTTATAATAACGATAGGCCTGTTTTATAATAAATTCTAAATAAACACTCTAAACTCTTTTGTAAATCAACTTATTATAAAAAAATTCTACGCACACACACACTGTACGTATGTATGCACAATGATTATGACATTCATTGTTTACTAAGTTGAGAATCGAATTGAAATTTTACGTTGTTGTTATTTTTTTTCGAAATTCATTAGTTTTGCTGATGCCGGTTTTCGGTTGTATTTGCTGTTTAGATGTTGTCGCATTGAATGCGGGGTTGTCGCTGCCGATTTTGATATTATTGCTGCTGCTAAACGATTCTCGAGGTAGGTGCTACGTAATTGGAAGTGTTATGAAATCAAGAAGGCAGGCAAACAAATAATAAAAAAAATTACAAAGAGCAAGAACTACCTACCAACAATGGCAATATGTACATATGTATATCAAGCAAAAACACAAAAACAATAGAAATACGACCCCCTTTTTTATTGAAAAGAAATAAATGCACACACACACACATAGATGAAAAAAATTGTGAGCGTATAAATTATTATGTAATGTTTGTTGTATATATGTAAATGTATGTATATAAACACCATAGAAGCTATGCTTCTAAAAGGTAAAACGAAACGAATACACAAATTGTTTCCAAAAATGCATTTGAGCTATGTATGTATGTGTGTGTATGTCTATTTGTATAGTTGTTTTGTATGTTTTTGGAACAGCATCCAATGACATTGCAGTTAGACCCCAAGCTACCAAATTAGCATCAAAGCGAATTTTTGCAACTGCTGTGGTAATGCGACAATAAAAGAAACAAAAACAAAATAAGCAACAGGCTTATGTGGTTAGCTTAGCCTTCAATTGCAAAGTGACATAAATTTGGTATGGCGTTTTGGTCATATCATCGAAATAGCCGTGTACCTTAGTAAATTCTACACAATTTGCATAAATATCTGCAACAAGAAATAAAAAAAGTTCTGAAATTTGAAAATCCATATTCTGCCTATACATATGTACCCTAACAATTTCATGTCAATGTCCCTTTGAGGGAAATTGAATTAATTTAAATATGTGATCTGTATCTTTTAGTGAACCGAATAAAGTCAATCCATACACATGCTTTTCTGCAAACTGTGTTAGAGTTCATTTCATTAGGGCCGATTTAGAGTCATTGCGCCAATTTCAAAATAGCAAAAAAAAAAAAAACGTAATAACGACATTTTTATACCCTCCATCATAGCATGGAGGGTATATTAATTTTGTCATTCCGTTTGTAACTCATCGAAATATTCATTTCCGACACTATAAAGTAAAATTCTAAGACGATCTAGCCATGTCCGATGAAATAAAAATTTTCTGAAACTAATTTGGTTCAAAGAAACATGGGGTCTAAAGCCAATATTTCGATGAGACACATTTTCATCGTGTCAAAGTGTTTACACCCTCATTAGCCATAAGGCTGAGGGTATAATTATCCATTAAAAATATTTGAAATTTGTATTATGTTTTACATAATCGGTTTGTAGAAATGTCGGTATAGGTCCACTTTTTGGTATTTTCCCTATATTTTCATTTCAAGTATCTGTCAGTATATCTATGGTGGAGTGTATCCAAAGTTCGGCCCGGCCGAACTTAACGCTTTTCACTTGTTTATTCTCAATTTGATACCTTGTGCTAAGTTTCATGTCAATCGGAAAAACATAAGGAGTTTGGTGCACCATTTACCTAAAATCCGAAGAAAACATATATGGGAGCTACATCTAAATCTGAACCGATATTTGCCAGGGATTAATTTGTATTAACTTCAGTACATTGTACTAAATTGTGTGCCAATCGGAAAAACTTTGGGTCTTTAGTGCACAATCGGAATAAAAAATCGGAAGAAAATATAAATGGGAGCTATATCTAAATCTGAACCGATTTTCACGAAAGTTGGCACACATCATTCTAGACGTAATGTAGTATGCTATGCCAAATTTCTTGCAAATCGAAATATAAATAGGGATGTTGGTATAATATTTACATTATATTGGACGAAAATATATGCAGGAGCTATACCTAAATCTGACTCCATTTTATGGAAACTTAACACACATCATTGTAGACTTAATTCAATACTCTTTGCTAAATTTCGTGCAATTCGAAAGATATATAGGGACTTTGGTGCACCATTTACATTAAATCTAAAACTAATTTTGGTGCTATTTATTAGCTTTCGTACTCTTGAAGTACTTATTTCCGAAACTAATTACAAATTTCATGATTTGAACTTTATAGGTTAATCCAAATCTTAATTTTACCAAATTTAGTACCATTTAGTACACATTAATATAAATCCAATAGAAATTGTATTTTCCAATTTCACGATTCCAGTTTGATCGCTCCACCTAAATATAATTGTACCAAATTTTCAACACTTCCTATATGCCCCAATACTACACTCCAACATGATCCTAACTCCAAATTTTAGGATTTAAGCTCTATCGGTTCACCCAAAATTGAAATTGTACCAAATTTAATACACATTAGTATGAATTTGCAAATATTCTACATAACACAATTCTAGACCTCATCTCCAAATTTCAAGATTCCAGTTCTATCCGTAAAAGATTTCGAAAACTACCTACATATACACATCGACGGTGATGTTAATCTTACATTTCAGGATTTCAGCCCCATCCGTTTTTCCAAATTAAAATTGTACCAAATTTAGTACTGTTTAGTACGTTTTCAAAACCATCTTTTTATATCGACCCTACCGCTCAACCTTAATTCGCATTCCAAATTCCAAGTTTTTAGTTCTTCCATTCACATGCTACGATATTGCACTTAATTTAGAACATTTTAGTACTTTTCGGATGCCCTTTGCTACAATTATTCTACACTCTATCAGTGACTCTCATTTCAAATTTATAAGATCTAGCTCTACAGGTAAAAATGGTTGTAGTATGTATTTCCAAAAACCCAGACTTATCTGGTACTTTTGGTGATGAAGCACATTTTTGTCCTCAGAAAATAATTTTTGAAGATATCACACAATATTGTTTGCTCTGAAGTTTTCGGAGAAATTCGAAAAACTAACACTAGTAGGCGTACCATTATGTGCAACATGACAATGCGAGCTCACGCATCTGCTGAAGTCAGCCTTACTGGACAACTGACTTAACCACCAATACCTTAATTTATTCTCGCACATAAAGAAATTGTCCATTTTCCAAGAACTCGGAACATCAAATTACTGCCACTTTGGTTGGAAAAGTGCCTAGGACCATAAAAAAACCTTACGTGTCCTGTATATTGGGGAAATTTTGAAAAATATTTCCATTTTTTGAATTCCAAGAAGCCGAGGTTATCGTGGATCTAAATTAAAAATATGTACATTAAATGAATCGGTACTGTTATATGGGGTATACCAATTGCTACAACCATGAATCGAATATATCTTAAAAATGAAATGTTTATTTGAGTATGGACAGGATCTATACACGTAGTGTTTGAATATGTATTTATATTTTGCTCAAAATATTCTGCATCATCTCGTTGTGATATTCTATAAAAAAGTAAATTGGGGAAGCCACATTGAAATACATTGACTAAGGTCATGGTAATGACAAATTTTATATTATACATTTTCATAAATTCCATAGACTTACAAAAACTTACAAAATGAGCATATTTTCAAATCATACACAGCATATTTATTGAATTAAATATTGCATTTGGAACATTTATTTACTTCATATGCTTTCGCTTACGACAATTGTTCATCATCATAATCAATTTCTGCCACATTTTGATATTTTAAAATTGTTGATGGGTGTGTGTGTGTGCCAGTATCTCAAATAATATCCCACCTACAGATTTTTGTATAAATGAGCATTTATATGTGGAAAGCACACAGTTTCCAGAACATAAGCATTTTTTGCAAAGTCAACTTTGTGTTTTTGCAAATGCTGTCTGTCGACATTTACTGAACTGATTTAAGTGATGGACATAAATTGATCATTTGGCGGCTGATGGCGGCAACTGGACGTTCGCGTGTTAGCATAAAAATAAATATATATACAGACATCAGTGTGTATGCAGAAAAAAACTCAAATACGCATAATCAAAGTTGAACAATTCAATTAGCAACCCATCGAACAATATGGTCTAAGAAATAAAAAAAGGGACTGAGAATTTGTGTCGAGCCAAATACAAAATTGGTTTTGGGAAATTGTGTATTTATAGTTTATAATTCACTGTGTGTAAATTCTTTTTGATTTAAATTAAGTTTTAAGATCTGTGACTTTTTAGTGCGACCTTAAATATCCCCAAGCACAATATGTGTCCGAACCCAATTTTCTTCTTTCTACCAAATCCGTTTTTCAGAAATTTTGGAGTAATGTTCTTCCGTCTGTCTATCTGCCTAGTTGTTGTGCAGGATAACTCTTCAAAAGAGTATTATATATTATACATCGTAGTATTTCTTTCAAACATATGACCCAAAAAGGGTCAACATTTGGAAAATTTGTAAATCTCACACGAATTATCTAATTCCATATAATCTTTGTTAATCGTAATATATTAAATCTAAATCATGTCCGAATATGAGTCCTCAAGTAGTGGCAAAATTGTGAAACTATCATACAAATGGGGTTCTGATATGATCCACACTTATATTGGGACTATTCCACCATATGCAATTTAATTCAAAAGGATTTTTCTACCCATCAGAGTCCGAAATGCCAAATATCGAAAATTAGTATTTCGGGTTTTCGGAACGCAAAAATGTACTACAGGTTCCATCACACAATAGGTATTTTAATGCCATCGGCACATTTATCATAACGTGGACGAACATCAAAAATATTCTGAACAAGTAAAAAAGTGTCGGTCGATGTTGTCGACAGCCTATGTGTTGCAGAGGTTTTCGGAGTCAAATCGGTTATTCAATTCGTTTCAAATTAAATTTATGTAATGTTTAATCTTTGTTAGGGAGGCACCGAATGGAGAAAACCGTCCCACCTTCGGACTTGATCTAGGCTTGGTAAAGATAAAAGTTTGTGCAATGTTTGGTTCAAATCGGACATTCCAGTCGCCTGCTATTGGTTTTATAAATATTAAAAATGTCTACCATTTGTGGGGGAGGTACCAGAAGGAGCGCACCAAAGGATCTCATCTACGGACTTGATTTAGGCTTGGTAAAAATCAAACTTTGTGCAAAGTTTGATTCAAATCGAATAGGTAGTTCACATGATATAAATTATTTTTTTTTTGTTCCATTTTGTGGGGGAGGAACATTTTGTGAGGGAGCAATAGAGCGAACAGATATCCCCATTTTCTCCCTTCGAGAGTAGTAGTGCGCCCAGCCGGCTAGACAGACAGATGGACTGACATTTGTAAATCGACTCCAAATTGACTGAAACTATTTGGTTCAGAGAACCATGGGGTCTAAAATCAATATTTGGACGAGGCACATATTTTAGGTAACCATACAGCTGAGGGTACAACAATATATTTTTTTGGGTCCTTTAAGAAGAACGGAATGCCAAATTACAGCCACTGCCGTTGGAAATTGCGGCTAAAACCTTAACAATACCAAATGTGGGCGTGACATTTATATGGGGAGTATACCAAAACATGGGCCGATACATCTCAAACATCCTAAGCTCTATCTTAAATATTCATCCACTAGAATTCCGTGTCCTTGGAGAGTGAAAAACATGTCAGATGCATTTGCCATCTGAGCTCTTAGTCGCATTTTTCCATCCAAATGTATGTAATTTGACCTTCCTGGGCCATGGAGGTTTGAAGTATTAGTTGGGAAAAAGAAATCCATTATTTTTATATGACTATAGGACTTTATTTAACATGCTTCGGAATGTTCGATTTGGGCCAATTACGCACCGTAACTCCAAAATATCTCTCATAGAAGTCCTGCTCTTTATTTGCAAAAAAAACTCTAGTATTAAATTTCCACAATTCTCCCTAGATACCAATTTTATCATTAAAGAAATTTTGCAATGCAAAAAAAGATGATAATCACTTGGTGCCAAGTCCAGGTTGTATGCGAATTTTTAGCTTCTGAGCTATGTTACGACTGCTAACACGCCGGTCAACTTCAATCATTTCTCCGATTTTATCGACATTTTCGACGAGCGGCCTACCTGTGCGAGGTGAATCTTTAAAATCAAAAAATTTTGAACGGAATCTACGAAACCAAAATTGCACATAATTGGCTGTTGCAGTATTGGAACCAAAAACAACATTCCCTGTTTTTGCCGCTTGCCTTGCATTTTCGCCGAATTTTCGAATTTTCTCCTTGTTCACTTCCATTTTGAACACCCTGTAACTCACAACTAAGTGCACCAAACAAAAAACAGCGACATATTTTTTTACTGTGAAATGGCATCCTACCAACGAACATAAATCTGAAATTGTTTGATCGATACTTTACAAGAAATCAATCATACAGCCATCTGCCGAAAAAAATGGATTTCTTTTCCTCCAACCTAACATATCTTTGATGAAAATTTTGTTTTTAAATAACCTCCATAGAAACGTGTAGCCCCACCCAATTTTCCACATTTTAAGGTGTTAACCGCATATTTCCATCAAAGTGGCTAAAAATGATATTCGGAATCCTGGCGAATAAACAAACTTTTTTTTTAACATAGGCCTCATTCAAAGGACCCGTCTAATTTACAATGACACGTTTCCTATAAAAAGGTCACGATCGATTTAGGGAACAAGTTCCACCCGGCATTAGAGCATTAACTCAATATATTAGTTCTCATTTTGAAAAAGGCCTCTAAACTATGACAATTTTTAGTGATTTGTTCTTAAATTCTTGATTTTGGGTCGTCTTAAGTCAATCTATTTGCCATCATTATACCCTTCACCACACTTCACCTGTGTATTATGTCTTTGTGAATATGTTTGTAACAGGCAAAAATAATCGAGATAGACCCATTGTTCCTTTTGAGAATATGCATAGAATCACTTTCTGAGTCGATTTACGCATGTCCGTCTGTCTGTCCTTGTTAAATTGTAAAGTACAGGTCGCATTTATTATCCGAATTGGATGAAATTTGGCATAGATCACTTGTTTGGCCCAAGGACGAACCCTATTGAAATTGAGAAAATCGGTTCAGATTTAGATATAGCTACCATATATATTTTCGTCCGATTTAAGGTAAATAGTGCACCTAAGTCCCTAAATACCTTTCGCTTTGCACGAAATTTGGCACAGCGTACTGAATTAGGTCTAGAATGATGTGTGTTAAGTTTTCTGAGAATCGCTCCAGATTCAGATATAGCTCCCATATATATTTTCGTCCGATTTAAAGTAAATGGTGTACCAAAGTCCCTATATATCATTCGATTAGCACGAAATTTGGCAGATTGTAATTAATTAGGTATAGACTGATGTGTGTTAAGTTTCCTGAGAATCGGTCCAGATTTAGATATAGCTCACATATATATGTTCGTCCGATTTAATGTAAATGGTGTACCAATGTCCCTATATATCATTCGATTTGCATGAAATTTGGCATAGCGTAATAAATTAGGTCTAGGCTGATTTGTGTCAAGTTTCCTGAAAATCGGTCCAGATTCAGATATAGCTCCCATATATATTTTCGTCCGTTTTAAAGTAAATGGTGTTCCAAAGTCCCTATATATCTTTCGATTAGCACGAAATTTTGCATAGCGTAATAAATTAGGTCTAGGTTGATGTGTGTCAAGTTTTCTGAAAGTCGGTCCAGATTTAGATATAACTCCCATATATATTTTCGTCCGATTTAATGTAAATGGTGCACCAAAGTCCATATATATCTTTCGATTTGCACGAAATTTGGTATAGTGTACTGAATAAGGTCTAGAATGATGTGTATTAAGTTTCCTGAAAATTAGTTCTGATTTAGATATTGCTCCCATATATATTTTCCTCCGATTTAATGTAAATGGTGCACTAAAGACCCACAGTTTGTCCGATTGCCACACAATTTTGAACAATGAACTGTAGTTAATATAACTTAATCTCTGGCAAGTATCATTGAATTCGGTTCGGATTTTGATATAGCTAATATATATATATATATATATATATATTCTTTAAATTGATTTACACAATTTTGTCCCATTGTAAGAAGCAACCCTATATCTGAGCAAAAGAAAAAAAAATAGTATAGGTTGTAGAATGACATGTTTATGGACCCATTTTTTGTGTTAATGGTCCTTTAACGTCTGTTACGATTCATCTGTTGAATATACCCAAAGTTGTGAAGGGTATCATATAGTCGGCCCCGTCCGACTTTACTACTTTCCTTACTGTTTTTTTTTGCAGTTGATAATGTACTCCATAAAAAATTGGATTATATCACATTTAATAACATAAATTCCCACTAAATTCATTATCTTCCCAAATCTGATTACATTCAAATGAAATGTCTCAACCGAATTTTTGTTTGTTGGGTTATTTTTCAGTTCCATAGAATGGCAACAACAGCAACCGAAACACACAAAACATCGACTAGATAAATAATTTAGAATTTTGCACACTTTCAAAGAAAACTTTGTTTACATAACAAACAATGCCAAACACTGCTGAGAGGGAGAGTGTGTGTGTTTGTGTGCGAATCAAAGAGCCACCGACAAAGAGAATGGCAAACGAGTACAACAACAAATACACACAATATAATGTGTGTATGCTCGAAAAAAATAATTACAAATTAAGCAAACTAAACAAATAAAAAAAAAATTGAAAATATCGCGCGATACAATTCTGTATATATGTAACTATGTGTCGATGTTTATGTGTATGTATGTCAATATGTTAAGGCGTATCATCAGATGCCGGCATAACAACATTTTTTTATCATAGAAAATGAAAAACGAAGGCGAAGAAAAAACGTGCGCTTTTGTATCAAAACAATACATTCGTTGGTTTGTGTTTACCCGCTCATACATAGTGTTATTTATTAAAAAAAAACAACTGACGAGCACATTTCTTCTCTTTTCAAATTTGATTTTCTTAGAAATCCATGATAACAGAGAATAACATTATTCAGAGAAATGTTGGACATTTTAAGAACTCATTTCTATTCTAAAGAGAATAGTGCTCGTTGCATTTGATGTTGGTGTGCGATGACGAAAATGCATTAAGTTGTATAATGCCACCTGATACCCTGCGCATCCTTCATGCTTGGTCTCACGTACTCAGTTTGTTATGGGTGCAAATAAACTTACACGTAATCAAAGATTTGTATGACATGCTACTGGTACTTACGGGTCGAAGATTACGTTGACTATTTAAAATATGGCATCTCAATCAAATGTTGCCAGATAATGTTAATAAGTTGGCGGGATTTTAAAATTGTGTACGGAAATTAATAAAAAATTGAAAGAACGGAAAAATGATACAATATCGTTGGTGATGATAATAAGTAATTAAATGGCCGGGAACGTAAGGATTTTTCATAAAAAAACTTGGCTGTAAGGGATAATTATCTACAAAGTCGAATCGTTGCAAAAATCGAAAAAGTCATACTGACTTATGAGACCCATGAGACTCGGTGACTACGCCGGCAAGCAAAACTATCGCACCTGGAAATTATGTGAAGCATGGAAATATATTTACAATTTTCTGTCAGGAAATCTTCAATTATTTATGAGAATATTGTGAAAAATTCTGTCTGAAGCATTTTTGTCCTCTCTGAAATTAAGGTTCAAAATGGGGGCTATGTCAAAATATGGACCTATGTATCTTGAAATGTTTGTGTGAGTAAGCTTTTACCTTACTTCTTCGGTATTACCTTCACCACACTGTCTTTCTGCATATGTTTGTAACAGGTTGAAATCGCTTCAGATTTAAATATAGCTCCCATATAAATATGTTCGTCAAATTTTAGGTAAATGGTACTCAAAACCTTCTACATTTCTTTCGATATACACGAAATTTAGCACAGGGTATTAGATTGAGTCTAGAATGATGTGTGTTAAGTTTCGTTGAAAACGGTACATATTTAGATATAGCTCCTATAGATATTTTCGTCCGACTTTACTTAAATTGTCCAATAAATTCTCCATGATTGTTCGATTCAGATGAAATTTGGAATACCATTCCGCATTGAGTCGTTAATGGAGTCAAGTTGAAATCGCTTCAGATTTAGATATAGCTCCCATAGATATTTTCTTCCGATTTTATGTAAATGGTGCTCCAAAGTCTCTATGTTTCTTTCGATATATCCGATATTGTGCATAGCGTATTAGATTGAGTTTAGAATGATATGTGATAAGTTTCGTGGAAGTCTGTTCAGATTTTAGGTAAATGGTGCACCAAAGCCTTTATATTACTTTCGATTTACCCGAACTTGAACAAAGCGCATTAGACTCAGTCTAGAATGATGTGTGCTAAGCTTAGTTGAGATCGGTCCATATTTAAATATAACTCCCACATAACTATATTCGTCCGATTTTAGGTATATTGTGCTCAAAAACTTCTATATTTCTTTCGATATAAACAAAGTTATGCATTGCTTATTAGTTTGAGTCTAGAATGGCATGTGTTAAGTTTCGATGAAATTCGTTCAGATTTATATATAGCTCCCATAAAATTAGGTTCGCCCGAGTTTACGTAAATGGTGCACTAAACTCCCAGTGTTTTTCCGATTCAGACGACATTCGGAATGCCATAACGTATTGAATATTTATTAGTGTGTGTTTAATTTCCGATCGTCCGATTTGAGGTAAATGGTGCATCAAAGCCTCTATATCTCTGTTCAGAGCTAGATCTTAAATATTCCGATCTTTAGACGGACATATAGACAGACTCTACATGGTTGGAGGTCTTTGAAGACGAGCCAAACTCAACGAAATTTATTCCGGAAAAAGGCACTTCGAAGCAAATAGTTACAGTTTTTTACGGCAAAATTGTCATCTGACTTGATCACGTATGTTAAAAAACTTACGGGGTAGCCCCATAATAACGATACGAAAATTCGGTATTTTTGGAGAATTTCGGCAAATTTTTCAACCAAATAGGCAGTAATTTTATATTTTGGATGCTCATTGGGTAACAATATAAATATTGGCCAATATTTCGGGGTAGCCCCGATATAACGGTATCCCGATTATTAGGTCTCCTTTTTCAACCGAATCGGCTCTAATTTGATATTTTGGGATTTCATTGTGAATGAAGTCATCCTAACCAAAATTACCTATAGTGATTCATGTTCAACAGTAGCTCCAAAATCTGCCGAAAATGCGGGTAGTACGGATGCATTTTTCAACCAAATTGGCTATAATTTCATATTTTCTACTATGGTAGAATATTTTCGGACCAAAAATTTACAACATCGATCTACGATCGATCTCCCAAAGAGCAGTACCACGTTGTGTTATTTGGCCCTATATAACGGTACCACATGATTTTCGTTATTTTTATACCCTTCACCACACTGTGGTACAGGGTATTACGTCTTTGTGCATATGTTTGTAACAGGCATAAGGAAACGAGATAGACACATGGTTCCTTTGGAGAATATGCATAGAATCATCTTCTGAATCGATTTATGCATGTCCGTCCGTCTGTAGATGTTAAATTGTAAACAAAGTACAGGTCGCATTTATGATCCGATTTGGATGAAATTTGGCACAAGTCACTTATTTGGCCCAAGGATTGAACCTTTGCATGGAATTTGGCATAGAGTACTGAATTAGGTGCAGAATGATATGTGCCAAGTTTCGAGAAAATCGGTTCAGATTTATACATAGCTCCCATATATAGTTTCGTCCGATTTAAGGTAAATGGTGCACCAAAGTCCTTATAAATTATACGATTTGCACGAAATTTGGCACAGAGTACTGAATAAGGACCGGAATTATGTGTTCAAAGTTTCGGTTCAGATTTAGATATAGCTCCCATATATAGTTATCTCCGATTTTGTGTAAATGTTGTAACAAAGTCCCTATATATGTTTCGATTTGCACGAAATTTGGCATAGAGTAGTCATACTAGTTTGGCATAGTCTAGAATGATGTATACTAAGTTTCGTGAAAATCGGTCCCGATTTAGATATAGCTCCCATACATATTTTCGTCCGATTTAAGGTAAATGGGGCACCAAAGTCCCTATATATCTTTCGATTTGCAAGAAATTTGGCATAAAGTAATGAGTTAGGTCAAGAATGACGTGTGCCAAGTTTCGAGAAAATCGGGTCAGATTTGTATATAGCTCCCATATATATTTTCGTCCGATTTAAGGTAAATGGGTTTCCAAAGTTCCTATATATATATATTTCGATTGGCACGAAATTAGGCATAGGGTACTGAATTGGGTCCAGAATAATGTGTGCTAAGTTTCGAGAAAATCGGGTCAGATTTGTATATAGCTCCCATATATATGTTTTCGGCCGATTTAATGTAAATTGTACACTAAAGAACTAAAGATTGGCCGACCCGCACACAATTTTGTACAATGTACTGAAGTTGCTATAAACTTTCGTGTGTCAAGTGTTCTTGAAATTGGTTCAGATTTACATATAATCCTTGAGATTTGAAGTAAATGGTGTACTAAAAATAGCTAGGCCGTATATGGCAAAATGTTAAATTTAATATACATTAATCTAGGGCAAATTTCCCTGAAATCGGTTCAGATTTAGTGTCTCCCATAGGATAGTACACAATTATGTGACCATCTGTGGGTGAACCCGTATTTGCTAATTCTAATATACCCACAAATTTATTGTGGGTATTTGCTGATAGAACCCACCAAATCTAGTTCCGCTTAACATTATCTTATCTTAATCATGACTTAAAGTTTGACGTCAATTTATAAATATATATGTATATATATACATCTAGTGTTTACATAATAATATATTCGGTGAAAAGTAAACAAACTAACTAACCTCAATACAAAGTCATACATAGAAGAATATTATACATACACCATATGTACGATGTCGTTGTCGCATTAACACTCGCTCACATACACACGCACACTATCTGTTGATATTATTTGTGATGTCCGTTGATTCAATTCGATTTATTTGAATTCAAGAAATTTGCCGTTTATTTTCAATTCTGACCAACCAATTTGATTGTGGCCGTATGATGACGATTTTGGTTTCAATACTAGTTGCCGGCAAGTCGATCGATTCGACTCGCCTTAACGTAGTCGGCATTTTCGGTATTGTGTACTTTGTTATGTTTAGTGTCTGTTTGGTTTCTTTCTCACTCGATGGCTGACTGGCTGGCTGGTTGTGTTCCTATGTGAGCTTGTGTGTGTGTGTATGAGTGGGGGTACGTGATTCAGTCAGTGTTAATTTTCATATTCATCATGTTATGCAATCCGGCTACTCTAAACTACAAAATGTGATGATGTGATTATGTTGTGTTAAATAAAAACCGAAAAAACACAAAAGAACAAAAAAAGACATTCTCAAATTATTTCCTCCTAAAAATCATGGAAACAAAGACAAATGTTCCTTCATCCCCACATGCCAAACGGTTCGGATGAGTGCTGTAGAGGAACGTTTTCTTTTTTCTTTGGAAGAAATTAGAATTCGAATACCATCCATTGAAATTAAAAATCAGCGTCATCGTATATGACGACATCTTCAGTTCAGTGGTAATTTGTTGTCATTTTTCTCGTTTTCGTTAATAGCTGCTTTTCTAATGGAAACTTAATTCCTTGGAAGAACATCCGTTTTGGGTAAAAATGCATTCAGGCATGCATCGTGTCATTCAGTCAGTTCAGCAAGACAGTCAGTAATGAATGCATAATCGTATTCGCGTAACTTACGATATGCATTGCGATTGTATAGCAAAATTCTACTGATTTTGTTTTTGTACATACCTATATACAGATGTATGTGTGTGTGGGTACTGTTTATTCTATTTGAACGAGATACGTTCCTGGAATTGTTGTTACGAAACAATATGGTTATATACAACGTTGATGCTGTTGTTGTTGTTTTTGTATAAATTGCTGCGTTTTACGTAACCAAACCAACTCACTCACTGCTGTTGTCGTTGTTGTTTGTGTTGTCATTTTGACTCAATATGAGAACGATGATAGTAATTTGAATGTCAAATTATTGATGATCATGAAAGGTTGGTTGTTGGTATTAGTCGGTTAGTTGGTTGGCTGGCTAGTTGACTTGTTAGTTTGCTGTTTGATCATGGACATGATTTTTTTGGTTTTATATTTTATTTTTGTGTGTTCTTTATCTTATGTTTATCAAAGCAAATTAATAAAAAAAAATTATTGTTCAATCTAATTTGAGGGGGTGTATTTGTCTATGCAAATAACAAATAGCATTTATTTATATCGCTTTCTAAAATTATTTATATTCTAAAAATAATTATGAGAAATACAGGGTGCTCCATTAACATAAAATCCGACGAAAATAAATATGTGAGATATATCGAAAATCTGAACCGATTTTCACGAAACGTAACATTTCAGAACGCTCTGCAAAATTTCGTGCAAATCGAAATATATATAGGGGCTATGGTACACTATTTACATAAAATCGGACGACCATATATATGGGAGCTATATCTGTATCTGAACCGAACATCATTCTAGACTCAGTTCAGGACGCTCTGCCAAATTTCGTGCAAATCGAATGAAATATAGGGGCTTTGGTGCACCATTAATATAAAATCGGACGGCAATATATTTGAGAACTATATCTAAATCTAAACCGATTTTCACGAAACATATATATGTGTTATGTCAAATTTTGCAAAACAGGAAATATAGGGGCTTTAATGTAAATCGGACAAATATTTATATATAAGCTTTATCCAAATCTAAACCGATTTTCACGAAACTTAATTTAAAATTTCGTAAAAATGTAAATATATATATAGGTATTTTGTTTTTGCAAAACAGTCAGGTTGAATCCCAGTATGTTGTTTTTATAAAAAACAACTATTTATTAGTGGGGAATGTATGACATTGTTCGCCGAGGGGTAAGGTAGGCGCAGGCACGGTCAAACTGTTTGGTTTATTGCTTTACAATTTAACATAGACAGACGGACGGACATGCATAATTTGACTCAGAAAGTGATTCGAGAACATGCATAGATATTCTCAAAAGAACTATGTGTCTAACACGTTTCGTTTTGCCTCTTACAAACATACATACCCTGTACCATAGTATGGTACAGTGTATTATGTTTTTGTACATAAGTTAAAACTATACGGCATTTAACGATCGAGCCTAACTTATTATACCTCCACCTTGTGGTGTGCATTCAAAATATATTAAATCGGTTGGGGCCTTTATATGGGGATTATGTTATTGCATTAAAATGTATTAGGTTGCTCATGCTCTGAAAAAATAATGTTCCGAAGTAGAGACACTCAAATTGGACCTATATAGAAAATTGTCGGCAAAAATGTGTTTTACCTTTCAATGTACTGGAATGCCAAATTACAACCATTTCAATGGGCAAATTAGTCTAGAGCCTTCAAAATACATATGGGTCGGAACTTATAATTATATTCTATATATTATCAAAACGTTCAATTTCTTAAATATTGCGAGTTCTATCGTGACTTCAACACACGTACAGGCTCAATTGACATAGAATTGCATTCAGATCCGGTGGATATTTCGATGGTTTAACAGGACGAGCTGTACATTTTTTATCATCTTCAAGTCTCTGTAAACGACACACACATGATCGTACATTAAACCGTAATGAATATGTGAATGCTAAAATATATCACATGGCGCAGGGCCACATTTAGTGTCGCCAGTCAGAAATATAGTCGACTCCGAATGAAACCAAAATATTTGTTGTTGTCTTTGTGTAACAAACAACTGCAGAAAAACTTAAAAAAAATCCTCTCAATAAACAACTCCAATCCAAATCCCAAAAATTAATTAATAAATCTGTCCATACACACAACATAATATTTCGGTCAGATTTCTATCGGAAAACTGTATATCTTATCTCCCATTGCTACTACTTTGGATTTAGAATTGAAATGTTGATCTTCCACAAGGTGATAAAGGTTCTATAATTAAATATTTTTCATTTTCAAAAAACAACATAAATAATAATATCATAAATTAAAAAAAAAACTTAATCGTATCAGAAAAGAAAAAATTCCGTTATTGAAAGAGTGTATCTCGTATGGAAAATTGCCTTTTTTTGTCTACAAACTATGTTAAACAAGTGAAAAAGCGTTAACTTCGGCCGGGCCGAACTTTGCATAACCTCCATCATAGGTATACTGACAGATACTTTAAATGAAAATATAGGGAACATACCAAAAAGTGAACCGATTATTCTACAAACCATTATGTACACCAAATACAAATTTCAGCAATTTTTAATGGGGATTTTTCCTAAAACCCTAAAGCGTAGACTGATACTAATAACGTATGGTAGAGTATACAATCCTCAAACTACTGTAATTTAGATTGTAGTTATGAGTTATATGCGGCTATGCATAAAGGGAGGCCAATATTGATTACATAGTGTAGGAGTTAGGGAATTTTTGGTGTTATCATTATATGAGGGCTATGCCTAATTAATTACCGATATATGTCAATTTTGAACCCAACATTCTAGTCTCAATTTCTGCCTTCATGAGGTATCATTATATGGAGAAGATGCTTAAATGCCTGCCGATATATTTCATTGTCGTCAGGTTCGAGTTTTTATCACGATAAACTCTGTTTATTCCGAGTAACGACTATCTCCCATACTATGGCGGAATACGCCTACATGGGAAGAACCCCAACACACGGAACAAATCAGCTTACTATTTTAATATAAAAAGGGGTTTATATGGGGACTACCCCTAAAAGGGGTTGAACACCAGTTTTTATAAAAGTTAGTACTAAATGTGTTTATGTGATATGTTATATAAAGTTTTTGGACAACAACTTATCATTCTGTAGTTTTGGAATCGATGATAAAACCTTTCGTTGATAGAATATTCTTTGTATGGGCGCATGTCTTGACATATGAATATGAGGGTTCAATATGCTCCTCATAAAAGTTAATATAAATAATTTGTGTCTCCAAATTCATTTGGGCGCCAATTTCGATTTTGAATACCGTGCGAATAATATTTCAGCTATGTCAGTATGTCACCATACCACAAATTAGTATATACACATAATAATAATAAAACGGAAACATTCACTTGTGAATTATATAAATAATAATTTGATTTCATCCATCTGGCTGGCACTTAATTGCCCTCCTAACCCCGCTGTGCCGTAAATGAGATCTCAGATAATGGGTGTTAAATAACAGCCACAACAACACACATCCCAACACAAGTCAAACGTCAAAACGCACTTTTATCATCATTTAGTTGTCAATGTGCGACAGACTCTGCCTCCAACTACCAACTATAACTGTCTCCGGATATGACGGCGAACAATTCGGTCTGATGGTGTCAAAACAAACAAGAGCGGTGTTTTTTGGGAGGGAGATAAACCAAACAAATCGTGAAGAAAGACAAGTCCAAAAAAATGTGTCAGAGATAAAAAGGCAAACAATAACATTAACACCATTGAAGAATGAAAACAACGACCCGAATATGTTCTCACTCGTCAAACAGAGGGCACTTGTGTGTGGGATAGAGTCTCTCTCTCTAGCGGAAACATGAGAGATACAATGCGGAGCGGAAAACATGAGAGATACAATGTATTTATTTGTTTACAAGTCATAAATGAAAATTTAACAGTAAAGAGCCGACATGTTCGGTTTTGTTTTCTTCTGTATATGTGGATACTCTCTGCATCTTTGTTGAGGCAACAGAAATTACTGTTCTCCTAACCTAAAATGTGTGCTCTAACGTTGTTAGTTAATCGACTCTCTCTCCATCTCACTGTAATCTCTCTTAATAAATGTTTGTTGGCCTAGTTGTTAGAGCCGCCACATTTGTGGGCGGCACATGGGGCTAGCTTGATGTGCTGAAACAATTTCAAGCTGAAACAATTTCAAGCAGAATCATGCAAACCACCACATGTGTGCTCTCTTTGAGAGCAATTTCTGTGTGAAAAAAAAACACAAAAGAATGCCTCTCTGAATTTCTTTGATTTCAAGAGATCCATTCCGTTACGAACAGAACATTTTCGCTCTCGATTGGGGGCTATCATTTTCTCTCTCTCTCTCCGTCTCTCTGTGTTTATTATTGTGTTGTTGCATTCAAATTTTATAACACCAAATTGCTCTTTTTTAGGTGTTACGGCTTCGTATTTGACAGAATGTTACGTAAAGCCTATTTCATTAGAGTGGGAAATAAACGTGTATATATATGTAGGGTTGTGTGTGCATGAGCTTGACATGGCCTATGTGATTGTTGTTGTTTTCATTTTATTTAACATTTTCCAAACTTTTTTTCTTTGCTTTCAGATAATCATTACCAAAAACCACACAATAAACAAATAACAGAGCACCAATACCACAACCACAGCGCAAATCAACACAACGGCAGTGAGCAGCGAACAGCTACAGCAGCTAAACGGAACGGAGACGATTTTGTCTGAACGCAGTCGTGTTACGTATGCGAAAGGGAATGGTTACATCAAACGTTGAAAAAATATTTTTTAATAAAAAATAGCGGAATAAAACAAAAAATAACATGAAAAATATTTAAGATATTATATGTGTGTAAATAAAATATTAAACAAAAAATAATAACAAAAATAAAATAAAAAAATCTAGAAAATAAAATAAAAAGAAATATGCAACATAATTTTGTATTACTAATAATGTCTATAAATAACAAGTGAAGTGTTTATGAAGAAAGAAAAAAAATCAAATAAATTACGTTAGAATTTTCATGATTGTGAAACAAATCTTCGTAATTGAAAATTGTGGAAAAAAAGAAAAAATAAATTAATCGGAAATAATTGCCGATATTCTATAATGTCTAAAAGTGCCACTGAGCAATTTCAAATAAAAAAGAAAAGAAAACATCCATTAAACGGTACATCCGTTGTTATTTCAAGCACTGCATCGCCAGTTAATCAAGATATTGAAATCACTAATAATAATAACAATAGACTATTACCTATCTTCACACGTTACGTCAACGGTATCACATCGGACGCCATCATCAAAGAGAATTTCCCAGAATTCCAAATTGATGATAAGTTCTTGAATCATTCGTCGTTATATTTCAAACCGATTACAGCTGCCGACGAAACTGCGGATATCTATTTAGATTCTGACTGCATAGCTGCAGTGGCGGCGTCAGACAAAGCGCACGCTGTTGCCACACCTCCTCAGAACAATCTCAATAACAACAACAACAGCAGCAGCATTCGAGCAGCACCAACAGCAGCTGTATCGTTGTCCACAAACTGTTTACGTGACAGCGTGCAGGCACAATCATTGCTACGAGGAAAATCTTTCAGATCCAATACAGCCAACAACACAATGCCACTGCAACACGGTTTCTATGCCAAAGGAGCTTCGGCTAGCAAAAGAGCCTTGAAATCAGCGAAAGTGCAATCAAATTCTCCATCAGGCCTGAACAAACAGCCAACAACGGGGGACGCTGCTAAGCGACCACGACATTCTCTAGGCTATAACTCAGCCATTGAGGACAATCTCAAGATACGTTCCCAATCTCTAATGGCAGGACCAAATGGTGACAAGTTGCAGTTCTCATATCTTGTGGGAGAGTCCTTGGCCCGTCATGGTCGCTTGCAGGAGGCTTTCGACATTTATGCCCTTATTGCCAGTGAACAGCCCAAGGGGTTTATACCCCTGGAAAAACTCAATATATTGGCTACAGCCTTATTGGAGTACATACGAATGCTAAGCAGCAGTTCGAAAAAGCCCGTTGAAAACACAGAGAAAATGACAAAACCTCTTGACGATATGCAACAATTGACCAATATATCCACTACAACCTCTTCGGCTTCCGGTTCATCAAACCTAGCCACACAATGGCAGCTGATGGCTGGTGCATTTAACCCACATCTGGCACACTCCAATTCGATATCGGATACCCCAACATTAATTCCTAACGGCAATTTAGATTTACACAATCCTTCGCGAGAGCTAGCACGCAATAAAACCCCTACTCTACTAGACGATTTAGATCCCCTACTGTGTCCACTGTGCCGCGATATCTTACGTTGTCCGGTTACCGCGAATTGTGGCCACACTTTTTGTCGTCAGTGTTGTGATACAATCACGATGTGTAATATTTGCCATATTAAATTCCCGCGTTTACATAAAGAAGAGCCCATAACGGAGACATTGAATTTGGTCAGCCTATCGACAGCTACCAGTACAACAACCAGCAGTAGTAGTCGAACAATGAGCAGCAGTTTAACTCCGAGTGTACAAAATTTCTCCGGTTCTCAGGCGCAATCGAATGTCTCATTTAGTGCAACAGGTGGGGTGTCGTATAGTTCTGAAAGTCCATTTGGTTCCATGAGCACCGATGATATGCCACGATTACGTATGGTCACGTCTCCAATGCCGCCCACATTGGCAGGATCGCCAACAACGGTGACCACCACCACGGTGGCATGCACTACCGATACGGCTACAACCACAATGGCTGCAACATCTTCGTCAACGCTAAGTACAGGATCGCGTGGCGGTTCCAGTTCCAGTGATAGCATGAAATTTATGCCCGATGTTTTGGTGCGACGTTTAGTTGAGAAATGGTGGGGTCCCGATTTGCAAGCAAGAAAAATTCTTGAGACAGCAACAAGTTATATGCATTTAAATCTGCTCGACGATGCATTGAAATTTTGTAACGTCAGTTTAGAAAAAGGTAAGGCTTTAGAAATATCGACGAATTATGAACGATTCGGAAAACAAATTTTTGAGTTATCCTAATCACTAAACAATACGTTAGGCAAAATTATTGCGATGGAGATGGGAGTAGATAAACAAGTGAAATTAAGATATAAAATAATGGTAAAATAAAAATTCGAAAAAAAATGTTTGAATATCCTAATCAATAGACAATACGGAATATTATATTATGGTGATGGATATCAGAGAATAAATATTAGTAAAATTTGGTTGTTTGGAGATGATTATATTCAATTATATTCAAGAGATGATTATATTCAATATAATTGAGATGCAGGTTATCCTAATCACTAGACAATACGGCAAAGCTTTTGTATAAGAAGCATTAATGCGACGATGACGAAAATAATCACCCAGGTTTTGAAACACTAAACAATACGGAAATGGTAACATATAAAACATGCAATGGAGGCAATTATATCCTAATCACTAGACAATACGGAAAATATACAATACTCCATTTTTGTGATGCAGATCAGAGTAGATAAACAAAAGATATAAAGATTATTATATTCAATATGATTGAAACGTGGGTTATCCTAATCACTAGATAATACGGTAAAAAATATAAGATTAATGCGATGGAGACAAGACTAATTATTATATAGAACGATGGTGGAATTATGATTCCAATAAAATGTTTGAATATCCTAATCACTAGACAATACGGAAAAGGTACAATACAATATTATTACCATGGAGATCAGAGTAGATAAACAAAGAATATAAAATATCATTATATTCAATATATTTGAAATGTGGGTTATCCTAATCACAAGACAATACGGAAAAGCAAAGCTTTACTAAAAGAAACATAAATGCGACGTAGAAGAACTGATGTCCTTGCTTTGAATTTGGAAAGAGCTTCCTTTAGCAAATAATAATCAATAGACAATAACAGTACTGTGATAAAAACAATTATATGAAAAAATTATGGTGGAAATATAATTCGGAAGAATGTTTGAATGCCCTATAACTAGACAATACGAAAAATAGGTTAGATACTTCTTCATAACGCCACTCTTGACCACATGGCTATTTTTTTTAAATATTCATATTTTCATAGGGTTCACCACAAAGTAATTTAATTAATATTCCACTAACTAAGTTCCTCTCTCTTCTCTTTGAAAATAAAATTTCTGTAATCCCCCTTGGCTGACACCAAATTAGATTATACAACCACAACTTAAGTCGACCAGAACAATATGACAAGTTTTTACTTTGTAAAAGGAAACCCAATGGAAAATTTCAACCCAACAACAAACAACGTCCAAGGGATATACGACAAAATGTTTGATAACTAACATATTGTCATACTTGTATGTTCAACCTCCTCAATAGAACCCTGAGCTCTTAGCTATTTTTATATGTAGATTATAAATATAACAGTGAGGACAGCATCCTTTACCGCATGTTTCTTTATGTGTGTGTGTGTGGGTGTATATTGGTGATATATATAGAGGATATTTACAACTTATTTATATATTTTGTTGTTAATATCCTTTAGCAGCGTTGATGTGAATTTACATTGCCATCCTTGTCGTCATGGGCGTAATAAAATTAAATAAATTTCCCGTCAGTTTTATTTGCAATAAAATAGAGCAAAACATAGTAAGATAAAAAATGTAACCTTTGACCTTTTTCTCACAATTTTAAATTGTTGTCAATTCTCAGCTGATTTCTGTAAGTCAAAAGAAAACCTTTTGTCCTTCGTAAACTATACAAATATATTTCAAACCTATTATCGGTATTTCGAAAATTTAAGTCTCATGCCCATATATTGGTTTTTGTAATAACTCCCCATATAAGGCATTTTCTAACCGACTTCTCAGAGGATAAATCGATGTGGTAAAACCTTTTACAAATTCATAATTATGAAGTGAAGAAAAAGTTCGTCACGACCGAATTTTTTAACTATCTATAAATTAACGGTATCTTCAGGGATTTTATCATTGTTATATTATCAACAATACTATAAATTAATATTAACTATGACATAATTAAATTATATATCACACAATTTATCTTCATCCTAAACATAAATTACGCCTCTGGTGTTACATTTCGAGACTGATATAATTTTATTTTACTGTTGGGTATTTCGAACATATGTACATATTTCCCATTTGGGCCATCATAGCTGACTGAGTGACGGACTGACTTGCCTGGTGAGCATTCATTTTCATTATCTTACAAAGTGACGTTGTAAGAAAATGCCATCAGATTTTCTGTTAAATTTGAACATTAAATAAACAATAAGTAATGATTTTGAAAATACTACCCAGTCCCGAGTGCGTTGAATGGATGTAACGTCTGATATTCTGCCACATAAACACATGGCTAAGTAAGACAGAAAACAAGAACAACAATTCTGACATGAGTGATATGTAACAATCAAAAACTGTCAACATTAGCTGACAGTTTAGTGATGTCTAGTTTGAGTGTTAGTGTTTTTTTTTTATTGCACAAAGCTAATCAGCGGAGATATATGTTGCTTATGGGAAGCCTTCATTATAAATGAAAATCAAAAAGCAAAAGAATATCAACACAAAAACCGACTTTAATTTATTGCTTTTTGCCTCCCCGGGCACATTAGTATTAAATTTGAATTTTACACAATCTAACAAACTTGAATTATTCAAAGACTTAATTAACAAGGAAAACTTTGTTTTTGGGTTTCCATACAATGCAACCAACCATACAATGCATTGCCTTTGTGAGGCCTCCACAAGCAAGGCTACTAAATGATTCAACGAAACTTGCATTGCTTGGTAGCTTAGTAGTAGCCATGACAGCAATCTATCCTTGAACTTTTTGGCCTAACTGAATGGAATGTTTTTTTCTTTTTTTTTGGGTCTTGAAAGATTTCATAATTTATAAATGAAGAATAGAAAACTTTTTTTTGATAGGATAATACATTTTTTGAGGATTTCATTTTGTTTGTTTTTTTTCGGCAAAAGTTTTAAGCCATAATGTGGAACATTTACGATTTTTTTCAATGCTTGCATTGTATTTGGAATAATAAATTTTTAATTTACCATAATTTAGAGGTTTGCTATAATTTCAAGCAATTATTTTAATGTAGATATTACACCACATATAATGGTAAATCTAAAGTATTTTAGAGAAAAAAATCTGTTAATTCCCCAACGTATGAACTTTCCAAATACATTGTACACATCTTAAAGAACTTGACCAAGAATTCATGTTACAACATCAAAGACGCCATGGAGATGAGAAGAAGAATTAAGGATATATCAATAGAAGAAGACAAGATTTTACTATTATTTGACGTTATTTCACTATTCCACAGCAAACCCATAAATTTAGCATTGAAGACTATTACCGAAAAATGGGACTTAATAAAAGAATATACAAATATACAAAAGGACGTCTTCATAGAAATACTAACTCTTTGTATAAAAGATTCAAGATATTTCATTTATGATGACAAGGTGTATGAACAGAGAAAAGGACTACCGATGGGATCTCCAGCGTCACCGATTATTGCAGACATAGTAATGGAGGAGTTATTGGACGCTACAATGGAGAAATTGACACACAAACCAAAAGTTCTTACGAAATATGTGGACGATATTTTCTGCATTGTAAAGAGAACGGAAATAGACAACACTTTAAAAATCCTCAACTCATTTGATAAACATGTACAATTTACACACGAAATAGAAGAAAACCAAAAATTACCTTATCTTGACGCAATGATAATTCGACAAGGCCAAAAATTAACAATAGATTGGTACCAAAAACCCACTGCATCTGGACGATTAATAAATTTCTATTCTAAACACCCCAGACGCATAAAAATAAATACGGCCACAAACTTTATAAACAGGGTATTAAACATAAGCGACGGACAATTTCACCAAGCAAATGAAGAAAAGATACGATACATATTAATGAAAAATTATTTCCCATTAAAAACAATTGACGAACTACTACAATCCTGCAAGTCGAAAAATAAAGCTAAAATCGAAAAAGAAGAAAAATCGTACAAGTCACTGACATATATACCAGGACTTTCCGAGAGATTGAGCAATTCAAATATCTATGACAAAACCAATTATCAACTATCCCTAAAATCTAAAAATAATATCAATAGCCTATTTAGCAGGACAAAATCGAAAATAAAAAAAGAAGACAAGTGCAATGTAGTATATAAGATAAAATGTAACGGGGACAAAACCAACTTATGCCAAAAGGTATATGTTGGTACAACAAAAACCAAGCTAAAGACAAGACTTTCTGGTCATAAGTCAGATCAAAATACAGACAAGCCATTAGAACAAAAGACGGCTCTTGCAGCACATTGCACAATCACGGGGCATACACCAAATTTCAAAGACGTTGATATTTTGACACAAGAAAACAATTACAAACGACGATTTACTTTAGAAATGCTTAATATAATAAATGTACCACAAGAGAAGAGAATGAATTACAAGACTGACACGGACCACTGTGCACATATGTATAGAAATTTAGTTCATAAGCACAGACGAATTAGAGTTTAGTTTAGCATAGACGGTGTAACAAACCTGTAGCTTTTCTCAAAACGTAATATTTGTGTTATATTATTCTGTGAAAACCTTATTAAATAATTGTATCTTTTAGTATTTCCCTGAAGATGACTGTCGAAGACAGTCGAAATATTGGAAAATAAAAATAAGAAATCAGAAATCATAATACAGCATTTTATTTAACCTTGAGCCGAACAAAATCCAAACAAGGAAAAAAAAATAAAAAAACAGTTCTAAAGTCAACACTTGAACCAGTATTTCGATGAGGCACGTTTTCACTGTATCAAAGTGTATACACCCTCGTTAGCCATAAGGCTGAGGGTATTAATATCCATTAAAAATTACTGAAATTTGAATTTGGTTTACATAATCAGTCTGTAGAAAGGCCACTTTTTTGTATGTTTCCTATATTTTCATTTCAAGTACCTGTCAGCATATCTATGGTGGAGGGTAACCAAAGTTCGGCCCGGCCGAACTTAACGCTTCTTCACTTGTTCTAATTTATTATTTTTTTGCACTCATTTGGTGTTATAGAATTCCACATTTCGGGTTAATATATACCTTAATGGGTTAATTTCTTAAATACCTTAGCCCGGACATTTTTAATTGGATTTGTAAAAGCACTTCTCTTAAAATTGGATTTTTAAAGACTAATAGGTCTGTATTGTGATAACAATCTTTATCAAGACCACTGGTCTGTATAGAAACCACAAGTGTGTTTACTGACCTGTTGGTTTATATATTGAACACAGGTTGAATTATATAGTCGAACCTTTATGAAGAGACCAAAGGTCTGTATAGAAACCGGACTTTGAAAAGACAATTTGGTCTTTATAAAGGCCGGTTACAAGTGTATAGAGACCACAGGTCTGTATAGAATCTATATAAATAACACAGTACGAATTATGTAGTCGAATTGGTCTCTATATACATACCACAGGCCATTATGAAGAGATCAAGTCTGTATAGGAACCACTGGGAGACCACAGGTCTCTATAGAAACAATTAGGTAGGTGTAGAATTATTAAGAAATATTTTCATAGCACTTGAAAATAAAATCTTTAAAAAATCCCGCCTAAACGCCTATTTCTGCGCTTGAAAATTTTTTCTTCAAAAAAGCCCGCCTAAACGCCTATTTCTGCGCTTGAAAATTTTTTCTTCAAAAAAATCCACGCCTATTTTTGGGTTTGGAAAAATATTTTTAAACAAATCCACAGCTGTTTTTGTGCTTGAAAATATATTTTATTTTAAGGCTTTAAAAAATATACATAAAAAATTCCACACCTATTTCTGGGCTTGAAAAGATATTCCCAAAATTTTTTCTGTTTTTAAGGCTTGAAAAAATATTCTTAAAAAATCCACGCATATTTCTGGGCTTCAAAATATTTTATTAAAAAATCCACGTATATTTCTGGACTTCAAAAAATATTCTTAAAAAAATTCACGCCTATTTCTGGGTTTGAAAAAATATTCTTAAAAAATCCAGGCCCATTTGTGAGCTAATCAAAATATTCTAAAACAAATCCACGCCAATTTATGGGCTTGAAAAAAACCTATCCCATTATAGGAATTAGAAAAAATATTTTAAAAAAAAGTTACGCCTATTATTGGCCTTGAAAAAATATTATAGATATTAAAAAATATACTTACAAGGTCTACGCTTGTTGTAGGCAATAAAAAAATTTTCCTTAGAAAATCCACGCCTATTTAGGTCTTAAAAAAAAATTATTCTCAAAAATTCATACAGACCTTGAAACATTATTTTTCAAAATCCAGGCGTCTTCTTGAATCTTCTGAAAGTGTAGAATTTTGAAAAAAAAAAATTGTTTCATAGTTTCCGAGAATCATTATAATTTAAATCATTAATGGCATCAAGAGGAACTTTAATAAAAAAAGTATTTTTCTAAATTTTTCTGGGGATTTTTTAACAAAAATGTTTAAAGAACCCCTTAGTTGGCATTAAAAAATGTATTATATGCTTCAGAGCAGCGCGTGGTTGGAATAAATGAAACATATTTTAAAAGGATTTTCAATCATTATCTATTTAAAAATATTTTATAATAATATACAATAAATAGTCTGCAAATGTGTGTCCAATAGTAGAAGTAAATAATGAAAACATAAATTTGTTCATTATCTTCATTTTTAAAAAATTCCTATACACGACACCCAAATCACTTCAATGTTCATGTTATTTTGGTTATGACTTGTGAAGAGAATATTTAACAATAGAAAACTCAAAAATCACATAGATACAATTTTGTTTTGGAACATCTGTTTTCTTTTCTTGCAAGACATTTTTGGAAATTATTCATAAATTACTGTCTGTCTATTGCTCTTGACGCCTTCGATTGTGTAACAATACTTGAACAGATAATGAAAAAATTACACATTTTTTAATTACCTATGAACTTAATGGGTGTACAACGACCGAACAAACACAAAAATATACATATATATTCTACACCCCATCATCATCATTATTATTTCCCACTCATGTTAAATGTCGGGTAATTTTGATGCTAAAGATTAAATGACTTTTACATAATCAATCAGTTTGCCAACAGACTGAAAACTAAATGCGAGTGAAAAACAAAAAACCAAACAACATTTATGTCTACCCATAGCAGAGCAAGGGGAACAAAAAACGAAGGAAAATATGGGCGGCGACTGGCTATGATATCTACAATTCATTTTAGGGCCTTAGGTCCACCATATGTTGTCGATGCGATGGCATTCAAGCGTATGGTTTCTGGGTTTCGCACAGCTGCGTTTTTGTATATGTATGTTTATGTGTCTATCTGTCTGTCTGTCTGCCATTTCAGTCGTTTGTATGCCAGTCTGTTTATTTTATCGAGAGTCATGTTCTTGATGTGGAGTATAAATATTTTTGTGCTCATGTCATTGTTTTAGTATTGTCCCTCCAGAGCAGCTGGAAAATAAGTTTTTGTTTTTATTAGACATGATTTGTAAACTATGATGAACTCATTAGATATGAAATACTTTAGAATAATAGAATAATGAGATCGCAACTGATTTAATAAAAATTTATAATTATTTTAATTTGTTTAATATTCGAGATGGAAGAATTCAACAAAAATATAAACAAGGAATGAAAAGGAATGAAATGTCGTGACACTGTGCCAGGGAAATCAATCATCAGGAAATTTTATGTTTTTTTTTACCCTTCAACAAGAGGCTGGCTTTCAAACTACCTATCCTGTAAGGAAACGAAATATCATACTTCAGAAACATGGCTCGTAAAATGCCCCATAGGACCAGGAAAATATTTAAAATGGGAGGGGACAATGACAGATATGCATTTTAAATAAAAAAATAGTAAGTACTGCTTTTCGATATTTTATTATTCGAAAAATTGATCGTGTCAAAGTCGGGATTTCTGTATTTTATGAAACCAATTCATACAAATTTAGATACTCGTTTCTTGTCAGAGAGAATGAAAGAAAACAACTTTGTGATGTGCGTGTTTTGTGGTGATGGCTCTTTGTCTTTTTAATTTTTTTTTTTTTTTTTTTTGATTTTATGTCTTCTTCATTACGTTTTGTCTCATTGTTTCTTATTTATTTATTTACATGTTCATGTTCACAATCACATACAATGTTAAACATTCCGTTAGGCTTTTTGTTCGTATCAACAATTGTTTGATATATTGTAATTAGCATTTATATCAAAATAATTTGGAAAATACACATGTGAATTATGTAATGCAAAATAAAGATACAATGAAATGCAAAACTAGTAACAATCGAGTAAGTGGAATGTCGGCGGTTGTTAGCAACAGAAACAGTATTCAAATGAACTGTTGCTGGAGTAACAAACACAATGGTTGGGGAGAGGTGTAGAACGATACCAAAGCAAAACACAGTCGAACAATGAATGGTTGTGTTTTCCTCTTCATTATAATTTGTTTACATGTTCATATTCTGCTTTAGAACCATCATATACAATATTAAATATTCGGTTGGGCTTGTTGTTCGTATCAACACTTGTTTGGTAGATATATTATATTTAACATTTATATCGAAATAATTTGAAAAATACATATGCGAATTATGTAATACCAACGCAGAGGTCGGTAAGAGTATCTGAAATAAACACACAATGGACTGCAAAACTAATCACAATCGAGTGAGTGGAAAGTCGGTGGTTGTAAGCAACAGAAACAGTATTCAAATAAACGATTGCCGGAATAGCAAACACAATGTTTGGAGAGAGGCGGAGAACATTAACAAAGCAAAACACAGACGAACAATGAATGGTGGTTCTGCATTTTTTCTTGGGAGCGATATTTGTTTTTGTAAGAGGGAGAGAGATAGAAAAAATGAGCGCAAATAGTGCTAAAGTAGAGTAGGAAAACATTTGTAATTTTAATGAAATGTTTACTTTAAAAAAATGGATTTCAAATGATTATACATATATAACATGTATAATATGGAAAAAATTAACTATGAATGACATTATGAAAATATTCATTAATCTTTTTACTGTGTAAATATGAGGAATACTTTTTTTATAAGGAGAGAGAGAGAAAGCGGAAAATGAGCATAAATAGCGGTAAAGAAGAGCGAAGTAGGAAAACAGTTGTAGTATTAATACAATTTTAACGTTTTTTTTTTTTTTTTTGGAAAAAATAGTGGCTTTCCCATTATTATAAGCATTTTTTAATTACATTAAAAGTTGAGGTACATGTACACTATGGAAAAATATTAACTATGAATTAAATTATGAAAATATTCGTTAAAATTAATTTAATGTGTAAATCTGCAACAACATTTGTCATGTTAACTACGTCGTTTGGTGAGTCTACAATTGTCGTATAAACGCGTTTAGGGAAGGGCGAGAAGATGTCAATGACAATACTCGTCCTGGTCGACCTGGTCGAAGTTTGAATGTCAAAGGGAGTTGCTGATTCATATTTGCATATCATTCGGTTCATGTTAAGCTATTTTTAAGGAGTTTTTGTGGTTATGAAACGTGCGGTAGAGAAGATAATTCCGAAATTGCCAAATCTTGAGTAAAAAATTGTGCAACCACCTATTAAAGGAAATTGTATTCCTATGAAATCGAAGAAAATTTGAAACAGGAACGAGGATTACTTTAAAGTCTAAGCGTTTAATTGTTTGACCAGGCCATAATGGTTGTTTTTTCATCAGACCTCGTTTTTATTATCTGCTTGAATTTATCTTAACTATAAATAAATAAATAAAAATAATTGTATTTCAAATGTTTGTGCATATAAAAAAATATTTAATATGCCACTTAATTTTCCAAGAAGTTAATTCTTTTAACTATAAATAAATAAAAATAATTGTATTTCAAATGTTTGTGCATTTTCCAAGAAGTTAATTCTTTTCATTTTTTCGTTATTATTCAAGACAAACAGTTTTATGGGTTTCTTTTTGTTATATGCTTTAGCTTTGCATCTTTATTTTGCACCAACACTAAGTGCACATTTACTGAAGCTGATGATAATGTTGATGGTTGTTGAAACCCACAATATGTATAAATATATATATATATATATAGCTTCCATAGAGCACTTCCGTTGCCCTTGAGTAAGTTTCTGTCATTGTTACAATTTTTTTTTATTATTGTTCTCTCTTCACAACTTGTATAGGAGTTTTAAGGCAAAAAGCCATTGCATAAAGTAAAAAAAAAACACAACAACATTAAAAATAAAAGTTTTGCTTTGTTGCCCAATACCACAATTCTAAAATTATTGTTGATGGCAAGAGAACTGACAAAGATACAATCATTTGTATTTGTGTTGAATATAAGGCGATTGTTGTTGTTGTTGTTTACCAAAGGAGGAAATGACAAACGGAAGTGTTTAGCGAAATTGAGTGGCAGGATTTTTATGACAAGCGGGTAACATAAAACACTTATACAAAACGAAATGAAGAAGAAGAAGCAGAAGAAGAATAAGAACATGCGCAAATACAGAAAATCCTATCAACAGTTTATTAACTTGTGTGAATATGTAATATGATTTATATATTTCGCACAAGGGAATAATCATAGGATAGAGGTTAATAAAACAAACGGATTTCTTCTGGTTCATTTATTCTTAGATAATAAAAATCATAAACGAAAATATCTATTATGTGACACTTGTACGTGGCACATTTATCGCATTGAGAGTAGATTTGTTGTATTACCTGGGAAATTGGTCTGTATAAATTCTAATAGAAATGTGTCATAGACAAATCAAAATGAAGGATTTGAACAATAACTTGGTTTTCCATATACGTGAACTAAAAAAAGGAATATTTAACTTGTGAACAAAAACTGAACCATTTTTTATTCATCAATAACCCTTTTGCCTCCTTCAAAGTAATGCCCTTCAATTATAATACAGGGTTGCCCATATTCGACGGACCCACCTGCCAACGCCATAACTTTTGACAGAGATGTCACATCGCTTAATGACATACCGCGTTTGAAGCGTCAGTCCAAGCAGATTTTTACCATGAACCAATACACGCCACGCGATCGCTCTGAAATAGTTGAAATTTACATTCAACAAAAGAAGTCAATTGTGAAAACTCAACGTGCTTTTAAAACATTAAAAAATGTGAGAAGTGCGCCTTCTAGAACACCATTAAGCGTTTATACGAAAAATTTTCTGGTAATTAATCCGAAGAGGCCATTAAAAGTCGACCAAGGCGAAAGATATCGCTGCCGTACGAGCCAGTGTTGAGAGGTCCTCAAGAACACAAAAACGCCGTTCTCAGCAGTTGGGCATGGCTCGGTCCACTTTACAACGGATTATTCGCATTGATTTGCATTTGTTCCCGTACAAAATTCAATTGACGCAAAGAATGTGCCTAGTCGATTGGAATGGGCCCAAAGAGTCATCGAAATGGCCGAAGATGACGAGCAATTGTGGAACAAAATTATCATGTCCCATTTCACATTGAATGGGACCGTAAATAAGCAAAATTGCCGTTTTTACGCCATTGAAAATCCTCAGGAGATTCAATAAGTACCTCTTTATGACGAAAAAGTCACAGTTTGGTGCAGCGTTAGTGCGAAAACGGTCGTTGGGCCGTTTTTCTTCCAAAATGAAAATGGCCATGCTGTTACCATCAATCAGGAGCGTTATCGTGACATGATGACCAATTTTGTGAAGCCAATTATTCGTCGAAAGCGTATGAGGCAGTTCTGTTTTCAACAAGACGGCGCTCCACCGCACACAAGTCGCATATCAATTGATTTTCTGAAGAATTTGTTTCCGGGCCGTTTGATGTCGAAAAGTGGTGATTTGGACTGGCCACCGCCTTCGCCCCATTTGACGCCGCCAGACTTCTTCTTGTGAGGATATTTGAAGTGAAATGTTTACGTTAACAAGCCAAGAACCGTAGAAGAGCTCAAGGACAACATTCGTGAAGAAATAGGCACTATTCCGGCCGAAATGTTGGCAAAAACGATGGAAAATGTAGCAAAAAGGGCACAATACGTCATCAACGCCAGAGGCGGCCATTTGAGAGTTATAATATTTAAAAATTGATGTTAACAAATTTACTTGGAACAAATTAAATGATTAACATTGCCAACCGCCAAATTTTTATTTTTTTTTTGATTTTTTTAAAAAAAAACATGGGTCCGTCGTATATGGGCAAACCTGTACACGTTTCCCCCATTCTCAAAAGATTATGGAAACGGGCTTTTGGTTTGAAATTAAAAAAAAAAAAAAATAAAAAAAAGTTAAACATTATCAAACAAAAAATGTAAACATTATCCAACATTCATTTATATAACACACTTAAACTATATAAAATAATTTATATAATTTTTAATTTTATATAATTAAAAAAAATTACGTCAATATTTAGTTGCCTATATTTGTGTTTGTTGTAGTTTAGATTTTTTTCACACGAAAATAAAATAATTAAAATTAAATTTGTTATGATTTATCGTTAATGGGGGCCAACGACTGACCGACGGGGGGAATCGGGTGGGTCCCAGCCAAGTAATAGCAAAACATGTCTTATCAGCAATTTTTTTTTCTTTTGGGTTTTTGGCTTTTTAAACACTCATAAAATGATAAAAATAAATAGCTACAGAGAAAATAATTAAAACCACCGATCACCACCAACAGCAAACAAAAAGATTTTGTTGTGGCAATAACATTTGATATAATATTAATGTTAGCTTTATATATATGTATGTGTGATTGTGTGCATATTTTTTTCTTCTTTTACATAAAATAATTTATTGTGTTTTATTATTATATACACAAAAATAAATCCAAACATATATTGCCTTAGACAATGAGATAACATGTGTTTAATTTTATTTCATTTTCTGTATTTTTCATAACCTTTCAACTTAAAAAAAATATTTTTTTTTTCAAAATTGTTTTTGAAAACTACAAACACTTTGGTTCAAAGTACAAACTTAATTAAAATACCTTGTAGAACTGTCTTTGCAATATGATTCAGCTTAAATCCATAGTTTTGTGTTTTGTTTTCTTGTGAAATACTTAGATCCGGATTTCATATCAATTTTCATTCAAATTTTCTTATAGTGGAATTTTTGTAAATTAAAAATAAATACAAACCTAATACAAATTAAATATTAGTATTAGGTATTAATACCAATTATATATTAGAGCGGATATTGACTCATAATGACTCACAAATTAAATGACAATCGCATGAGGTTAGTTAAAAAATTATGCGATTTTCGGTATTTCTTAAGACAGTGTTTACTTATAAATGGTACTTATGATAGTCCAAACTTCAAAGAATTTATACAATTAAAAATTGTGATATGTTCGACCGATTGACCGAGTCGTTTCGACCGAATTGTTTATACACTCCACCATACGGTGCGTTCTGATAATACATAAAACCGGTTGGGACCTGCATATGGGGGCACACATTAACCTACACTGGAAAATTTATATATAAAGCATTTTTTGTTCGTTTATATATAGTCGGCTTTAGCCTACAGGGTACTAAAAATGGCTTGTGACCAGTATATTGGGGCTATGTGAAGACATGAAACTAAAAGAATCAAGTAGACTGATATATTTCTGCAAATACCCCTATATTGAACACCAAATTTTAGTTAAAATCTGCTTTGAAAAGGAATGTTCCTAGAATGAAGACAAATGTCGAACTTTGACAAATTTGAATTTAATTCGCATATGCAAGTTTCGCATCAGGGCGGAATAAATACAAGTTATCAACGTACGGCCTTTGTAAAGCCACATAGCCCAATATGCCTGATGAGCCGCTTAACCAACGGCGAAACGCGTTGCATAATGGTGGGTACGTAGGTTCCTTTTCATTGCAAAACTTAGATCATCAAGCTCGACTCGAAAGAGTATAAATAATCACTTAAAATCTTCACATATAGAATGCGGTATGCCAAATTACAGACCTTTCGCTTGGAATATGGATCTCGCACCATAAATAAACGTATTGGAAATTTAATATATGGTCTATATCGAAAAGTTGACCTATTGTGAACATTTTTTATGCCCTCCACCATAAGGTGGAGTGAATATTAAATTTGCCATTCCGTTTGCAACACCTCGAAATATTCACCGTAGAACCCATATAGTACATATATAATCTTGATCAGAATATAATTCTTTATCGGCCGACGCATGTCAGTTTGTCCTTACATCTGTTGAAATCACGACATCGCAATATTTAAGATAGAGCACTGAGATTTTGCACACACATTGGGTTTTCATGGCATAGCACATTTGCGGACTAATTTTTTATTTAATATTGGCCCCATAATATTGGCTATAATCTGGTATTTTGGGTTCTCATAACGATATCATCACTTCTCTGCACTAAAAACTATTAATATTGGCACAATTCGGTATTTTGAGAATTTTCGACTCGTATTTCAAACGAATTTATTTGTAATTTTTTATTCTCATTGGATGTCAAATCTCATTACCAAAAAATATCACTATTGATCTCCGTTTTATTATAGCCCCAACGGTGGCCCCACCATTATATATTTGAGAATTTCAATCATTTTTTTTCACATATTATTCGCAATGTTCAAGGTCCTATCATAAACTGAGTTTTCTCCTAGAAGCATCCATTAATTTTAGATATTTTGATTGTCATCCTCATGGGGGAGGGTATGAAAAGTTCAACCGGGCTGAACATAACGTCGTTTTTATTTGTTAAATAATACTCCCCCTTCATAGGGGCTAATATTTAACTAAAATGTTTTATTCTCACATTAAAAATCGTATTCGAAAAAATTACTTACGAAATGTGGGACGAATAATTTATTATTGTTGTTGGTGTTTTAATCATTGAGCTTGTAACAATATGACAAATTGTGTGTTTAAAACAAAAAAGAGCGGATTGTCATTGTTCAAATATTTTCATCACCTTGTGTGTACGTGTGTGCATATTACTTTTCGGTTCGGCTAAGATACAATGGCACAATCAACCTCATTGGTATTTCAAATATTTGCGCCAAAATATTTGCGTTGAAATATTTTTTTTTCGGTTTCTGTTGTGTTCTTTCCCATTGAAATTCCACGCTTGGTAACTTGGTCAAGATAATAGCAGAGACATAGAATTGGGAAGTAGATAAATATGTTGCCAACATCACAAACAATTCACATCGTCTTTGCAGCTCATTGTAGTTATGATCATTTTGAATTAAGGTCCTTATACATTATTGAATAGTAATTATTTGAGAAGACAATAAAAACATCGAAACAAGAGCTGTTGTCTCTACTAAAAAGTGCATTTCAGAAGTATTTCGGGGATAGGAAGTAGTTTAAATTGCTTTGAAGGGGACAAGTTAGATATGTCTCATATTAGTATGTGTTGCCTTTATCCACAATGAATGATAATACCATTGTCCATACGAGATGTGGAGTTATTTTCTCGTTTCTCACCAATGATCTTCTTTTTTGCACATTTAATTACTCACGCCGCTGCTGAAAACATCTGCACGTTATTTTTGTGGTATTTTTATCAATTAGCTATGATTTATTTTAACCTTGTTTTATTATTTATTCACTTTAAACTCAAGTATTTTTTAAACCGTTATAGCGTTGAACTAAAAAAAAAACACCTCTTTTAAGTGCTTCTTTAGAATCCATCCACATGAAATGATTATTGAGAACAGCAAATTAAGTAAAAGAATAAAAAAAAATAAATAACAGAGATTTTGTATAAACTTTGCTTTTACACCTTATAGCGAACATTTCAAAAATTAATTGGAGCGAGTAATTGAGAAAACAATATTTTATTGTTTTTGTACTTCTTTTGAGAAAACAAAAATGGGGTTTCAACCTTTATATTAGGCCTATGCCATTGTACACTTTTGGAAGGAAGATATTAACCCACTGACAATCAAATTAGAGCCAATTCATTTTAAATACGCGCCCATTATCCAAAAAATAGCGAATAGTGCGGTGTAACATATATATGGACTATTCCCAACTAATGAAAAGGCGTTAAGTTCGGCCAGGCAGAAATTTTGATACTCTCCACCATAGGTATATTGACATAGTAGGGTGGGACATGTATCTTAAATCCTTAAAATATTTCAATATAGAGTTATATCAGGCTATACACACACATATCCTCTCTTAGGAAATGCCGTAAATCTAGAAGTATTATTACAATGGGGCTATGCCTCATTTTCGAATTTGACTATTTAGTTTTGTATCTAGATACCATTCGAAGTTAGTATAATAATACTAGATGTACAGACGGATGACAATGGCCAAATCGTCATAGAATTCCATATTTTATAGGATATAAACGGTTGAAAACCCCGTTCAAAACCTCCATAACACCCAAAATTTGGGGTATCATTATACTGGGTCTACGCCAACAATTATATCAATATTAATAATTGTTCAAGGGTAATCTAATTAGAACACAACATACCAAATAACAAGCAATTCAATCGAAAAAACTTGTCAAAAATTCTCATGATCCGGATATTTGGGGTAGTATCCTTATATGGGACTATCCCAAAATTGGACCAATGTAGTGATTCACAATATTAAATTATAACCATTTCAGTTAAAAATGTACCCAAAATACCGAAATATATAGGGTACTGTTATATAGGGCTATCCGAAAAAGTAGATCAATATTTATTGGGAGGTTCCGTTATATTTTGGCTATAGGGTCGGAAATGAATATTTCGATGAGTTACAAACCGATTGACAAAATTAATGCACCCTTCATACTATGGTGTAAGGTAAAAATGAACTAAAATTTATGATTTTTAGTAGGAAGGTTTGATATCTAAGGCGAATGATGGGAAGTAGGGTTATAGGGGCCTATTCGAAAATGTGGATTAATATTTATAATTTTAGTAAGAACCAGTAAGGAAAGCAGTAAAGTCGGACGGGGCCGACTATATGACATCCTTCACCACTATGGGTATATTAAACAGGACTATTACTATGAAATTGGATGAAATAAAATATGTGATATTTATCTAACTGTGAATCGAATTCAAACAAATATTAATAGGTCATACTTTGGGCTATGTCTGTACTTCTAGAAAACGCAACTACGTAATTCTATGTTCAATTTTGTACGTTGTGCAAACTTTGATGTCAATCTGAAATATGGAAGTTATATTCAAATATGAAAGTTATATCCAAATATGAACCGATTTCAACGAAACTTATCACAGGTTAGGTTATACTAATTTCAGTACGTTTTGTTCCTATCAGCCATATATTGGATCCTTGGTGCGTCAATTCCTTGAAATCAATCTATAATGTAAGGGAGTTATATCTAAATCTCAACCGATTTTCTCGAAACTTGGCACACATCAGTCTGGACTAAATTCAGTACGCTATTCCAAATTTCGTGCAAATGGAAGGATATATAAGGACTTTGGTGCACCATTTACATGAAATCGGACGAAACTATATATGGGAGCTATATCTAAATCTGAACCGATTTTTACGAAACTTGGCAGACATCATTCTACGCTCGATTCAGTACGATACGCCAAATTTCGTGCAAATCGAAGGATATATAGGGAGTTCGGTGCACCATTTGTATGAAATCGGACGAAACTATATATGGGAGCTATGTCTAAATCTGGACCAATTTTCACTAAACTTGGCAGACATCACTTTAGTCTCACTTCAGTATGTTATGGTAAATTTGTTGCAAATCGAAAGATATATAGGGACTTTGGTTCACCACTTACATGAAATCGGACTAAACTATATATGGGAGCTATATATAAATCGGAACCGATTTTCAAGAAACTTGGCACACATCATTCTAGGCCTAATTCAGTACGCTGTGAAAAATTTGGTGCAAATCGACAGATATATAGGGTCTTTAGTGCACCATTTACCTTAAATCGGACGAAACTATATATGGGAGCTATATCTAAATCTCGAAACTTGGCAGATATCAATCTAGGCTCAATTCAGTACGTTATGCCAAATTTCGTGCAAATCGAAAGTTATTTAGGGACTTTGGTGCACCATTTACCTTAAATCGGACGAAAATATATATGGGAGCTATATCTAAATAAATCTGAACCGATTTTTCCCAATTTCAATAGGGTTCGTCGTTGGACAAATGAATGAGCTGTGCCAAATTTCATCCAATTCGAATAATAAATGCGACCCGTACTTTGTTTACAATTTAACATGGACAGACGGACACCCTATCAGACCTTGAGTTATATTTTTTATTTTATATTTAAAATGTGTCAACCTCAGTTGTCATTTGAAGAAGGTATTGAATTTTACATTTTGAAAATATTGAAATTGAAAATATTCTGCCCTTCAATTAACCTATGTTTAATTATCCTAATTCGACGCGCAGTCTTTAATCTGTTAGGTGCAATTATGTGTTAGTAAAAATGATTTAAGGAGACCCCCCCATTCTCGGTGTCAAATTTTTTTTTTGATTTAATTCGAATCTACTCTAATTCTAGCATGTTCCTACAAAATTTCAAGTGAAAATCTCAGAACTCTTTAAGATATAGCCAATTTATTGTGTCAGCATCAAGTGACGGCTAAAGGGATTCTCAAACTTTAAACGCGTTTTCTCAAAAATGGCGGGCACGATAACTCAAAAACTAATAATCCAATCGATTTCAAATTTTGACACGTTTCTCTGGGAACTAGGATAAAGCCAATCGGTGAAGATCTTCCTTATTTTTTAACTTAGTTTGTGGTAAAAAATAGGCGATTTTACAAAAAATATTTTTTCAGAGGTCCGCCATTTTGTTAATTTTAGAGCGAAGTCAATAATCCTAGTTCATACGAGAGCTAGACATGTACTCTTTCTAACACCGTTGGAATTTTCGGATTCCGATGTTCCAGTGAGGAGTTATCATGCCCGCCATCAAAAATAAGGGTTTTTCTTTAATTACAAAAACAACAACAAACATTTTTGTAACAAAACAACAAACATTTTTTGTAAATTATTTTTCTTCTCTTTTAAATGTTCAATTATATATGTGCAAAGTTACAAACCTTAACAAGCATTGGTATTGATTTACCAGCCCATTGAAAATCTTGATAAATTAAAACCGAGAATGGGTGGGGTTCCCTTAATCAAAATCCGCCCAAACACTTCAAAACATGACAAGGCAGCATTTAAAACGAAAAAAATGATTTCCGTTTATAACTAAAAGGTTTGCTTTGCAAAAAATTCTTACTAATTATAGTTATAATATTTTTCTGTTTTTCGTGGTAAAATGTTGTACTCATTTAATTATTGTCCTTTTAGAGCAAGTTATTATAAATAAAAGTTATATATATATATATATTTATATATCCACCCAAAGCACGTTAAAATTGAGCACACACATAGAACATCAAAGAACTACTCGACTTTCAGGCTTCATGTTAACGAGCAATAATTTCCCATAGAGACGAAAATTGGCAAAATATATACGTATGTGTGTACGAGGATGTAGGTCAGCTATGGCAAACAAATGAAGTCACATGAATATGAATAATTTAATTATATGGAATTCTTGCATGTCCTTGTTTTAAAAATGTAAAAAAAATACTATGCTCTGTCATAAAAAGACACTGGGTGCTAGGAACTGTAATATGCATATATATATATGCAGTATGTATTTTTTGGTTTATTAATAAACACATAAAACATTACTCTACTGAATATGCCTTTGGTGGTCATAAAAGTTCACATACACACACACACATCTGTCCAACAGATGCTGTGGGACCAATATGCCATGTTTTTGACATTTTACAATGTGTAAAAATATAATTTATTGGTATTGGGTTGGTAAACTGATTTGTATACGATGTTGTTGTATTTTTTCCTGCCATAAAAAATGTGTGGACCAATTCACGTACAATAGCTATCGATTGTTGTCAACACTCTTAACGCTTTTTTTCTGAGGCATGTCATTGAATTCAACACACTTGTTAATATATAATTTACACGCTGTTGTCAATTGCATGTTTTAACACAAAAAAGAGACAGAATTTTTTTCACATGAAAGGTGGGGGAAACTGATTTTGTAGTTTTCCCACATGGAGGCGAACGATTTGCTGAGGGCTATTTGGGAGGGGGTTTATTTACACATTAACATATTGTGTGAGTTTTGAATACCATAGAATGTTTGATTTTCAGAATTATTCAATGCTAATTAAATAGTGTATTATTTATGAAGAATTTTCCCACACAGAAGTGAACATGGTGTTTATTTAACAAATTTTGGGTGGTTTAGGGGAAGAGTGTGTCGACCATTGGTTAAAATTTCTAGGTGAAATAAATAACCTACAAAACTTGATTATATATATATATATATATATTTCTCCCATGAATATTATAATATCAGATTCAAGAAAAGTATTTGCGAGTTTTAAGCCAAGGTACTGGAATTTTAATTTTCCCTCAGCCTTATGGCTAATTAGGTTAAAAACACTTAGATACGGCAAAAATGTGCCTCATCGAAACCCCATGTATCAGTTTCAGACAAATTGGAGTCGTTTTACAAATGTCTGTTATTCTTTCTGTCTGTCTGGCTGGTATTCACGATAACTCTCTAAGGGAGTAACCGATTCCATTCAAACTTTGCGCTTCGTAATATTTCTTCCAAATTTAGTTCATTTTCGAAGATGCGGAGTATCGGTCAACTTTTTCCGGTACCTCCCCCACAAAATGGCCAAATTGTACTAAAAATGTATTTTATAATATCACTATTTGAGCTAAATTTTGTACAACATATTATCTTTACCAAGCCTAGGCCAAGTCCGAAGATGGGTCCCATTGGTACCACTCCTTCTGGTACCTCCTCCACAAATGGCAAACATTTTTAATATTTATAAATCCAATGTCAGGCGAATGAAATGTCCGTTTTGAACAAAACTATGGAAAACATATTATCTTTACCAAGCCTAGATCAAATCCGAAGTTGGGACCCATTTGTCCACTCCTTCTGGTACCTCCCAAACAATTGGTCAACATTTTGAATATTTAAAAATTCAATATTGGCCGAAAGGAATGTCCGATTTAAAGAAACTATTGCACAACCTATTATCTTTACCAAGCCAAGATTAAATTCGAAGGTAAGACCTTCTGGCCCTCTCCTTCATTGAGTTTTTTTGTTTTCAAAGAGAGACTCATAAAAGTCAGAAAACTACAGAAATCTTTATTTTAATCGATAGTGCGGTCCATATAATTCAATGTTCCATCCGCATAGTTCAACATTTCTGTCGGTATCTCACGAATAACTGCTTCAATATTGCTTCATTGAGTTTTTTATGTTTTCAAAGAGAGACTCATAAAAGTCAGAAAACTGCAGAAATCTTTTATTTTAAGCGATAGTGCGGTCCATATAATTCAATGTTCCATCCGCATAGTTCAACATTTCTGTCGGTATCGCACGAATAACTGCTTTAATATTGTCATCCAATGCGTCAATTCAAGCGGGTTTGTTTGTATATACATGAGCTTCAACAAAACCTCACAAAAACATTCTAAAGACGTTAAAGCGATTAGCTGCCCAAACAATTCGTCGGCCTATTTTACGTCGATATACACATGTACGTCTGTTGAAATCACGATAGCGATCGCAATATTTAAGATAGAGCTTTGAAATTTTGCACAGACATTGCTAGTTCTCCTAGGATGTTTGGTATAGGAAATATGGGATACATCGGTCAACGTTTTGGTGTGGCACCCATATAACGGTAACCCACAATATCCAGTGTTTTGGACACGTTTTCAACCGAATTCGCTGTAATATGGCATGTTGTGTTCTCATAGTATAGCACATTTCCGTACCAAAAATATGCTTCAGGGTAGCCCCCATATAACTATACTCCCAATATTCTATTCTTTAGAGATCTTGGACAATTTTGCAACAGAATTAACTGTACTTTTGTATTGTAGATTCTCATTGTATATCACATCTACGTATAAAAAATTATAAATATTGACCCATGTTTAAGGGTAGCTCCGCTATAGGGATGCCCACCATTTTATCTTAGAGATTCTGTTCCAACCGAACTGGCTGTTATTTGGTATATTGGGTTCTCATTGAATAACACATATCCATTCAAATAATTATTGACACGAATATGGCACCTCCCAATATAGGATTTTTTTTACACGTTTTCCATTAAATTTACTCAAATTTTATATTTTCGGTTCTCATAACGGTATTAATATTCAGCCAAGCCGGCATTTTGAAAAATTTCGACACGTTCGTCAACTGAATTTATTTGTAATTTGATATTTTGATTTCTCATTGTGGCGGCTACCAAAAAATATCAATTTTGATCTACGTTTTATTATAGCCCTATATAATGGCAGCCCTACTATTAAATATTTTGAGAATTTGAATTCTGTTTTTCTCATGTTGAAATATTTTTGTTAAATATTAAATTTATCAACCATAATCTTATGTTTACGTTGTTCACATGGAGAACTGTTCTAATCCACATTAATTAATTTGAAAATGAAAATCATGATTAAATTCGAACACAATTCTAATCAACCATCCTTGTTGGTGGGGTTAATCATTGAAATTACTAAAGATTAAAATAACCGCAACATGTAAACGTCATTCTAACATTAATATGAACATTTATTGCCTTTCCCATAAAGAGATGTGGTGGCTAAGTAGGTATGTGTGTATGTTATATTATATAACAATATCTAATCACATTCACAATGCCGGTTGTGTGGGATGTTAAACACCTGGGGAGATTAAAAACCGTTCAACAAAATAATTACATTATTGTGGCATTTACAGCAAAGAACTTCACTTGAAAATCATTTCATTTAACTTGACGTCATTTCAAAATCCGTATACACCAACCTATGTTCGAAGTGTGTAGTTGCGAGAAATCTTATAGCTGGAATATTATCATTTTCTTATTTACATTTACCCACCTCGGTGGCTTACTGATTACATTGGGAAAATCATTTACGATTTACGACTAGCATCCAACTAGGGTAGGGGTGGGAGAGAAAAGTAAAGGCAACCCAGCTGTAAGTGTTGTAAATAAATCGCACAGCAAAAAGCAACAGAAATTTAGTATGTGTTATGATCGATAAAGAGAGAAAGACGGAGGGAGTGTGTGTGTACAACAATCCTTATGCAATATTATTTTACAAAACAAAATAAATAGATAAAAACCAATAACAAAAACGGTTTGTAATAACAGAAATACACACAATTATTATAAAATAGATTATAAATGTTACAAATTATGAAGTAATAGGGTTTGAGTGATCGCAATGAAGGAAGAGGCTTCAGGGCATTGATATATAATATTGATAGAAATTTTTATATCCTCAGCAGGTATACGCAACGTTCAATACGCCGAAAAATATTTCAAATCAAGATAAATGTTGTTCATTTTTAATATTTAGACAAAACTTTAATCGGTTTCGAAGATAGCTAAAATCAGTCAATGGCTCCGAATTGGGTCAAATGTAGAAAGAGTCACATTATCATGTAATGGGGTTAATAACTATTTTTTTTATAGGCATTACAACTTAGAGAAAAACCAAATTATCTATGTTTTAAAAAGCCTAAGACGTGCACATTTTTGGGTTGTGAAAAAGGCCAAAAAACTGTTTTTCAAATTCGAGTTTCCAGAATTTGTTTTAAAGGTTAGTCATATTCTGGTGGGCTCTTCAATATTTTACACAAATATCAAATTTATTCAAATATCAAGTTTCTTTATTTGGCACGTGTTACGTCCAGATTGGCTGTAATTTTATATTTTGGATTTTCATTGTGCAGAAAATCTCCATACCAAAAATTATAAAAAGTGGCACATGTTCCTGGGTAGCCATCATATAAGGGTGTTTTTCAATAGAATTGGCTATACAGTTTTTTAGGTTTTTATGCGGTGTCAAATATTTAAAAAAAAAAAAAAATAAATATCAAATATTTAAAAAAAATATATATTTGGAAGAGCTCCCACATACCGTTATGTGGCCTAGCAATTTTGAGTATTAGGTTTGGCTGTAATATATGGTATACAAATATGTTATAAAGGATTTCTGAGGTCTACGGTACATATATAAAGAAAATATATAGTTTTTTGTTTTCACAGAAAACTGCCTTTGTCACAAGAGTTAATAAACTTATCTCAATACTACACACCAATTCTGACAGAACACAGAAATCTAGCACTATGCTAATGTTGGTGTCACTTGTTACCTTTCGTACTGTTGTAGTACTTATTTTCAAAACTTATTTCAAATTGCATGATTCGTGCTCTATAGACTCAACCAAATCTTAATGTTATCAAATTTAGTACAATTTAGAACACATTAGGCCCTAACTCCAAATTTCAGGATTCCAGTTCTATTCAATTTAGGATTCTAGCTCTGTTCTATTCAAATTGTACCAAAATTTGTACCATTTAGTACCCATAAATATGAATTCCCAAAACTACATCCATACCAAAATCCTACACTCGAACATTAATCTAATTTCCAAATTCCAGTCTTGCAGTTCTATTGGTTCAACCAAATCCAAATTGTAGCAATTATAGTACGATTTAGTACTTTTCGTACACATAAACAAACGATTTCCAAAACTATTTGCATATCCGAATCCTGCACTCCGAAGGCAATGTTAATTTCAAATTTCAAGAATCCAGCTCCTTAAATACCTCCAAATTAAAATTAAAATATGTACAAAATATAGACTTCCATAACCACCCCCTTATATATAGTACTTTTCTAGCTCTATTCTATTTAAATTATACCAAATTTTGTACCATTTTACCCATAACCACCCCCATTATATCGAAAATTTATCGATTTATCGAATGTATTTATCTATTTAGTACTTTTCGTACACATAAACAAACGATTTCCAAAACTATGTGCATATCCAAATCCTGCACTCCGCATGCAATGTTAATTTCCAATTTCAGGAATCCAGCTCCTTACATAACTCCAAATTAAAATTGTACCAAATATAGTACCATATAGTACTTTTAGTATACATAAGTACACACTTCCATAACCACCCCGGTATATCGACAGTACTTCTCAGCCTTGATTTGAATACCAATTTTTTTGGAGTTTTTAACTCCATCCGTTCATATGCTACGATTTTGCAACAAATTTAGTATATTTTAATACGTTTCGGATTATTTTTGAGTTGTTAACTCCAACCGTTCATATGCCACCATTTTGTAACAAATTTAGTACATTTTAATACGTTTCGGATAATTTTAGTTCGAATTTCCAAAAACCCTTTTGTTAAGGTTCGGTTTATAATGCCTTCGGTAAACCAACATCTTCCAAGAACATCTTTCCAAATAATCTATTAGTGATCCTCATTCCAAATTTATGGGTTCTACACATTTAGTACTTTTCGGGTCATTCTAGTGCGAATTTCCAAAAACCCAGCTTTATCTAGAAAGTTTGGTATTCTTATGGTGCTAGCCCTCCCAATTTTTGTTTTCAGACAAATTTCCAACTCCCATATAACGGTCTTGACCAATTTTATGTATCTTTAATACCAAATTCATAGTTGAGGCCATACAATGTTCATCCCGGCCGAACTGAACATCATTTTCACTTATTATACCCTACACAACTATATTGTCAGGGTATTATAGCTTAGTGCAGCCCCAAAAGTTTGTAACGCCGCGAAAAATTGGTCCTAGACCCACCTTTAAGTATACCGATCGTCATATCTCGACTAGCTGAGTCATTCTAGACATGTGTGTCCGTCCGTCTGTCCATTATAATTTGTAAACACGATACAGGCCACAGTTATGGACCAATCTTCACGAAATTTAGCATGAAGGATGGGTTCTGGTAAAGATCGGTTAATATTTAGGGGATGCAATGGACCAAATACTAAATTTTTGTCGGTTTTTCTGGTCGCTCCAGACGCCGCAATTAAGGCCCGAACATTGTGAAATTTTACATGGAGAAGAATGAGCAGGCCTGTTTTAATAAAGATCAGCCAATATTTAGCGGTTCAAATGGTCCCTGACTTTTGAGTGAAATATTACAAAATTTATGTTCTATGGCGTATATATTAACTCCCGAAGTATATAGACCCGAGAAGTTGATAGTATATTCAAGAGGAGTGGTTGACCTTTAAATTGATACCAATTATATTGTCGTATGTTCTCGGATGTGGGAGTTACACTTAAATATTTGCAGGTTCTTACGTATTCAGATATTATTTAGTAACCCATTATCACACTAGATGGCGGAAATACAACTCTGATCGCTTTGAAATTTCCCATGAAGATCCATGTATGGTCAAGGACAACGCCTATAATTTTCGCTGATGTTCAGATAATAATTTTGGGATGAACTGGACCGAGAAGTTAATTTTTTGTATTATTTCGAGTCGATCTATAGGCCACAATTGAAAGCCTAACATCGCAAGACAACCCACGGTGAAGGGAATATTGCCCATGCTCAGAATATAGAACCACAGAAAGTTAGATTTTTCGTGGAAGTTGTGTAGGGTATCATATGGTCGGCCCCGTCCGACTATACTGCTCGTTTAATTTTTAGTTTTGTACAAAATAGTACTAAACTAAAAAACGTCACTTTCAATCAATGAATTCTAAAAGCTTTCATGCCATTTACACATTTTTTTACATTATCAGACAATGCTTGATTTTACAAATTTTACAGCGACTACTTATTGTTATTGTTATTATTATTTAATATTGGACATTTGGCATTAAATGTAATTAAGATTGTTTGTCTCGAAATGGCTGTAACTACAAAACAACGATGACCACAACAACAACAACAATTATGACATAATAATTCCGGCTAATTGACTGATAGAATGTTACGAAATTCTGTAATCGTCAACACTTAAAATCTGAGGTAATAAAAAAATTGCTTGACGATGGCTGGTTTTTCTGGATTGTTAGTTTTTATGAGCCAACACACAGCCTCACACTTTTCGTAATAGGCAAAAACAAATAGAAAATATGTATATATAGTATATCTTAAGAATTATCTTTAGTCCGATGAATGAGACAGGTAATATTGTATACATTTTTCTTTGAATTTTCAAATATTATGACAAAAGTGGGAAAGCCAGAAGTTTTTTTTTTGTATATTTTAAAGAGTGATTTTAATGTACTCGTAGTGTAAGTACATATTTATTTTGTGTCATCAAAAACCAATTAGGCATATTTATTTGGCACCGATGATTATTATAGTTTTTGCCATACCTTTACTATAATTATTGCCTTTTCATTACAAAATTAATAGGTTATTTCGATTTAAAAATGAAAACAAAACTAAAATGCCTTGGAGACACATTATTTTTTTTCAGACTAAATTAGTCACTGAAAATAAACAAAACAAAAAAAAATACAAAAAATGACTTTAATAGCTTATTTACTTAACAACAAGTTTTATAACAAGTTTTATTTTATTTTATTTTTTTTTTTTGTAAGTTAGCAACAATAAAAAACCGTAACACTTTTACAAAACTAGAGTACTCATTGCTCTCACAAAAAACTTGAATAACATTACATGGGATTTTTGCCTTCTTAGCAGTGACTGGCCTGTGTCTTTGTGTTTGCCAACAGCAGTTATTTTGCAATATCATTTCGTTTTTATTTTTCTTTGCTTTTGCTCCAACGGCAACATGTTGCAACTGTTGCATATTGTATATGACCTAATTTTTCCCAGTTGCTGCAATAAACTACAAAATTCATTTTTTATAGGCTGTGTACATGAAATATGGAGGGGGTTAATTGACTTGGAGACCACTGCTAATGCAAATGTAGGGAAAAAATTCTCGCAATAAATTACAAAAAAAAAAAAAAAAATCAAGTTATTCCTAAAAAACGTAATATGGTGTATACCCTCCACCATAAGGAGGAGTGTATATTAAGGGGACCCCCCATTCTCGGGGTCAAAAATTTTTATGATTTAATTCGAATCAACTATAATTCAAGAATGTCCCTACAAAATTTCAGATGAAAATCTCAAGAACTCTTGAAGATATAGCCGATTTATTGTGTCAACATCAAGTGACGGCTGAAGGGCTTCTAAAGCTTAAAATGCGTTTTTCTCTTTTGCGAATGGCGGGCACGATAACTCAAAAACTAATAACTCAATCGATTTCAAATTTTTACACGTTTCTCTGTGAGTGTACAGTTATCGTATAACCTAGGATAAAGCCAATCGGTGAAGAACTTCCTTATTTTTTAATGTTCCAGTGAGGAGTTATCATGCCCGTCATCAAAAATAAGGACTTTTCTTTATTTACAAAAAATAACAACAAAACAATAACAATTTTTTGTTTGTAAATTATTTTTCTTCTCTTTTAAATCTTCAAATATATATATGCAAAGTTACAAACCTTAACGAGCATTGGTATTGATTTACCAGCCTTTTGAAAATCTTGAAAAATTAAAATCGTGAAGGGGGGAGGGGCGTTCCCTTAAATGTTGTCATTCCGTTTGCAACACCTCGAAATATTCACATGAGACCCCACAAGTTAGGTATATCGGTCCACGTTTTGGTGTAGCTCCCATATAACCGTGCCTGCCAATATTTGGAATTTTGGGGATTTTAGACGGGGTTTCCAAAGGAATTGACTTTAAATTAGTAGTTCGGGTTTTCATGGTATAGAACATATCCGTACCAAATATTATTAATATTGACGTTTTAAGGTAGCCCCAATATAACGGTTCTCCCAGTATTCGGTATTTTAGACATGTTTTTCAAACGAATTGGATGTAATTTAGAATTTTGGGTTCCCATTGAATAACACACATCCGTAGCAAAAATTATTAACATTGTCCTACGTTTCAGGGTAGTTCCTATATAACGGTACACCTCAATATTCGGCATTAAAGGAAAGGTGTTTTTCAATCGAATTGACTGTAATTTTGTATTTTGGGTTCGCATTGTAGAACACATTTCCGTTCCAGGCCAATGGTAGCCCCTGTAATATGGTACCGCCCAATATGGGGATTTTTTCAATCAAAATGGCTTTAGTTTGGTATTTTGGGTTCTCATAACGGTATCACCACATCCCCGCATTAAAAACGATTAATATTAAGCAAAGTCGGTATTTTGAGAATTTTGGACACACATTTCAAACAGAATTGGTACTCTCATTACCCAAAAAATTCAATATTGATCTCCGTTTTATTGTAGCCCCCATATAACGGTAGCCCCATTGTTAGATATTTTGAGAATTTCAATCATATTTTTCTCAGCTATTTTTCGGTATGTTAAAGATCCTATCAAAATACGAGTTTTCTCTTAGGACCTCCCGTTATTTTTGGGATGGGGCTATTTGAGTGTATATGGAAACTTTTTTTAAATTATTTTGAAAATACCATTCAGAACCGTTAAGGTACGAACTCTTTCTCCTGTTTTAATTTGTTTATATTTTGCTTACTTAATTTAAACATTTACTTAATGAAATACTTTTCCTATAGTAATTCAAAATTTCCGAAAGGTTATAAAGGCTACTAAAAGATTTTTTTTTGTTTTTAAGTCAAGGTTCATATTTTGGCTTATATTGGTTTTGATCCATTTTAGGTAGATAGGTAAGGAGTTGTAGTTTGGACGTTTGGATTCTTGTAGTTGTAGTTCTATGCAGAACATTTTCAAAACAAATACACTTTGTATTTCGGACCTGCTGAGTTGCGATTTTGCTTTAGTGACATTATCATTCATTAGTGACATTAGTGACATATCAGACTATATTACACAATATTATCCCACTACTATGTTTTTTGTTATGAAATATTCGATTCCAACTAACGTTTTCTTTATTCTCTTTTCCAGGTAATTATACAAAATGTCAACATTCAATGTAAGTTTAAATGTGTTTCAAGTTCAAAAATCTCTTCATTATCCACAAAACATTTATCCCTCTTAGGATATTTTTAAAATAACAATTTAAAAAAAAATCCAAAAAAGTTCTTCTAGTAAAATAGTTGCATCAAAATATACCAACAGATCATATAACAGATAATCACAATTTAGCTCAAGTAACCAGAAACATTTGACTGGAGTAAATTTAATCCGCTATCTTAAATAATCTATTTTACTACTTGTAAAATATTTAAAAAATAATTGCAATAAAAATACCAATTATTTAAAATGTATCGCAATTAAAAAATTTTATTTACTTAGTATTTTATATATTGTATCGAATTAATTATTAGCCTTTCGCCGGAACGAACTACATTAAATTTAATGCCACTCTGAAAGTCCTACGCAAATGCGGGAGTAACAATCCAATTTGTTTTATTTATTTATTTTTTTCTACATAACCTCATAACCCATTACTGTTGCAATACAAATAAACCCAACAGAGAATGACAGGAATTAGATGCAACAATAGCGTAACATAAAACAACAACAACAAAAACCCATATAAAAGGTAAACTGTATTACAAAATAATTTCGTACAGCTCTTACAAACATATTTATGCAAGAAGTATGGATGAATGATGTACAAATGTTTGAACCGAACAGAAATTATGTAAGCCCACGCCAGTCAGCCAGCATTCGGTTGTCGCGTAACGTTGACTTTAACGCTGCTGCTGCTGCCGATACCCAATGGTATTAAGATGACGCGTTTTATTTCAGCCCAGCAGCTGTTAAAAGAAAAACAGCAACAACCACCGTGGCCATACAACACAAATGAACTGTGTTTTGAGCAACAGATTTGCTGCTACGACTCAGACCTCTCTTGTTGTTATTGTTGTTAATGTGTTCAGTGATTATAAATGGCAAGCTGGCTGACTGGCTGGCACCTTTAGTTTTGTGGCTCATAGCACAACAGCAACAATTTAAACGTCATCGTTGATATTTTTGTTTTTCGGTTTTTTTTCATCCATTTGTAGTGTAGTTGAGTTGACTTTGACATACTTTCGTAATACACAAAACCAGCACACATACACATACACACTCACATTCATACTCTCAGTCGCATATGGTTCACACATATCCAGTTATTTGTTGCAAACAACAACAACAAAAATATTCGTTCAAAAAACCTCAAATCTATTTATAAAGTCGAACTTACGAAGTGCGAGAGAGAGAGAGAAGCTTCAGCTGGTAGTCTACAAACTTAAGAGAATCAAAGGTAACTACCAGTAATTAAGAGTACCGTTATTCAAATGGCAAATAAATCACGCAAGCGCCAACAACAACAACAAACGAGCAACAATAGTACGAAAGCCGGTTTTTTTGTTGCTTCATCGCTTACATAAGTACGGTGTGTTTGTGAGTTGTTTTTTTTCTCTTTCCATTTTGAGTTGTTGTTGTAGCATTTTGTTTGTTATGATTTTTTTTTTATTTCGTTAGACATATTACGGTTATATTACATTACAAATTACAGTTTGCCCTCTCCGAGAAGTAGTTGTAATACTCTGAAGAGTATCTCTCTCAGTCTCTTTATTTGTTGCGTATTAATGGGCGGATAACAACAATAACAACAAATCGTCGTATGAAAACAGTTATTAGATAATATCAAGAATATCAGCAAATATTACCGTTAGAATGGCGTGCATAAGGAATACGTAATGGCACGTTGCTAGGTGGACATGTTTGTCCTTAAAATGTTATCAATGGAAAAATATATAAAAGCACAGGGGTTTTATACGGAAATGACACATAATACTTTTTTTTAAATATTTTTTCACAAATCTTAAATAGCTATTTTTGGATAACAATCTCCAGGCTAACATCCACGTTCCATTTTCGGTATATTGGTTTTAACCACATTTTCCTACTTAAGTAAGTTGAGATTGTGTATTTGAAGACGCATTTGCAAACACAAAATTCCTTTAATATGACATAGTCGCTTCTTAGGATGCAGAAGAAATGTTTTTAATGCCGGCATTGGTACATGTTTTACATAGCCCTCCATATGAACGCAACATAAATTTCAGTATTTTGTTTTTAATTTAAAATGCAATAAACGTCTGAAAAAATGTTCGATGAAAGGATAGGCCCCATTTTCTGTATCATGAACATTTCCTCATCGATGTGGCATTCAGTGTTCGGGTCGGAGTGTGATTTCCCAATTTATACAGTTATATGGGGGCTACCCTGAAATTTGGGTCAATATAAATAATTTTTGTACGGAGGTGTCCTGTACAATACGAATCCAAATTACTAAATTGCAGCAAATTTGGCTGAAAAACGTTTCCAAAATATACCGCATATTGGAAGGTAACGTTATAAGGGACTACCCTGAAACCTATGTGAGAACCCAAATTACAGCCAATTCGATTAGAAAACGTGTCAAAATTCCCAAAATATCGAATATTGGGGATTACCGTTATATGGGGGCTACACCAAAATGTGGACCCTTTTATCCCATTTGCAATACCAAACATTCTAGGAGTAATATCAATGTCCGCGCAAAAATACAGGTACACGTTTTTGATATAGCTTCCTAATATTGACACCGGCATGTTGGGGTATATTTGGCATTTCCGTTTCTTGGAGCGGTCTACAAAATCTTTAAAGAACCTTTTCAACATAGGACCGTGTTTTTACAGAGTCTTCATAAAATGCCTCTGGTATATATTTAATATTTTCACAGTGATGTTGTTGAATTTGACTTTCCTTGTTCTTAGTGAATAATGATATTCCCAGCAAATATTCAATATAGGTACATGAGTCTTCTCAACAATAATTCTTGGAGTTTTCATGACCCATATGTGACTACCATGTTTGTGCTACGGTTTTATTCTGCATATTACTAGGTTGTCCAAACAACTCGGCGATCCGGTGATGTGCTTCACGACGACCGAAAATTGCTTTAGTTCATCACGTACCTCATCTCAAATGAGTTGTTTATTAGCTTCCTAAAGTCTAATAGGAATATAAAATTAATTGCTAATAATAGATTATCCCCTAAGGGTTCTTTGGTGTGAACACACACACACCACAACAAACATGTACATATATACAAATGTTTAATGTATTCCGCATTGTATATTTTGATTCTGGTTTTGTGACCTGAAACCATAAAACAAAACAAACAAAATGAGAGCAATCGAACAGCTAATACGCAAGAGAATAAAACCAATGTTCATTTGCATTGTTTTATTTATCACGAGGGTGAGTGTGTGTGTGCATTTTTTCCAAATAGCCTGCTAGTTGTCTGGTGACTTTATTTTTTTCACTCTTAAGACCCTGTCCTGTTGGCACAGTGGCCTTGACCGCAAAACTAAGCTGCAGCATAAAAGGTGTCATGCAACTGACCATCATCACTGTTGTCGTCATAAAGGCGACAAACAATTCACAAATAATTGTCCTCTCTTTCACTCTCTGAACAGTGATTACAAAACCAATTGATTGTGTGGCAACAAAAAACCCCCCATTGGGACATTCATGCCTTCTGTTTCTTCCTCTTCTTTTGGGTGACAAGAAAATAATTACAACAAAGTAACTGAAAACAAAAACAAAACACAACATTGATTTCTTTGACATTTGTGTCATGGAATCGATAACAACTGGCTTTAATTGCAGCATTGAATGAAAGAAGCGGAGAATATTTTGCCAATTTTGTACGCAGCGGCCATTGGAATTCCAATTATTGGGCATTCAATGGGAAAAGTGTCACACTTGTCTGAACTGAATGCTACCAATGGCTTTGAATGAAATTGTTTGTTCGAAGGATTGGACAAGATACTAAAATGATTGGCAAATACCTGATACCGTTTAATAATTAATGTCCCGATGTGAGTTTGAAAATTGTCAGAGAATAGCTATATACCAACCGTAAGAACAAAAACTATTAAAAATTGCGTTTATTGCTTTTATATGTGAAGAGCCCCAAATATCTAAAATCGGTGGGGGCATGTATATAGGTGTCAAATTTTTGTAAATAGTCCCGCAGGAGGTGGAAAAAACCAGAGAAAACCCAGAAATCCTAAAATATATATAACCAGTTCTGTTGGAAAATGTAGCAATACCCTTGAACATCTGGGAATATAGGAAAACGGGAAAACATACTGAAAATTGGTCCCCCAGGATACGGATATACCCAATTTCCAATACCAAACATCCTAAGTTTTTTTTCAATCTATACAAAATCTAAACAAATTGGTTAATTCCTCCCAAATTTTACCCTGGACCCAATTAGGCAATTAATCACAAATGACATAGAATTAAGTTGCATAAATAATTGGGCGGTACTTTTACATACATTATTTATATATGAAGCTGTCTGAAAATATTAACATCTACTGCATAATATCTGTCAGAGACTCGACACGTTAAAAGTCATATAATTGAACATTTGGGGTAAATATTACAGCCAAAATAATAATCAATGCAACAAATGGTGTCACTGATATTAATTTCATGAGGGGTGGTACGGGAAAAATTGGCTCTAAGTCTCCCATTTTTGGATTTAAGAGTTTGGTACAACATGTTACGTTGTGTAATAAATGAGTCAAATCGAATACTTTATTGCTTCATATAAAAGGTTCAATGTGTTGCCCATTATATAAAAATGTCATAGAGCGTATAACTAATATTAATTAATAAGGCTGCGTTACTTATAAGTTATATTAATTAATTGCCTTTCTTTAGTACTTATACGCAACAATGTTCGGAAATCTTGTTAGCCGAGGATTGTTACTTATGCAAGACAAAAATGGATTCGGTGAAATATATTTTTTTAAATAGAGAAACACACATTCCTATACAAATTTTTAGCAATGTTTCTTCTTGTCCAGTTTATGTCATTTCCCTCCTTTTCCAGTACCCCACTGGCACAAGCCCGTGGTACTTTCTGGCATGCAATATTTATATGAAAATTCCTTCAATAATTAAACTAAAACAACTAAGGATAATTTGCTAAGATAATTTGCTACCTATGTGTTCATAGTCGAGGAAGGTACCACAATGTTTGGAACGATGGGTGCCAACTTCAAACATTGTGTAGGCTTGGATAATATATTATGTAGTGCAATGTTTGGTTCAATTTAGATATTCTTGGTTTTCTTCATATGAAAATTATAATCCTTGTATAATGTAGTCTCTTTGTTGGGAAGGCGATAAAAAGGGTAAGTTCGCATCTTAAGAATTGATCTAGGTTTGTTAAAAAAATTACGATGTACAAAGTTTGAGTTATATTGCATATTTCAAAATTTCAAAATGTAGACCATTTTTTACCAGAAAGAACTTGGTTTATGTTTGTAAAAAATAGAAATGTTACGATGTTTAAAGTTTGAATGAAATCGGTTACTCCCTTGAACAGACAAAATGACGAAAAACAAATTAATTCCAAAATTCCTGAAATGTAAATAGAGTTTTTATAATAATTACTAATTTGAACCAACCAATACATTCGATAATGCTGTATTGGAAAGACCATAGTGCGTATAACTAATATTAATTTGAAGTGCTATGTTACTGATACGTTATATTAATTAATAATATTATTAGAATACTCATACGTCAGGTGGACCATCTTCGAACATGATTTAAGTTTCTAAAAAAAAGAAATGTTGTGATGTTTAATATTTTTAATGAAATCAGTTACTCCCTTTGATAATTATCGAGCTCATCAGCCAGCCAAAAAGACAAAATGGCGAACATTTATAAATCGATTCCGAAATTTCGGAAATATATATATATATATATATACATGTATATATATACTCCATACGTCATATAATGCTGTGTTGGAAAGAAGTACTATGTTACTGATACGTGATATTAATTAATTATATTATTTTAATACTCATACGTCACGAAGTTGGGAGAACAGCCATAGAAAAACGAATTCAAATTTTGTCACTAATCAGTAGACCTCGGATATTTTATATTTGCATATCTTGTTCGTATATTTTTCATATGATTTGATATATCGAATAGTTGAACCATGAAATACAAAATTTGAGTCCAATCGGGAAAAAATAAAAACAATGCAAAAATTCGAAGTCTACTAATCGAAGGCTGGTATTACTTTGTTAAATAATTGCAGACATTATAAAAGTAAAAAAAATGTCACAATACAAGGTTGTCAGCATTAAAAAAATACGTATATTAGTCTATAATTGTGTGTTCCATTTTCTGGCATGCAATATTTTTTTGAAAATTCTTTCAAAAACTAAAGGGTAATTTACTGGCCAGTGACCGTTCATTTATTCATAGCTACATTGCCATAGATGTATATATATATACGTTTTAAAGGACCACAGTGTATATATATATTCTCATATCCATGGGCATGTTAGTATAATCTGCTTTATATTCAACATTTTATTGTAGAGTTTTTCGTTTTTTGTTCTTTTTTGTTTTATGACTTTATTTGCAATTCATTTGGATGTTGCCTACGAGTTGAATGTACAAAATACTGCTGGGGTTACGCTGCTGTGTATGGTCACAGGGAGTGCAAATTATATTGTTCAACTGGAGACTTTAGCAGTGGGGTGTATGGGAAATCATCACACACACGTAAAAAAACCTTTTTTAGGATCTTATAAATAAACCAAAGACAGGAATATTAACATTTAACACACACACAAAGCCATGGCTAGAACGGTAAATATGTAAATTGATGGCCTGTTCGTCTACTCAGTTAAGCCATAGAGATAAATGGTTCCGTTAAACTCTTGACTATGGCAAAAATTATAAAAGAAATAAAGAAAAAAACACACACACATACAGAAATAATACAAGTGAACACAACACTCATTGAGTTGTCGTAGTTGTTGTTTTTGTTGTTGGTATAGCACAACAAAAGCAAATCCAAACAAGGTGATCGACCTAGACACGTACACCAACACCAATACACAAAACTGTGCGAAAAATTTCACTGATTTGTAGCTTTTGTTTACACTTTTTTTTCGAAAAAGAAACAAGAAAAAAATATGATAAACATTTGTATGCACATACAAACACATGCTGTATACTAGGTTGTATTTATTTACCTAAGGTGGGCGGAGGGGGGAGGTATGGCCGACTGGTATCTGGTATATACGTCAAGTTATGCATTCATGTATATACTTTCTTTGTTCGTTAGTCCTCTTTATCAGTTGTTTTCACTTAAAAAAATATTTTTTTTGTTATTGTTATTGTTGTTGCTGCTGCTGTTTATTTGGTTCTTAAGTCAATTTAGCTGGGTGTTTACCCGTAACATTTCACGTAGACATTCTAATTTTTTTCGTTCGTAATATTATCAGTGGTGGGACTTACTTTGCCATTGTTGCTGTTGTTTCTAGCGATGTCATCATTAAAAGAATGTTAAGTTTTGCAACAATGTTTTGTTCGGAGCTTACATAAATCGATGATTAATAGAATATGGTTTGGATAAATTTCATCACTTTTTTGTGAATGAAGACATGACTCAACTTTGAAAAGTAGAAAAATCCGGAATTTTATTGAATATAATAAAAACAAATGGTAAAGCATAGAAGTCAAAATATAAAAAAAATAAATTATAAAAAATTAGTTATTGGAGCTATAGTCGAAAGTGGCTGATCAGAAGAAGAAGTAGTGAAGTTGTTTTTTTTTATAAAGCGAAGGGTATATTCATTTAGTCATTCCTTTAGTATAACCTCGAAATATTTTTCAGATGCATCACAATGTGGGGGATCGATATACTTAAATTTATTTAGAGGCCTATAATGTGATATTTCCGAATTTTGCACTGAGCTAACTATTACTATGTTGTTTTGGTATGATAAATGATACATATAAGTAAGCGTTGTGGAAAACCTATAACGGCACTGAGTCATATTTTGGAAGATGGAACAAATTTGTCGGATTTTCCAACCGAAGGAACTGCGATTTGGCATTTCGAGTTCTTGGAGATTGAGCAACATCCTAGCCAAATATAGGCCCATGCTTAGATTTGACATTTCCGGTTCTTAGAGAGCGAAAAACCACCTTGATATATATATTTTTGACATGTTCCCCATATGAAGCCAGCAAGGCTAATTTTCCAACCGAAGCATCTGTAATTTGGCGCCAAAAACCATCTTGATATATATTTTTTTATTGGTCCATGTTTTGACATAGCTTATTTTTCCTTTTAGCCATTTTAATGACATTCTAAGTTGTTTTGATTGGATTATTATTATACCTTTCACCATAAGTTGAAGTGTATATTAAATTTCTCCTTTCGATTGCAAAGCCAAAAAATATTCACCGGAGACTCCATAAATCACATTTATTTCATATCGATATAGTCATGTCCGCCGGTCCGTGCCTCTGTTGAAATAACGACAGAGCTGGGAAAAATTAAAGATAGAGCTTTGAGATATGACCATTATTCGGTAGTTTGGGCAATTTTTTTAGATAATATTTGCTAAAATTTAGAATTATAAATTCAGCTTGGATAGCAAATCTCCCTTCCCATTATTCGGTAATTTGGGTAGTTTGGGCACACATTTCAACGGAATTGGCTGTACTTTGTTAGTTTGAGAGTCATTGAATGCCAAACAGATGAAATGACAAACATTGGTAATCGATTCCAAAATTTCTGAAATGTATATGTTTTTCATAATAATTATTTATTTAAACCACTCAATACGTCGTATAATGTTGTATTGGAAAGGCCATAGCGCGTATAACTAATATTATAAGGAGTACTACATTACATATACGTTATATTAAGGAATAGTACTCATACGTCACGAAGTTGGTAGAACGTCCATTGAAAACCTAATTTATGTTGTGTCACTAATCAGAGGCTTTGATTGCTTTATCAAATTATTTCAGTCTTTCTTAAACAGGACAAATATTCTATACAAGGATATCATTGCCTGAACAGGGTATTCTTCTCCTTCCCCACTATTTCCTTGACCTTATACAAGCCCGTATGTTAACTTCAAAATTTGTGATATAATTTCTTCGGTATTTTGGGTACGTTTTTAGATAATAGCATTTAAAATTATGAATTCTGATTTTATAGCACTAATCGCTATTCTCCATCCATTATTCGGTATTTTGGGGAGTTTGGGCATATAATTCAACGAAATTGGCTGTATTTTGATATTTGAAGTTTTCATTGGATGACAAACATTTGTAGTAGATACAAATGTTTTATAATAGTTTTTTACTATAACGGTATTTTGCGGAGTTTGGGCAAGTTTTTCAACCAAATGTCCTTTAATGACTGCTATTTTTTAAACAAATGGGTTCATTGGACGGTCTCCAAAGTCCTGAATGATTGCATATATTTTAAATATGCACCTCATGATGGAGTGTAAAAAAATTTCGACCCGGTCTAACTTAATGGCGTTCTAAAATTCCCCCTATAATTTTATATTTTGACATATCGTCAAATGGCTAATTGGTTGGGTTTTTAACACCCAAAATCACATGGACGGCCAGAAATGATTCAATTAATGAAATATATTATTTAATAATGGTAATTAGGTAGCATGACTATTATTAATATCATGTGGCGTATGTTTTATGTATATATCGTACCAATCATAATAATCATACGCAATCTGTCCTATCAGTTCCTAGAATTTATGATTTTTCTTATCAAATCGTTGAGAGCTTCAAATAACGAAAATTGAAATTATAAATAATCTATTTTAAAATACACAAATTAATTTTTTAAGTAAGAAAATAATATATACGATGTGTTTCATAACAAATACTGCAATGCCGCATTTATATCCCAGCGTATTTGCATATTTTGCAGAGTTCAACATCCACCAAAAAGATACAAAAAACCTGCAATGAAGTCGTGTGTGATGGCATCCCCTTATCCCTAATTTAGCCTAATTGTATTTGGTGTCATTGCCATTTCTTTGTGACGCATTGAGTTCGCTAAATGCCTAACGACAAAGAGGGGGATTTTTTTTTTAGGTTTATCAAAATATATACTAATACACCATTTCTTGGGAACAACATTTAAAATAAATTCACAAATATCTATAGATAAAACCAATTCGTTTATCATGTTACCTCTGACCATTTCAAATCACACAATTTTTAAATTACCCTTATAATAAATATATGTTGTTAATATTATAATGTTAACTAAAGATTTCATTTTGATTGTTTTTTATCTTTCTCTTAAATAAATATGTTTCCACTACTATGGAAATGGTTTAAAATCCCCAATTGAATATTCTCGCTAAAGAAGAAACGAGAAGAATGCCAAAACCGCACCGCCCCATCCTATCCCAAAATGCAAAACAACCTGAGGATAACGAACTGGAAATAAATTGCATTCATTTGTTGTTGAATACGCTGCCTCAAGTAATTTGTTTTTAAACGGCGGTCTTGGGCAAATTGTTGTTTTTCTTGTTCAATGATGTTGTCGAAAATGTATCTGCCTGGTGTTGTTTTGTGTTGTTGTTAGATTTTTTTTATTTATATACGTCAATTTCTTGTATTTTTTTATCTCAGCGTTAATTAGATAAGAAAATATTTGCACAAAGATAACCGTTTTACTCTTCGCTTTGTTCGAATGAATATATTATGAAAGAGAAAATAGTCAACAAAATAATATTTGTGTACTTTGAATAGTTTATTTATTATGTTATGAAAACTATTAATAATAATAAATATTTATAATTGTATTTGTTTAATAAACAAATTATCGTGGTCTATTTGCCACGGTTTCTTAGATGTTCCTTTTTTTCAATAAATAAAAAAATAATTATAAGAAAATATAAGTTCGCTCATGATAAACATACCTATGGGTATGCATATGGGTATGCATTACATTTGCTTATTAAGCCCATACACTGGAAATAAACAGCATGTTAAACACCATGATCATTAAAATTTACTTAAAATTGTCGAGAACTTCATATGGTGAATATGTCGCTGTAAATTGTCTGTAGGTTGCTTACTTGACAAAATGAAGAAGCAAATTGCAGACCCTCAGGTTGGAATATTAGAACCTTTGGGGATATATTCAAACATAGTGATTTCTGTATAAAAAACCCGGAATACCAAATACAGTCAATTCAAGGCGAAAAATTTGCCTAAAATACCAAAAAAAAGGTAGTACCGTTTTGTGGGTGCTCTACCAAACTTGGACCGGTATTAATGTTTTTAGTGGAAAGATTTAAAACCCTTTGAGTATGTGTATAAACTGAATTCAATATGATCAATGTTTCCAAAACTCTGCATACTTGGTAGTACCTTTCTCTAGGGACTTCCCCGAAACATGGACCAATATTGATCATTTTTAGAAGTTAAAATAATAGAAGGGAAACATGAAACATTTTCCCAAGTAAAATCCAAAATTTCACATTAGACCCAATTTAGTTGAAAACCGTGCTTAAGCTCCCCACAATACCGAAATTTGAGTGCTACAATTAAAATGGGGCTACGCTAAAAAGTTGTCCAATTTTGATCATTTTTAATAGAAAGATTTCCTACCCCGTGGAGATTCAAAATAACAAATTACTTCAATTCTGTTTTACCTACCTCAGGCTCAGTTATAATTCACGGAAGCCATTCTAAGGGCATTTTTATGAATTTTTTTTTGTTTTTAAGGGGACCGCCCCATTCTAATAATCCAATCGGTTTCAAATTTTGACACGTTTCTCTGAGAGTGTATAGCTATCGTATGAACTAGGATAAAACCAATCGGTGAAGATCTTCTTTATTTTTTAACTTAGTTTGTGGTCAAAACTTTCAAAGGTCCGCCATTTTGTTAATTTTTGAGCGAAGTCAATAATCCTAGTTCATACCAGAGCCAGACATGTATTCTTTCTAACACCTTTGGAATATCCGGATTCCGATGTTCCAATGAGGAGTTATCATGCCCGCCATCAAAAATAAGGGCCTTTCTTTTATCACCAAACAAAACAATAACAACATTTTGCTAATTATTTTTCTTCTCCTTTAAATTTTCAAATATATATTTGTAAAGTTACAAGCCTCAACATGCATTTACCGGCCTATTGAAAATGTTCCTTTCCCTTAACCTACCTCTGGTATATCGATCGTTACATCATGATTACATTTTGTTTTTAATAAAAAATACACCTCTGCGATCATAGAACACTTAATTATAATTTGTGCACCTTCGGTCGTATTTGCCTATATATAGTCGATCAGAAAAAAAATCAATATCAATACCGATGTCTGTTTCTTGAAAACTAATTATATCGAGCCACATTTTGGTACATCCTCTCTTATAGAAGTGCTGACCCTTTTTCTGTCAGAAAAAAAAACTTTTATATCAATTTAGACATCTCCGTCTGCCTGTCCATTGAAAACAGAATATATTCGTCCAGATTTTACACCTTATATAATGCTACTGACCCATTTTTGGTATTTCAAAGTTTTTGACCATATTTTCCAACCGAAGGTACATTAATTTGGCTTTTCGGCTTCTAGTGCCATAAAGAAAAAGCTTTAGGATTCTTGGAGGTAAAAGAACTAAAAACTGCGAAGAAATTATCAATATACATGCATGTTTTGTTTTAGTCCTTATATAAAGATCTCGCCCATTTTCGATATTTTGAAGGTTTCAGTAGCATTTTCAAAGCATAGTAACCATTAGCATTGTTAATCGGTAAAAAAACTTATTCGTTTAGGTCTCATATTTGGTATTTTGAATGCAAATTTTAATCGATGGATCTAAAATTTGGCAATCTGGCTTCTTGGGTTATTGCCCATTTAATGGATACGTTCCATTTTGTTGGTATTTTGATGACACATTTTAACCGAAGGGGGCTATTGTGTCACACTCTGGCTTCTTGGGTTATGAAAAAAGTACAGAAAATATGACTTTCATTTCGATTATAATTAAAATTATTCCTCAATATACATTATTCGTGTTTTTACCCTACACAAAAACGGGGAACAGGGTATTGTGCATTTGTGTGTAATATCGAGAAGTAAACGTGTTGGACCCATAATTAATATTTTGGATACACTTTTGGGGTTGCTTTATCCATGCCCGTCTATCCGTCAATACATGTATTTTCGTACACAATTTACAGCTCCGATTTATTTTCCAATTGCAATGCAATTTGGCACGGCTCATTACATTGGACCAAGGACGAAACTTATTAGTGTTAATGAAACCCGATTCAGATCTAATTATGTTTTCCGTACTGGACTTAATATACAGTTTTTTTGTGAATAGATCATGTATCTCTATAAAACACCTACTTCAACTATGCATTATTATTTGCAATTATAAAATTTATTCCGCCCTTACTAAAAAACTCAAGGTTAAACCTTGGTTTCAATTTTCTCGCTTTCAGATTCCGAAGAATTTTAAAGGGGCTTCCTAGGCTTGCATAATTTTATATAATTTATCATTTTGGGAATAAATAAAAGCCCTTCTTGTCGGCGGCGTATTTGAACAAAACTATGTCAGTCTACGTTTGTGATTTTTTTAATATACCTACTACAGGAATTGAGTTCCAAAAATGTATTCATCCCTTATGTCACAATTTGATAATAGATTTATTTAAATAATTTTAAAAACCTTAGATACTATATAGATATACATAAACCCCCTTTAATACCTTTGGCGCCACTGTAAAAATGTGTAATTCCACAAAATACACTCGCCAGCAAGCTATGTAATCCACAGGGCTTTATTGGAATTCTTCCGAGAAATATTTTAAATATTTTACAACTTCAATAGCAATTATCAATAACAAAATATTATGTTCTGCCAGGCCACATTAACATATCTCCAAATATTATGGTTCGGCTATTTGACAAATACCATAAGTGAGGCGATAACGATAAAATGTAAAGTCTATAAAAAAAGAACATTTAAGAAATTTTGTTTCTGGTATCTATTCAAGCATAAAAACGAAAATTGCACCGATAGCAGCAAAGGCATAGAACATTTTTTCCAAGTTATTCCAATAAAATTGATATGAAAAAATATTTATGGGTATGTAAATATATCTTATAGATATCATATGGATTTAAATGAAAAAAAAAAAATCTATTATATTTTTGCCTTTAGTATAGGTCTTCACTTTTTCAATGGAAATGCCAAATGATAAAGTGGAATATTATGCACTCATGAATCTGAATATATGTAAATTGTGTAAGTGAAAATAAAATCTACATCACTTATGAACTCATCAATTACAGCTAGAAGTGACAGCCACATAATAATATATTTAATGCTGTATTATGCGTTGGGCGCCAGACAACGTTTTATCAGTTAAGAATTTATGTTTTATGTGGTATTTGAAAATGATATCAAGAAATACCGAAAAAGGGGGTATATAAGGGTAATACCTAGATGTGGAGCAATATAGCCCATTACAAAAGGCCCATTATACAAGTCGTACATTTTGAGCTTTGTATTCCAATTCCTTCCAATTGCAAAAGACGAAAGTCATCCCTTTTAGAATGATGACTTTTAATTAAACAATATTTCGTTAGTAAAACATTTTTTTAGCAGAAAAAATATGGTTGACATACTTTCAACGAGGATAATTAAAATAAAAAAATATAAATAAAAATGTAATATAACTAAAATATAATATAACAAAAAAATGAGCAACCAGCAAAGAAAGCAATAAAATTCAATAAAAAACCATCCAACTCAGGCGTGGGGCAAAAAAAAAAGAAGAAAAAAATATATCACAAAATGTTTCACACTTGAATGGCGTGGAAACGGTAGGCGAGAAAACAGTACTGCTACAAAGGAGTAGTTGAAAACCAAAACACAAATAAAAAAGAGGTCAAGGCCTGTAAATAGAAATAAAGGTTCCACACGAGCTGACTGGTTGGCTGGCTGCTTGCCTGGTTGGTTGGGTTAGGATATGGCGTTGAATACCAAAAAACAAACACAAGCACATAGTACTTGCCAACCAACCAGTCATACACATGTTCCATGTGATTTTGGCTCACACAAAGGATAAAAGTGTTTCGATATTTCGTTTTCGCTCATGGTTTTTGTTTTTCTTTTGAGCGGGGAAAAGAGCAGCATAATAAAATTTGCAGATAAATTGTATAGGATATTTATATATCAAATATTTTTTGGTGCTGTTGTTGCTGTTGTCTTTTGTTCAATTTTCTTGTTTATTACATGTTTTATTGGTTTAGCCATTGGTAAGAGTTTGTATGTGTGTCTGTGTTTTACATTCATGTTGTATTTTGTTTTTTTTTTTTTTCAATATTGACCTTCACTTTTGCTGCACCATTTACATTAACACGATATGTGCGTGAAGTGGGAATGCAATAAAAATTATTATTAACAAAACTATTTACTGATTATTATCATTTAATTTAATGCTGGCATGTTGAATACCAAGGCTTGCACTACCAGTATTTATTAATTCTAATCGGGTAATGTAAAATATTTATATGCATAACATGACATGCAATTTACAGACATGTATTTTATTTGTGTGTGTGAGTTTTTTTTGTTTGTTTTCAATTGTAAGGTCAACGTCATCTATATGGCGGAACTGGGAAAAAAGAAAATAAGTTTTCTGTTTTTTTTTTTTTTTATTGTAAAGAATAAACCGAAAATGTTGGAATTTTGCTTATAATATTGTATTTTTTTTCTTGTAAGAACATATTTAGCACTGGTAGGTAGTTCAGACATAAATTAATCACAGAATATATATATATATCCCCCGACATTTTTGCTATATCTTTAATGATTTCGAAATATCAGCAGTACCGATATTCAGTACAAATTTTTGTTTTTGAGACTGCTGATCGCCAATGTCACATTTACACCGCTTAACCGAATTATACCTTTGCGGTGTTGGATTGACACTGGGCTCTTGACATTTTATATTTCAAGTGCCATCTAAAAAAGTTGCCAGGTGTTGAGGCACAAGGTAGCCAAATTTGATCACCTCTTGAAGAAATAAAGCGCTTCGAAAAACTTTCCTTGTATGGTACGTAGATCCGTCTTGTTAAATGCGAAAGGTGTCCAGATCAATGCAATTCAACTCCGACCATAAAAAATCATTAATCATCTCACTATTGACCAAACCTCATTTTCGAAAAAGTAAGCTCTACTGACCCTCCGGACCATAAAATGCACTAAGCCTTGAGAGGGAACACAAAAATATTTTTTTTTTATATACAAGGCTTAATAGGGAACTCAAAAACACATTTTAAAAATCCAAGGCTTGATAAGGAACACAAAAATGTTTTTTTTTTTTAAATCCAAGGCTTGATAGGGAAAACAAAACTATTTCTCAACCAGTAAAGTCTGACTGGGCTGACTATATGATACCCTTCACCACGTCGTCGATTTGTCGAAGGAAAATTGACATGAAATTGAACGAACTTAAATATGTGATCTTTATCTATATCTGAACCGACTAGCATTAATCTCTACACATGTAATTTTGCAACCTATGCTAAATTTTGTAAACCGATTTAAAGCAAACACGCTATTCGGTATGCTGCACTGTTTATTGTTTAATCTCAATCAGATACTCATTGATTATTTGGTCTACAATTAACATGAATAAGTCGTAAGTAAGCTATACTATATCTATATCTGAACCGATTTCGTGGAAACTTATCAGAGATTAATTTATATTAACATCAGTACGTTGTGTCCTAGCTATGGACCTTTAGTGTACCATTTACGTAAAATCGGACGAAAATATATATGGGAGCTATATCTAAATCTGAGCCGATTTTCACGAAACTTAACACATGTCTTTCTAGACTTAATTTAGTGAACTATGCCAAAATTCGTGCATATCGAAGGATTTTCAGGGACTTTGGTGCACCATTTACGTAAAATCGGGCAAAAATATATATGGGAGCTATGTCAAAATCTGAACCGATTCTCACGAAACTTGGCACACATCATTCTAGACTTAATTCAGTACGCTATGCAAAAATTCGTGCAAATCGAAAGATTTTCAGGGACTTTGGTGCACCATTTACGTAAAATCGGCCGAATGTATATATGGGAGCTATATCAAAATCTGAACCGATTCTTACGAAACTTGGCACACATCATTCTTATTCTTATTTCAGTACGCTATGCAAAATTTCGTGCAAATCGAATGATTTGCAGGGACTAAAGTCCGTAAATCGGACAAAAATATATGTGGGAGCTATATCTAAATCTAAACCGATTTTTCCCCATTTTCCCAAATAGGGTTTGTCCTTGGGCCAAATAAATGAGCTGTACCAAATTTCAGCCAAATCGGATTATAAATGCGACCTGTACTTTGTTTACAATTTAACATCAACAGACGGACGGATGGACATGCATAAATCGACTCAGAATGTGATTCTATGCATATTCTCAAAAGGAACCATGGGTCTATCTTGAGTCCTTTTGCCTGTTACAAACATATGCACAAAGAAATAATACCCACAATGTGGTGAAGGGTATGAAAAATCCACGCTTTGTATAATACAACAAGAACATATTTATAGAATCCACGCTTTGTATAAGACACAATGAAAATATTTTTAAAAAGTCCACGCCTTGAAATAGAATATTTTTGTTAAATTTTAAACAAAACCCTGGGCTTTGTTAAAATTGTTAAATTGTTAAAATTCTTTAAAAATGTTCCTGTAGTCTACTGATTAAAGATCCTTCGTGGTGGAAATTCACAAAGCTACAAATGATTTTGGTGAGAAATCATTATATTATTCATCAGCCTTCTAATTTCAAATATCCATTGTTTTTTTAAATATTTTATCGAAAAAAAGAACAAACTTTTCATCCATTCGCGTTCTTTTGTTCTCCAGATTGCTTTGTTGTTTATAAAAAAAAAACTTTAATGCTCACGATTCATATTTATCTGTATGTGTTTTTTTTAATTTTTGTTATTCAACAATTGTAGTTTGTTTTGTTATTTTGTTTGCAATTTTTTTTTTAATTATTTGCACCGTCAAAATAAAAGTACATTAACCAAATTCAAGGTCATGGTGTGTGCATTCACCAGCAATGTGTTCCATATATTCATAGATTAAATTTTGTTTACTCCCAGTGCGCTTAATAATTGGTATGTGTGTGTATGTGTGTTTGTCAATGGGAGCAAAAGTTTTTTTTAACCAAAAAATTAAAATAATAAACAAACCTCCAACAGAACCCATTACCTACCCCTCCTAACCGAATGCATAAGAATGCCAATAAATATAACCAGTTTATTGATAAGCAAAAAAAAAAAAAAAAACACAACAATGAACAGCTGAAACGCAGGGTGAGTAAACAAAATTGTTGAGGCTGATTCAATTGCAAATGATTGATAGCAAAAAAAGATACTGTATTCTCAATATATTTTTAAATTAGAAAGTCAATAATGATATACATGCATACATCGTGTATAAATAGAAATGTCTTGCAAGTGCAAAATTTGAACAAAGACTCATATCCAACCATATGTTGTCGATTTGTTGTTTGTCACCAACAAAAAAACAGAACAAAGTTTAATCCAACGATTTGCCATGACTTTCGAGCATGTTAGATTTATTGTATTAATAGTATTGGATATTTCCATTTTGGAATGTATTAGAATTTTCTATATTTTAAAGAATTTTCTAAATGAATTTTTAAGGTATTTTCTTAATATGAGGCAATTATTTTATTAAAAAAAAAAACAACAAGAACTAAAAATGCAAATAATGCTTAACACACTATGCTGTGTGCATCACTATCGAACCGACAACAATTAGCTGCCAACATTCAGTCATTGTAACCATCAGACAGGGAAATAAAATCACACAACCAGCAAAAGCACAGCAATTAAAAATGGCAAATGATTTAATTGATTCGAAACGAAACATTTTAATGATACGCAAAATCCGTTGCGATTTATAAAATGTTTAATAGTGAATGCGTACAAATAGATCTAAGAATTTTAAATTTTTATAGGCTTTACTTTCTTATAAATTTTAGTAAATAAACGAGGAAAAATAAAATAGTAAAACAAATAAAAACGTCGTTATGTTCGGTCAGGGCCAATTTTTTATAGCCTCCATTCAAAATTCTTTAAATTGGTTGGAAGCTTTATATGGGGAATATGTATTATGTTGTGTTCAAGCTCTTGAAAAATATTTTTCCATATCAAACGCACTCAGGTTTATTAACCGGGATATTAACCCTTTCAGTATCAAAAAATTTTTTGTCGGAATAAAAATCTAAAATTTTCTATTTCAAATCATATAAAGGGACATAGTTTAGAAAAAATAGCAATTGTCATTTTAACCCTCGGTCAGATTCGTCTGTATTTCAGCAAAAACAAAAACATCAATAGTAACGGTACATAGGATAACCGAAAAATCGCAAAGAAAGAGAATACTTTTAAATGTCGAATATATTCGACAAAAACACTGAAAGGGTTAACCTATTTTGAATAATTCCTGAAAAGAAGAGGTTTATTCACCAGGAAACCGATGTGCCAAATTATAGAAAATTATATTAAAGACTTCATAATATGCTAAAATATGGCGGATATCCGATATGCCATATTATAGCTACTTCGATGAGAAAATTCGAAATATGATTTGGAAGCTATGTCAAAACTTTGATAAATTTTCCGCAAAAATTAACCGATTGTGGTGACTATCGGCAAAAACCTTCAAAATGCCGAAATGTATACCGATATTGATAATTTTCTGTAGGCGGATTTGACATGAGAGATGAGAACCTTAAAGGGCCAATTTGTTTCATAAATTTGGCCCAACCCCCAAAATACCGAATAATATCGAAAATACTATATATGAGAGCTACGCGGAAAATCGGGCCAATACTGATCATTTTGAGATTTTCTACCCTAAAACATGGACCAATACTGAACATTTTTGGTAGAGAGATTTTCTAGTCAATAAGAATATAAAATAAAAAATCTAGACGAAAAAAGTGAAGCAAAAGTTGGATTATAGACTAGGATTTAGGAAAGGATATTTCATGTATATTCAATATCAAACTTCCCTGGGATGTTGACAATGCATGTGCAAAACTTTATTCTACCTATCTTAAATATTGCGAGCTCAATCGTAAATTCGAAAGACATGCAGACATGATTAAATCGGTGTAGAATTTTATATTCTAGTCTCCGGTGATTATTTCGAGGTGTTGCAAACTGAATAACAAATTTAATACACACTCCACATATTGATGGAGGGTATAACATGTAGAAACGTTGTTAAGTTGGTTCGCACCACAAAGAGGTAGAAAACCCCTAAATCCCAAAATTATCTACATAACAATTTTTTGCTCATCCGACACCAAAATAGTCTGCAATGAAGTTTTGTAACCTCTCAGCAGTAATATGGCATCTTGCTGCTATATCGGTTCAAATGAACCTATCTCAGTTCCTTCGACATGATACATAGGGATCCATTGAAGCATTCTTGTTAGTCTCGAACTATGTGGAACATCCAATGAGCTTCAAACGAAGTTGCCGGTTTTGTCAGATATTAATCAATTTTACCACAAAAAATCTAACCAAATTTGAACTTCTACAACAGTTCGAAAAAAAAAAATACTTTTATTCGAAATGGCCGACCACATAAAAATAAATAAATCGAAAATCTGCTAATTATACCCTTCACCACACTGTGGTACAGGGTATTATGTCTTTGTGCATATGTTTGTAACAGGCAAAAGGAATCGAGATAGACTCATAGTTACTTTTGAGAATATGCATAGAATCACTTTCTGAGTCGATTTACGCATGTCCGTCTGTCCGTCCGTCCATGTATTATTGTGAACAAAGTACAGGTCGCATTTATTATCCGATTTGGATGAAATTTGGCACAGTTCACTTATTTGGCCCAGGGAACCCTATTGAAATTGAGAAAAATCGGTTCAGATTTAGATATAGCTCCCATATATATTTTCGTCCGATTTTATGTAAATGGTGCACCAAAGTCCCTATATATCTTTCGATTTGCACGAAATTTGGCATAACGTACTTAATAGAGCCTAGAGTGCTTTATGCCAAGTTTCCTGGAATGATGTGTGCTGAGTTTCGTGAAAATCGGTTCAGATTAATATATATATATATATATTTCCGTCAGATTTAATGTAAATAATGTACCAAAGTTCTAATATTGCATAGATCGATTGATTTTAAGTAATTGACACGCCAAGGAACCAATATATGATTGAAAGAACAAAACGTACCGAAATTAGTATAACCCAACCTGTGAAAAGTTTCGTTGAAATCAGTTCAAATTTGGATATAGATTCCACATATATTTTCATCCGATTTAAGGTAATTGGTGCTTTTAAGACCCTATATATCTTTGCACGAAATTTGGCATAGCGTGCTGAATTGCGTCTATAATAATGTGTGCCAAGTTTCATGAAAATCGGTTCAGATGTATATAAAGCTCCCATATGTATATATATAAATGGTGCACCAAAGTCTTTGAAAATCATTCCATTTGCACAAAATTTGTCATAGCGTACTGAATTAAGTTTAGAATGACGTGAGCTAAATTTCGTGAAAATCGGTTCAGATTTAAATGTAGCTCCCATATATATTTTCGTCCGGTTTTATGTAATTGGTGCATCGATAGGATACATCTGTTGAATATACCCAAAGTGGTGAAGCGTATCATATAGTCGGCCCTGTCCGACTTTACTACTTTCCTTACTGGTTTTTATTTAAAGAATGATGAAATGTTGTAGATATTAAATAGCCACTTTGAAAAATATTGATTTAAAGTGCAAGCAGAATACTAAAATTTACAATATACCTTGCATCTTATTCCACGACTCCTATGGAAATTATCCTTCTGAGTTAATTGCCTATTAAAAATTGTAGTTCCTAACCAACAACCAACAATTATCTGTAAAATTGCATATTTTAGTTTATGACTCATAAAAATGAATTTGCAAAGAAATCACTTTATGATTTATTGTCAAGTGGACATGACAAGCCATAACTGCTAAGCTATATAATGCCACATAAATCTGTTGCAGACAATTTTCTAATAACAAAAACAAAATGAACAAAAAAAAAAGAGACCTGCATTGTACAGACAATATCTTTGAGGTTTCGCTTATAAAACAAAAAAACTAAAGTATTTTTATACATAGATAAAATGATGTGATGATTGTTTCATGTTTTATGGTCTGATTAAAAAATTAGAAATATTAATGGCGAAAATAAAAACACTAACAATGATGAACACCATTGACATGACAAATACAAAAGAGATCACAATATTAAAAATAAATTAATGACAAGCAAAAAAAAAAAAAAAAAAATAAATAAATAGAAATAAATAAATAACAACAAAAAATGACAACACTGTAAAGTAATGCTGCTTTGAAGGTAGTCAGTCACTGTGATCATTCTACATGTGTATGAACATAAATTTAGAATTTTCTTAAGACAGAAATTCAATCAAAAATGTCTCTGTTCTTTTAGAATCCACTGAAAAAATGTGGACTAGAATCTCTAAGGTTGCACATCTTCGTGCGGATCATTTTACTATGAAAGGGGGATTGCCAATGTTGTTGGGTGGTGCTACTGGTGGTGTCTGTCGGTGGCTTTTTTGTTTGTATAGCCAGACGGACATAATACAAATAATATGTCGTATTTTATATTTATGTTTAACATATTGTTTGCCATCTCTATTGTTATAAAAATACAAATAGCTATTTTATGTGTGTATTCATAAAAGAATACATTTGTCTGCATTTTATTGTTGTTATTATTGTTTTTTGTCTTCTCTACAATTTATAAGACCATTTACATAAATTTACATTTTGCATTGTTAGACACACACACGCACACACATTTTCCCACTACTGCTGGTGCCACCCGATTTAGAATATAAAATTTCCTTTGTAATTTTATGTTACACAAAACTTGCAATATTTGCATTTGCATTTTCGCACAAGATATTCACTATGTGATTTGTGTTGTCATGCGTGCTAATGCTATCTTCGAAGTAGTTACCAACGAAATTTGTAAAAAATGGTTTGTGAAAAAAGTTCACATATTCGATTCGATATGTGTGTTTGGAAAGTTTTATGAAATCTTAGAGAGAAAGGTTATTAAGGATATTATTTAATTTGAATATATATTTTAATTTATAAAAATTATAAATATGAACCAGTAATAGAAAAATTTAAAAATTAAACCAGTAAGAAAAGTAGTAAAGTCGGACGGGGCCGACTATATGATACCCATCACCACTTTGGGTATATTCAACAGATGAATCCTAACAGACGTCGCATTGGATCCGTAAAAATTTCATTCTGCAACCGATACTAAATTTTTCATTTGGTCAGATATAGAAGCTATATCTAAATCTGAACCGATTTCAGAAAACTTAACACACATCATTCTAGACCTAATTCATTACGCTGTGACAAATTTCGTGCAAAACGAAAGATATATAGGGACTTTGGTGCACCATTTATATAAATCGGTCGAAGCTATATATGCGAGCTATATCTAAATCTGAACCGATTTTGAGGAAATTTAACACATATTATTCTTGACCTAATTCATTACGCTGTGCCATATTTCGTGCAAATCGAAAGATATATAGGGACTTTGGTGCACCATTTACATGGTGCACCGGACGAAAATATATATGGGAGCTATATCTAAATCTGAACCGATTTTTCCCAATTTCAATAGGATTCGTCCTTGGGCCAAATAAGTGACCTATGCCAAATTTCATCCAAATCGGATCATAAATGCGATCAGTATTTTGTTCACAAAAATGCATTAATGGACGGACGGACGAACATGCATAAATCGACTCAGAAAGTGATTCTATATATTCTCAAAAGGAACCATGGGTCTAGCTCTTTTCCTTTTGCCTGTTACAAACCTATGCACAAAGACATGCACCCTGTACCACAGAGTGGTGAAGGATATAAAAAAATTATAAAATAAAAACGATGTTAAGTTCAGTCCAAACTTTCAATTCCAGCCACCATGTGGTGTGGCTTCAACTTTTTAAAACACGTGGAAGCAATGTAATTGTCTACTATTATATTGGTTATGCTCTAAGAAACTTTCCAAACTTTCAATTCCAGCCACCATGTGGTGTGGCTTCAACTTTTTAAAACACGTGGAAGCAATGTAATTGTCTACTATTATATTGGTTATGCTCTAAGAAAATGAATTACCAGATTACAGACACACAGGTTGAAAGACTGGGCCAGGCACATCAATGTACCGAAAATTAAGTGACACTGTTGTATTGGGTCTATTAAAAAGATAGAACCTAAATTTCTGAGCAACTAATAAAAAGTTTAGGGGCAACGCCAAACCGTGATAATCTTGATAATACTCAAGCAGAATCCAAACTATAAAATTAAACCCCATGTGGTCGAAAACTGTGCCCAAATTCTCCAAGTACAAAATTTTGGTGGGCTATACTATTACGTCCTATGAGTAGTACTAGTGTGTGTGCTAAATTTCGTAGTTAATTTTAAATATTGTGATCTCTATGGCGATTTTAACAGACGGAGGATATACAGACGGCCATGAGTATACCCTCTACCACAAGGAGAAAAAGTAAAAAGTTTCAGTTGGTGTTGCCGACAGATATATACCCTCAGCCAATGATTTTTCGGAGGTTTTCAGAATTACACACAGGTTTTAGTATTCGCTTTATACATGGATAATATGTTATTCAATTCGCTTCAAAATAATTGTATATATTTATAAAATATTGACTCTTTGTAGGGGTTGTAAATGAAGGATGCGGCCGACGGGCCCCACTTTCGAACTTGATCTCGGCTGGGTAAAGATATTAGAATATGCAAAATTTAGTTCAAATCGGACATTCATTTCGTCTAAGCAGTCGACCAATGAGTACCATCGTCCGAAGACTTGATCTAGGCTTAGTAAAGATAATAATTTGTTCAAAGTTTAGTTCAAATCGAATAGTCTATTCGCTTGTTATAATACAAGTTAATTTTCAGCAATATTTTGTACCATTTTGAGGGGGAGGTGGGCCCGAAAGATTATCCATTTTCGAACTTAAACTAAGGTTGGACCAAATATAATGATGTCCATTCGTAGCCCTAAGGCTGAAAGTAAAAAAATCGCATTCAATTTGAAAATACCTTGAAATTTTTATATTTTAAACCCCATGAAAAATATCCCCACAGAAAATAAATATATCCCATATAAAGTTCCCGCACTACTTTCAATATTTTAAATGTACAAGACGCATTGTCCAACCGATACGACTGTAATTTTGAATTTAGCGTATGTGAACATTTAAAAAAATAATTGTATATTTTGACAGTATTCACGATCCATATTGGTTATTTTTATTGTCTTTAGCGAAGTGGCTGTAATTTGTAATTCCGGGTTCTTGGAGGGTGAAAACATCATGGCAGATTATACAAAATTGAGTTTAACGATCCGCCCAAATCACACATGTTGATGGTCTGAGGTGCATTTTCCAATAAAAGTGGTTGTACCCCATATTCAGGTCCCACCCCATTTAAGTATTTTGATGTTCCTATCTATTACTTACTTAAATTACTTCAAATTTTTCTATTAAATATTTTGTTTTCTTGTTACATTTTTACTATTTGAAATTTCTCATATCTTTCCTTATTAATGGCCATTAAAAACAAAAAACAACAATAAAATTTAATGCTATATATATAAATATATGCTAATACGGACATTTGTAAAATTTATTATATTTATGAATGTGTAAATAATAAATATAACACAGCTACTATTATGTAATAGTGTACAATGAAATTTTTTGTTCAACATTCAATGACATGATGCTATATTAATTGTTTGCTATTAACTACAAATATATATACGAACATATATGTATAAGTGTAAGTAAATGAATTAAAATAGTTTTAGTATGTAGAAAGGAGACAAGCATATGGGTGTTTCCATGGTTTTGACAAAAAATATAAACCATTTTTAACTAAAATAAATTTATTTATAATGTTTTATGGATCAGTACATATTAATGTGATAAGTTAAATTATTAAATAAGTTGTTTATTTTGAACGTAGCTAAGCCCATTATTTCACATATTGAGATATGTAAAAACAATTGGGTATGATTTGTTTCAAGAATATTGTTAAATTTTATTTATTTTGTTTGTGGCTTTTTGCCCTTCAAAATTATGTAATATATACCGTAGTATGTTTTATAAACTTTGCTAGTATCAGCTAGTGCAATTTTAACTTGTAACCTAAAACTTATAACTAAGAAGATTACAAGCTAAATATATTTAATAAGAGGCTATGGCAGCTACGGTCTTAAGCCAAATAGTTTACGTTTCTTATTCATATTATTACTCTTGTTAAATACTGTCGAAGCACCCATATATTTTGTCTAATACACCACAATATAATTTTGAATATTTTTTTGATATTGTTTTCTATCTATGATAGGATTCTTACGGTGTGGGATTTTTCTCACATCTCAGCAATGTATAATATGTATAGAAGAAAAAAAATAGGAAGTGTTTTCTATTGTTTAACATGCTTGTTAAATTGCACATTTAAAAAGAAATAAAACTTAATAATCAAAATCATTTCTAGTGTGCCATATATAAATTGCGGAAAGAACAATAACCAAATGAAAATATTTCATATTTTGTAAATAAGCAAACAAAAAAAAATATATATATATATATCTTTAGGAAAAACAAACGTTTTTTTGTTAATAACGAATGCAGATTAAAGAAGGTAGAGAGAAATGTTGACTAGATTTTGAGTATATTGATCAGAAAAAATTCTATGTCTATTTAGCCACGTCCATCTATTTGGTATAGTTCCCATATAACGTCCAATTGTCGGTATTTTATATGTTTTATGTGCATTTACCAACAGAGAGGGCTGTAATTTGGCACGCCAGGTTTTTGGTATATAACCTTAATCTATGCCGTACATTATCAAGACATATCCATATATTTTTAATTAAAAAGCCCCAATGTAAATTTCCCAATCGAAAATACTCTAGTTCGGCATTTCAATGGCTTGGAGGCCGCCATATATCTGCGTAGAAAATTATTAAAAACACATATAAAGGTCCCGTCCAATTTTCGGTATTTTGAGCCTTGTAGCCGCATTTTCAACGGTAAAAGCTCTTTTGTCTGCAGGCAAGTTCGAGTCAAGTTCGAAGATGGGCTTTATCGGTCCACGTTTAGGCATAGCACCCATCTAAGGGTACCCCTACATTTTCGGTATTTTGAGGTTCTTGAGGGCGTTTTTCAATTGAATTCGCTGAAATGTGGTACATTGAGTTCTTATTGGGTAGCAAATCTCTCCACTAAAAATTATAAATATGGGTCCATATTTTCGGATAGCCCACATATAAGGGTACCCCCAATTTTGCGGTATTTTGGGGGGTTTGATTGCATTTTTCTACCGAATTCGCTGAAATTCGGTACTTTGAGTTCTTAGTGGATAGCAAATCTCTACACTTAAAATTATAACCATAGGTCCACTTTTTCTGGTAGCCCCCATATAAGGGTACCTCCCAATTTCCAGTTTTTGGGGGTTTGGGTACCCCCAATTTTCGATATTTTGAGGTTCTTGAGCGCGTTTTTAACCGAGCGACCACCAAAAATTATTAATATTCACCCCTTTTTATGGGTAGTCTCCATATAACCCCCTTTTTTATATTAAAATAGTTATCTGATTTATTCCGTGTGTTTGGGTTGGGTAGTCGTTACGGGGAATAGTCAATTTTTACCCTACAAAGACTATTTAGACATCTGTTGTAGGCATTCCGCCTTCTAAAAATATTGTGATAAAAGAAAACTCAAACATGATGATAATGGAATATATCGGCATACATTGAGGCATCTCCTCAATATAGTGATACCTCCTGAAGGAAAGAATTGATATAAACAATTAAAATATTGGGTTGAATATTGACATATACCGGTCATTAATTAGGCATAGCCCTCATATAATGATATCCCCAAATATTCACTATTTCCTAAACTATGTAATCAATATTGGTCCCCTTTAGGTTATAGCCTCATATAACTTTGTAATCTAAATTACATTCGTTTAAGTATTTTATACTCTACTATGCATTATCAGTATCAGTCCTCTATTTGGATCTTACAGATTTTAGGAAAAATCCCCATTAAAAATTGTCGAAGTTTGTATTTGGTGTACATTATAGTTTACATAAATCGGTTTGCAGAATTATCGGTATATTCCCACTTTTTGGTATGTTCCCTTTATTTTCATTGCATGTATCTGTCAGTATAACTATGGAGGTTCGGTCCGGCCGAACTTAACGCTTTTTCACTTGTTAAATTTGGGTTTTTGAGGCTGATACACACAAAATTATGATTATAGGCTGTAATGTGGCATTCTATTTCTTGTTAAAGAAAATATTTACATATAGGTAATTTTTGTATAAGAGGTTCCACTTTCTTACTGCTATGTTAATGTTCCTAGTCTAGTATTCCAACCATGGTATCTTTTAACACAATAAAAATTTAAACATGATCAGGTTCTTACTTATGTTCGTCTTAAATTTGTTATGGGTTATAATAAGACTCTGTAGACATACATCTAAACATATCATGTTTGGTGTATGGTATAGTTTGTACCATCTTCAACGTTTGGTCCTATCCCCACAACTTCCAGTTTTTTTATGAGCCAAAGTCTGGCTTTCCGATTTATTCGATTTGACATTGACTTTAATTGTCATACCATTAAGTACCACTCACAGAATAATCCATTTTTTAAAACTTCCACATAGCAATTGAAAAAAACTGCTTAATATTTGAAGGGTATAACTGAATTTCTATTAGTTTTGCTACATTTTTTTGTCTTAAAAAATTTTATTGTAATTTTTGTCAACAATGTGAATGAAAAATAATGTAGGCCGCTTTAAAACAAAACCAGTTGCGTAATGGAATTTCAAACATCTGAATTATGGCACAGCTGACAACGACCATTACGACAATGTTGATGGCGATGACGAAACAAATCTCAATTAAATGTTTAAATATGATTTGTTTATAATTTAACAGAAAGAGAATTGAATATGTTAACATTTCTCTGGAAATAAAAAATAACAGAGAGGAGTGAAAACAATTTTCATTTCTAAATCTCTTTTATAATTTTTATTGTACTCTTTTATTCACAAAAGAGTATTATTTGCACATAAACATTTAAAATTCTCTTTGTCTCATTTAATTGTATAATTGCACTCTTTCTTTTGATATTTCCCTCTTCTGTTGTTTTTAAGAAATTTGCAAAACTCTTTCAATGTTAACAATATGCGGTGTTATTTTGCAATTTGTTGTTTTTTCACAATAAATTAAATGACTGACTGACTGTTAAATGAGAAAATGTTACCTAACCCTAAAGAAAAATAGGAATTTCCAATGAAATGAAATTACATAGCATGTAGTTTCAAAGGAAATTATATTCCTAATTATTTAAATGTAATATGCAAATGTGTGGATGAAAATTTTATTATAAATATATATTTCATCTTAACTCATTATTGACTTCTCTCCTATGGAATGTAGAATATTCATGGAATTAAATCAGTAATGTTGGGGTACTCGTAGCACTTTGGGCATATGGAAAAATAAGTTCTCCAACAATGAATTTTAGATATTTAGTGGAAGGTTATGGAATGGTATTACACACTTTAACCGATTCGAACTCAATTTGTTGGCTCTTTCATGAATCGTAGTTATCGAATTGAAGCTATATGTGAGTAATATAATTTTAAACGGATTTTGACTTATGGATTTGGCACAATTTACATATGAGCTTGGCTATGTGGAAACCATATCTAAGCCGGCATATGTTCGAAAAGATTTGATATATTTGTTTTTTTAGATATTATAAATTATAGATTCATATCAAATTTAAATATAATTCTTATTTTGATATTGTATCTGCTTGTAGCAGAATAAGGGACTTGTGGATCGTTGAACGTGACAAAATGTCCATAGGTTATAAAGGACTGCCTTAGTCCTCGTGACATCTTGCCAGAGAATTGTATTGAATATGCGTAATTTGGATGAAGAAGACCCGAAAAATTTACGTTTTAAGAATTCTATGACTTGATACATTTTTGGTAGTAAACCGAAAATATCAAACATCGTCAATTCGGTTGAAAAAAGCGTACCCAAGATCCTGAAAATACCGAATAGAGGGGTTTGTCCTTACATGGGACCTACTAGATGTTTATGTCAATAGTGATAGTTTTTATAGGGAGATTTTCCACCCAATGAGAATTCGAATTACTAAATAAAAGCCGATTTTATTGAAAATCATGCTCCAACCGTTATATGGGAGCAACCTTGGAACGTGGAATAAATATTGATAATTTTATTGTAATAAGATTTTCTACCCACTGAGAACCAAAAGTACATTTAACTTGGTGGAACAAAAGTACCCAAACTCTCCAAAATATCGAAATTTGGGAGGTGTCATTTTATGGGGACTTCCCTTAAAAGGTTGACCAAAGGGAAGTTTTGGTGAAAAGAGGTGCTGCCCAATTAGAACAAAAAATTCTAAATAGTAGCCAATTGGCTAAAAGAAACTGCACCAAAGTACTACAACCTTTTTATGAGATTGTGCATAACCAAATGCAAAAGTGGCTGCCTTATGTCGTCAATGACCTCAATAATTCGATGTTTGAAGCTTATTTATGCTCTCAGCAAATAAAAACCAATTTACAAATAATTTTGTAATGTAATTGACAAATCTCCACTTTACGAACCACGATGCGTATGAGTTATATGAGTACGTATACGTTACCAAACCAGCTAAACTACATTGTTGGATTATTTTTTTAGAATGAAGAATGGTCTTTATCATTTTCATCCGAGCCTTTGTTTGTTGACATAGCGGCAGAGGTTGCAATGACCATGATCAGTCAAGACGATTTTTCAAAGTAATTCTTTCACATTAGAAAGACCATGACACGACATTACATATGATCAGGTATATGTAATGGGGATAATATATTCATAATTCATAATTCATAATTTCAAAGGAAATGCTAAAAATTTTGATGTTTGAGCTTTGCCACCGTGCTCAGGGCACCGAAATAGCTCCCACATTGCCTTTTTTTGCATAGACTCCATAAAAGCTTTCCGACTTATTATAAGTATTTTGAAGGCCCTAACCTCAGCTTCTAATCGATGTGACGATAATGTGGCATTCCAAATTTTCGGAGCATAACAGACCTTCATGGAAACATTTTCGAGCATATTAAGAATATTATTTTTACCAATGAAGTTCGCCAATGGGAATTAGACAACTGAATATACATTTATCATTTCAAATGATCTTTCGACTTTAATTCATGAGTAATGTGTCTAAAAATTTAAACCAAGAACCATAGGCAAAAGTCGCCATTATCTGGTCCTGGCGATACCAAATTCTTGAGAATGCCTTGAAATTAACTGATTTTTTATATTCCGTTTCAGGCCTTGTTGGAAAAAATATTGGATTTGATATTTAGTACCTCATTTTAACATAAGGAGGCTTCACATTTCACATTTATTTTAAGCCGAGGTTTTATATTTGGTATACAGTCATGCCGATCATTTTTCAATGGCTTATATGGAGAAATATATGTTCCTTTTTTCAAAACAGAGACTTTTTTAATATTTATCTACACTCGTAGTTCAATGCCTTACAGCTATGCGTTTGCATATTTTCCGAAAAAAGAGAAATACACGTTTCATTTGATGAGTCCATATATTTGGCAATAATTCAAATACAGACATAATGCGAAAATCATCTCTCCTAATTGCGAAGAAACATGAAATTCTTCAAAAATATCAGTTCAAATCACTTTTAAAAAATCTGAAAACCCACAATTAGCTTCACATAGAAAATTAGTCATAATACAGGTGATGCGATCACAAATATTTTTCGCCCCGCACACAAAAATGTCAACCAGTAAGTAAAGCAGCCACATGGATTATATCACACGATGTATATTGTCATGGACCAAGCGAGCGGATAACACTCACACACAAAATAAATGGAAATTTAAGTATACGAATTTTTCACAAAGTGTGAATGTGATGGCTTCAAGTGACAAAAGATCGATGGCGCGGTGTACACTAATAGTTTCTAAGTGTCAATCATTTTACTGCTGACTATTATGTTCATGATGGTACTGGCAGCCAGCTGGCTGATGCTGCAGTTGTGAACAATTTGACAGCAAGATCAGTGGCCAAATGTTGCCAGGGTGGGTTGGGTTAGTGTTTTGACAAATAATTTGCTTGTCATTTATTTTGACTGAAAATACACTTAAAGAGGCCATAATTTTTGAACTGAAAATAAACTTGAGACGGCCATAATTTTTGACTTCTGTGTTTTCATTAGATTTCTGTTCTATTCACTTCGAACAATTGTTTTTGTTTTTTCTTTATTCTTGTTTGTTCCTATTGGATTTATTGTATTTCTAGCCAATCAGAAAAAAAAAGATTTATGCTAACTCATGTTTTTATTTTTCTTTTTTTTTTCATTTCAGCGCCTTCGAATTTTAAGAGCCTTCTGTTACGTGCCGAGGTGTTAAGAAAAATGAATCATTACCAGAGCTCATTGGCCGATGTGGATAATGCTTTGAAATCCCGTTATACATCTGCTAAGGTGACAAAATACCCATTGCTAATTTTTATTCGTAATAAATGTAATAAGCTGTGTGTTTTTTGGTTTTTGGTTTCTTTCATTTAGGCTCACTATTTACGTTCCTTGGCTTTGAGCGATTTGGGTCGCTATGAAGAAGCTCTTTATGAAATATGTTTAGCCATTAACTTGGATAAATCTTCAAATCTCAGCAGTACTGAATTATTTCAGCATGATCTCACGAAGGTAAGTAGTTCCGCATTATTTTAAATGGGATTTTCATAAACTTTTTTAATATCCGAATAATTGTAATCTTAAACAATTAAAAAATATTTTAAAATTTCAAGAAGTTACAAAAAAGTATTTTAAATTTTTTATGTTTAACAATTGAAAATTTGGACAAGTTAATAGGGTCGAACTTTTCATACCCTGAGGTAAACCTTCAAAATACCATATTGATTCTCTTAGAAAACATAACTAAATTACAGAAAATACGGCTAGAATCTTAACCATACCGAAATAATTTTTAAATAATAATATGCGAAGCGTATGAGTATTGCCAGTATGTATACGTACCCCTATTATATATTGGTGAATTATTTTTGTAAGAAGGAAGGAAAATATGCATTGGAAAATAATATCTGCCAAAAGTTCACCACGAACACGATTAGAGGACTACACCATTTTTATAAAGTGTTCCATAACCAAATGCCAAACAGTCTGCCTTATGTCCTCGATAGCCTCACGAATTCTGTATATTTGTTCCCTTCTTATCTTTTGAGGAAATAAAAAATTCAAATAATTTAGTTGGAAAATTCGACAAGGCTGTTAAGCATACCCGAAACGGAAATAACATAAATAATTTTCCACCTTACGAACTACGATGCGTATGAGTACTGTCAGTACGTATACGTTACCAACCCTGTTATAACTACAATGGTGGAATTATTTCTTTAGAATTAAGAAAAGTATGCCCTTAATAATGAAATAATCAAATGGCCAAAACATGCACGAATTCCAGAACCATATACTTTTCATGAAATTGAAAAAAACTAATTGAAGCTATGCTGTACTGTTGTCGTAGACCTTATATGGCCATAAGAGTGTAGTCGTAAAGTTTTAAATTTCAAAATCGCATTGGGCAATTGTGATCAGTTTTTCCATGGATAGTACGGTCCGAAAACGTTTTCTGTAAAAGAGCAATGATCTGGTTTGTTTCCCAGATCAATATCATCCAAGTCCGAACATAAAAAATAATTAATTACATTTCCTCTGAGCCGTTTGATTCAACCTCATTTTCGACCAACTAAGGTTCAATAATCCAGCCGGACTCTAGATCGCACCAAATAGCCACACGTTGAGGATGCATACTTTTCTCAAAAATAACTCTTGGATTTTCCGAGCTACACATGCATAATTTTTGCATGTCGCCGTAGCCATTGAAGTGGCTTCAGCACTCAAGATAATTTTTAATGGAATTCCTGACAATTTTAATGCATTTCATTGACCCAATCAGTAAAGATATAAAGTCATAGCGATTTGATGGATTGAGTTCTTGTGTTATTTGAACTTCACAATCCATGAGACCCTGATTTTTAGAGACTACTGAATTCTTAAGAACAATAAAGAATCAATTATTCAAATCAAAACTTTGAGTTCGGCAGCAATATTCTCAGTAGTTCTTGGGTCACATCACAAATTTGGTCCCAAAATCTCGAGTTTTCCCTCACTTCCTTTATTGCGGTCTGACAAGGTGCTTCAAGGCGACACTAAAATATTTTAGTTTTACAAATTCTAATCAGCATTTTTTGCTACAGTTTGTTTCTATCGAATTTGGCGCCCAGCGTGGGGTAAAACTCATTTTTTTACTTCTACTCAAATTTAAACCTAGGAAATATTTTAGAATTACATAAAATAGTTTGGCCTATACCATATTTGAGCAAACCCACATTGTTTGGCATGTATACAGAATCTGGCGCCCGATAGATTTCAGATTATTTATTAAAGTTTTTTTCACATTTCAGATTCTCCAAAAACTTCTCTCTCAAACACCGAAATGCATTAAAATGGATCTGGTTAATCTGTCTACGCTACGTTCCAAGTGCCCCTATGATTTGCCAGCCAGGGAATATCGCATCAAACGGAGAAACATTAACGCACAAGATGAGGATACACTGCAAGCGGCGTATGAAGATGACGACTTCCTATCGGCCAATTATGGCAAAGAATGTGATATACTAATGACCGATGATGAGGTTCTATTGTGTCGGGATTTTCTCAATTGTGCCGATAAACGTAACACCTATGCGAGCATAGCACGCAAATATGAAATGGAATTGAAGAGGCAGACATCACGTAAACATGTTCGTCGGAAATGGGCACCCAAAGAGACTGAGTTGTTGCCAATAGTTGATGTGGAGAGTGCACGCTGCAGTGGTCAGTTTCGTAATGTTTTGGAACGTTTGCAACAAGAGTTTGTCAGACTGAAAAGTAAGTAAGGCTATACCTTGCAAACAAATCGAATAAAATAATAATTTTTGTTGTTTTTTGGTTTGATTTAGAAATAGAATCCTCGCCAGAATATGCCATGAAACAACTGATATCCGTTGCACCCACGCTCATTGATGCCAGTGATTTTGATTGCGTCCTTTGCTGTCGCACATTTTGGAAACCTGTGGTAACGCCCTGTGGCCACACCTATTGTCTGGTGTGTTTGGATCGCTGCATGGATTATACCTCATCCTGCCCGCTGTGTATGGCACCGTTGGTAGAGCCCAGTGTAAATATGGTACAGGGTGCCTCATCTCCTGTGCCGTTGATCTTAACCAAAAGACCGGTTACCAAATTCCTTGAGGCCGCCATGAAACGTTTCATTCCAGATAGTTATCAAAAACGTTTCCGTCAGGAAATGGTAATGGAGCCATCGGTTCCAATATTCATTTGTACAACAGCATTCCCTTATGTACCGTGTCCGTTGTTTGTGTATGAGCCACGTTATCGTCTGATGGTACGCCGTGCCATTGATTCGGGTGACAAACAATTCGGTATTGTTCAACCGCACAGCGGCAAGGCCCGCTATCATGATTACGGTTGTATGTTGGATATACGAGATTGCCTTCTGTTGGGCGATGGTTGTTCCATCTTGAGCACAATGGGTTGTAAACGTTTTAAGATTTTGGCCCGTAATGAAAAAGATGGCTATGAAACAGCTAAGGTTGAGTACATACACGATGAGGCCATACCCGATGAACATTTGGGTTATGTAACCAGTATGCACAGTATTGTCTTGGGCAAAGCCATAGCATGGTATGAAAGTCTGGGGCAAGATTTGAAGCATGAAATACTTCAGAGTTATGGTGAAATGCCAATGGTGGAAGAGAATTGGTCGAGCCGAGAAGATGGTCCAGCATGGGCATGGTGGATAATTGCATTGCTGCCGTTGAGACCGCAACTGAAGGTGAGTTGTGAGGGAGAATGACTTTTAATTAAAATTTGTTTTTATGCAGTAGCTATAAAGGCATAGTTTCATCGTAAATCATTTATATAAAATCGAACTAAGTTACCAAAAATCGGACTAAATTAACTAAATTTTCAATTTAACAGGGCACATGTTATTCGATACTCAATTCAGTATGCTTCGCTGAATTTTGTGCTAATCGGCACACATACTCTCCTTGGAATATCATTTACATGACATAGATATATAGAAATAAAATCATATGTATAGAATAACACACTTCACTGCGGTCGGAATTTAAGTCGAGTTGAAGCAAACTTGGCAGATGGAATTGACAAACATAATGCATTGACCTAAATAATTTTCAAACCTTACAATCTATGATGCGTATGAGTACTGTCAGTACGTATACGTAACCAATCCTGATGTAACTACATTGTTGGAATATTTTTAAAGAATAAAGAAAAGTGGGCCCGTTAATAATGAAAAAAAAACGAACAAGATTTCAAAAACATATTATTTTTCTGAAATTAGAAACACCAAATCCCAAGGTGGAAATGTTATGTCCTTGATAGCCTCACGAATTTTATATATAAAGCTGCATCGATTTCAAGCAAACATGACATGTGTATCATGGAGATGTAGGTCGAAAGTATATATATGTGGGAGCCATATATAACCGATTCTCATCAATATGAATAGGGTTCGTCCGAATTCGTAGCGATTTGATTATACAAATTCTTATCTAAAGGATATGGCCCGGACACGCTTCTCAACTAAATTGGCTGTAATTTGGTATACTGAATTATAATTGGGTAACAAATCGTCCAACCAAATATTGATTCTCAATATTGGTCCCCTTTGTAGGGTCGCGTATTTCTACTTGCAGTGTTGTGAGGAATTTGGTTATGTTTTTCACCGTAACTGGCTGCAATTTGTTTTTTTTTTTTTTTCACATTTAATATTGGTCCAGTTTTAGGTAGCCCCCATATAGCCTGGGAGTGTGGACAGCGTTTCAACAAAATTGTCTGTAAATTAGAATTTTGCGTTTTCACTGGGGGCCAAACGAGAGGAGATAGACCCATTTCTGGAGATGAGAAAGGGATGGAGATGACTGGAGAAGAGAAAGGGATCACATACGATAACACTTTGGGAAAACGATCGTGGTCAAAGAGCGGTGAAGCACCTCAAACGGTGGCCAAACCAGAACTAACGGCCAGTAAGGTTCTGCTATGCATTTGGTGGGACTGGAAGGGGATTATTTATTATGAGTTGTTTCCATATGGTCACACGCTATATTCTGAAAATTGACTACTATAGTTTTTTTTTTTTGGCAAATAGAGAGCAGGACTTCTATGAGAGAGGCATTATGAAGTTACCTTTAAAATGGCAACAATTCATATAACAAAGCGGTGCATTTTTGAACATTCCGAAGCATGATAAATAAAGTCGTATAGTTCATATAAAAATAATTTTTCCCCAATATAATATATTTTATATTTACAATAATAATTTTTTTTCTATAATTTCAGGTTGACATTTTGGCCACAACGTCGCTGGAGAAACGTTTGCGTGCCATTGAAAAGACAATAAATTCAATGCCTGGCAATTATCACTATCAGCGTGTATCACAGAATTGTAATGTAGCCGTTGTTGTTCACAGCGGTCAACAACATCACAGCAATCTAAATAGTCCTCATCGCGATAATGATGACGATCTAGAAAACGATGATGAGGAGGATATTGATATGGATAATGAACATGTGATCATGGGCGATGACGATGTCAATGAAGATAATCGACATGAAGAGGATGTAGATGTTGAGCCCGAAGAAACAACACTGCAACATCACATACAAAATATTGATGATAATGATGAAAATATCAATAGTAATGATTTGATGAATAATGATCATCAAAATGAGCAGCAGGATCATTCTCAACGGCATCATCGTCAAAGACATCACCATCATCATCACCACCATCATCATCATCAGCTGCATCAAAATTCATTGCAGCTGCCGGAGCATTTTGAAAATGTCGACAATGTCGATGAATGCTGTCAACGCACAACAACAACAACAAGTCTGGTACAACATGTCTTAAGTAGTAATGATCAATCGCAGGATCACCACCACCATCATCATCATCACACAACAGGAAATACGGAGCATCATCATCACACATACGAGAATCATCGACGTCATGCAGCTCATTCTTTATTATTATAAATTATTAAAAAAAATAATATAACTAATAATTTTTTAAAAGGAAAAAAATGTGGAGAAATTTATAAAACCTCCGCTTTAGTAAAATGTTCCATTTGTCGTTATAAATAAACCAGGGAACATTTCTTATATATAAAAAACAAAAATTAAAAACTAGATTTAAGATTATTTTCAAAACAAACCTCATTAAATTTAATACAGGTCATAAGAATAATATGTGTGTACGTATGTATCGATGTATGTATGTTAGATGTAAATCGTATATGCCAAATATTGATATGTACACAAAAAACTCTCTTATTCTCTTTGTAGGATATTCAGAATACCAATTTATTTGTTAAATGTCTGATACTATAATTAACTCCATAAATAGAGATATATCTAAGTATATATATGTAAGTGTATGTCTGTATCTAGATTATTTAGATTTAGATTTCGATGTATGGATGTATGTATATTTAGATATTGTGATACCTACAAGAGCAACATAAGCAAATCTTTTCTTATATATATAAAACAAAAATATATTTAAGGTATTTAAAAATCGAACTATTATTGGCAATCCACATAACACCCTTTTTATATTTTTCTCTCCAATTTTTTCTAACTACAAACGTAAACAAGAAATAACATTATAAAATCAAATTTTAAACTATAAGAAGTTTATTTTTTAAGTAGACACTATGAAAAGAAGGGAGCATATTATTTAAACACACGAAAAAAGGATAGATATATTGTTTAGATTGAGACGAGTTAAGACTGAAAAATGTTGGCAAAGTATCTAAATTATGTTGTAACTAAAGTTTGCCCTAGATGTTGTTTTATTATCAAATGAAACTTCATATTATGTTTTTGTATGTAATATATATGTATATTTTTTTAACAAATATAATAACTATAAAAGAAAAAATAAACAAATTTGCTAAAAGTCATTTCAATTGGAATTAAAAAATTGATAAAAGCAATACCAGTAGTATTCTGAAAACATACATACAATGTAAACATTTGAAAATGGCATTTAAAGGAGAATATGGAATATGCATACAGTGATGGTCAAAAAATAAATCAAATATTTATATAAGGTGTAAGTGCAATTAATTTTTTTCTTTTGTAAAAAATATAAGAAATGTTAAAGTTTAAGGATTATAAATCAAGTTTATATTTTACAAAAACAAGAAATGCATGTTCGAAAATTATTAAATATGATATGCAAATTGGCTCAGTATTTTATGGGGTTCAGTTTTTTTATTTAAAAATATCTGTGATTATGCCTTGCATTCAATTCCATTCTATGGAAATTTACTTTCAATAACAAAGAAGTTTTGGTTTTCTATAAAAATTAATTGCTGCACATACACCTTATATGTACATATAAATGCTGTTCGATTGAGTTATTATGGGTAAAATGCTCATATGAAATTTGTAAAGTTGTAATATGAAAAAAACAATAACTTTTCTTTTGTTTTTCATTCGAATGAAAGTCCTGATTTAGATTAGGCGAGTTTACTTGCGGCAATTTTTATCGTTCTCTTTTGAAATTGCTTCATGCGTCTATACAAGGCAATTCGGGTTCAAAACTATTTTTATACCCTTCACCACACTGTGGTACAGGGTATTATGTCTTTGTGCATATGTTTGTAACAGGCAAAAATAATCGAGATAGACCCATGGTTCCTTTTGAGAATATGCATAGAATCACTTTCTGAGTCGATTTATGCATGTCCGTCCGTCCGTCCGTCCGTCTGTCCGTCTGTCCGTCTGTCCGTCTGTCTGTCCATGTTAAATTGTAAACAAAGTACAGGTCGCATTTATGATCCGAATTGGATGAAATTTGGCACAAGTCACTTATTTGGCCCAAGGACGAACCCTATTGAAATTGGGAAAAATCGGTTCAGATTTAGATATAGCTCCCATATATATATTTAACCGATTTAATGTAAACGGTCCCTATATATCTTTCGATTTGCACGAAACTTGGTACAGCCTAATCATTTAGGTCTAGAATGATGTCTGCCAAGTTTCGTGAAAATCGGTCCAGATTTAGATATAGCTCCCATATATAGTTTCGTCCGATTTCATGTAAATGGTGCACCAAAGTCCCTATATATCATTCGATTTGCACGAAATTTGGCATAACGTAATGAATTAAGCCTAGAGTGATGTCTGCCAAGTTTCGAGAAAATCGGTTCAGATTTAGATATAGCTCCCATATATAGTTTCGTCCGATTTCATGTAAATTGTGCCCCAAAGTCCCTATATATCTTTCGATTTGCACGAAATTTGGCATAACGTAATGAATTAAGCCTAGAGTGATGTCTGCCAAGTTTCGAGAAAATCGGTTCAGATTTAGATATAGCTCCCATATATAGTTTCGTCCGATTTCATGTAAATGGTGCCCCAAAGTCCCTATATATCTTTCGATTTGCACGAAATTTGGCATAACGTACTGAATTGAGCCTAGAATGATGTCTGCCAAGTTTCGTGAAAATCGGTCGTGATTTAGATATAGCTTCCATATATAGTTTCTCCCGATTTTAGGTAAATGGTGCACCAAAGTCCCTATATATCCTTCGATTTGCACGAAATTTGGCATAACGTACTGAAGTGAGCCTAGAGTGATGTCTGCCAAGTTTCAAGAAAATCGGTCCAGATTTCTATATAGCTCCCATATATACTTTCGTCCGATTTCATGTAAATGGTGCGCCAAAGTCCCTATATATCTTTCGATTTGCACGAAATTTGGCATAACGTACTGAATTGAGCCTAGAATGATGTCTGCCAAGTTTTGATAAAATCGGTTCAGATTTAGATATACCTCCCATATATAGTTTCGTCCGATTTCATTTAAATGGTGCCCCAAAGTCCCTATATATCTTTCGATTTGCACGAAATTTGGCATAACGTACTGAATTGAGCCTAGAGTAATGTCTGCAAAGTTTTGATAAAATCGGTTCAGATTTAGATATACCTCCCATATATAGTTTCGTCCGATTTCATTTAAATGGTGCCCCAAAGTCCCTATATATCTTTCGATTTGCACGAAATCGTTCTGAATTAAGCGTAGAGTGATGTCTTCCAAGTTCCGAGAAAATCGGTCCAGATTTAGATATAGCTTCCATATATAGTTTCGTCCGATTTCATGTAAATGATGCACCAAAGTCCCTATATATCTTTCGATTTGCACGACATTTGGCATAACGTACTGAATTGAGCCTAGAATGATGTCTGCCAAGTTTCGTGAAAATCTGTCCTGATTTAGATATAGCTCCCATATATAGTTTCGCCCGATTTTAGGTAAATGGTGCACCAAAGTCCCTATATATCCTTCGATTTGCACGAAATTTGGCATAACGTACTGAATTGAGCCTAGAGTGATGTCTGTCTTGTTTCGTGAAAATCGGTCCAGATTTAGATAGAGCTTCCTTTTATTATAGATTGATTTTAAGTAATTGATGCACCAAGGAACCAATAGGCTGATAGGAACAAAACTTTCTGAAATTAGTATAACCTAACCTGTGACAAGTTTGTTTGAAATCGCCTAATATTTCGATAGAGCTTCCATATATATTTTCGCCCGATTTCAAGTAAATTGGGCATCAAACTCCTCATGTTAGTCAGATTGAAATCAAATTTTGTACAACTTACAAAATTGAGCATAGAATTACGTAGTTGCGTTTTGTAGAAGTACAGACATAGCCCAACGGATGACCTATTTATATTTGTTTGAAGTCGATTTACATACTTTATGGATAGATTTAGGTAGATTCACATTTAGATAAATATCACATATTTTATTTCATCCAATTTCATCTTAATAGTCCTGTTTAATATACCCATAGTGGTGAAGGGTATCATATAGTCGGCCCCGTCCGACTTTACTACTTTCCTTACTGGTTTTTATTTTGTGCATGTTTTATTATTTTCGAAAATGTTTTGGATTGGTATTTCAAATTAATGACACTACAAAAAGAAAAAAAACAAAATAAAATAAAACGAATTGTCAGAAAATTGTCGGTACGAGCAATTTTTTCCATTTCTATTTCCCTTGTCCCTCTCTCCTGCAAACTAAAACTTGCCGCAAGTAAACTCGCCTAATCTAAATTAGGACAAATATAATGGAACAGATGATTGAAAAAATTAAAATACAGTTGTGCCTGGATATAGTGAACACAATTTTTTTTCTCTCAGAAGCGTAAGAAGCAAACATCTATCTATTAATAAAAACCTGGAAAAATGTGTACAGGGCTTGTAAAAATTACTTCACTATTCACTGACTATACTGATTGAAGAATTTATTAAACCATTCTAATGAAAATATGGATAATTGTGTATTCGATCACTACGTTAATTTTGACGTACCTTAAAAAATTATTAATTACGGATTACGGACGTAATATCCGTTTGTTCCCAAGATACTTCGAATGCACAACTCTCAACTCTGGCACAACATGTTTTACACTCCGCCATTGTATGAAAGCTATATTAAGTCTGCTTCTCCGTTATTTAACACATTGTAACAATAATGACCTACCATATATCATTATTATGTTGCATAAAATTCTTTACCTAAACTGGATCGCCGTTGATGATGTTCAACAACTCCTGAGAGATGCTCATGTGACCTGTTTTTTTTTTTTTTTTTTGAAAATATAAAAATTTCACTTTTAGGTAAAGTCCCCATATCAAGATACGTACTTCTGGTTTCCGGTTTTTATACCCTACAACTATGTTCTTATGGCTTTGTGCAGCCTCAAGAGTTTTTAAAGCCGTGAAATATTGGTCCTAGACCCACCTCTAAATATCCATCGTCATATCTCGACTAGCTGAGTCGATCTAGACATGTGTGACCGTCCGTCCGTCTGTCCATTACAATTTGTATATACTGTACAGGTCACAGTTATTGACCAATCTTCACGACATTTTGCACGTATGATGGGTTCTGGCCAACGGAGATCGGATAATACTTAGGGCATGAAATGTATTTTTGTCTGATATTCTGGCCGCTACAGTGGCCGAAATTATGGCCCAAACATCGCAAATTTTTACATGGGTATCAGACCCTGAGTTTTGTGTGAAAAATTAAAAAAAAAAAATTGTATTCTATCGCGTATATATTTACCCCTGAAGAACAAAGACCCGAGAAGTTGATTGCATGTCCAAGAGCAACGACGTAGCCAAAAGGAGGCCCTGGGACCCGGCGCCCCCCCCCACCAATATTAAATTTTTTCACATTAATTTTATGTTTCCAACAGCGATTTTTTTCATTTTATACTATTGGGCCACCCCAAAATGAAATCCTGTTTACTTTCCTGTCCAAGAGGTGTGGTTGACCTTTATATTGATACCAATTATATTGTCGTATGTAGTCGGATGTGGGCAGCTACACTATATTAACATGTGCTTACGTATTCATATATTATTTAGTAGCATATTACCACACTAGGATCCAGTAGGCCTATTCTGTAACTTTTAACAACATTCGATATTGTTTATATTATAACAATTCCATTTGTTTGTTTTATTGTTTTTACAAAAACAAAAGAAATTTAAACAATATCGAATGTTGTTAAAAGTTACAGAATATGCCTACAGGTATGGTCAAGGACAACACCTATAATTTTCGGCGATTATCAGAAAATTATAGGCGTTGTCCTTCGGATTCCGATATTCCAGAGATGATTTATCATGGCCGCCATAAAAAAATAAGGACTATTCTTTAACCCGAAAAACACCAACAAATTAAAAATCATTACAATTTAAATAACAAAATTTCAGTGGATAAATCTTGTGTCTTTCGTTGTCACCTTTGTGGAAATGGGCCTCATCTGTCAAGATGATTTTTCCAGGGAATTCTTGATCATTTTCATGAATTTCAAAGCCCCAATCAGCAAAATTTCCAGGGATATTTTCTATCCAATGAGAATTCAAAATACTATATTATGCCAATTTGGTTGAAAAACGTGTCCAAATTCCCAAAAATTTCCAAAATTGGGTGATACGGGGATATGGGGGCTACCCAAAGATTGGAGCCATATTGAATAGGACGGGAGATTTGCTAATTATTGATAATCCGACCAATTTGATTAAAAATCGTAGCTAAAATACATAAATTAGGGAGGTATTGGTTTATAGGATTCAATTCAATATTAATGAATTTTGGGAGATATATTTTCGAGCTAGTCTATAATATCACCGTTATGTGGGATATAACCCGAAGCATACATAAGTCAATATAGATAGATTTTGCTGGGGAGGTTTTCTACCGAATGTGAACCCATAATACAAATTTCCAATCCAATCAGTTGAAATATGTTTCATTATCCCCAAAGTACTGAACATTTGGCGCTAACGTTATATGGGAACTTATAGCGTCCCATATAACGTCACCGAATATTTCCTATATTCACTACCAAACATCTTAGGAGAAGCAGCAGAGTATGTGCAAAATTTCAAAGCTCTATCATAACCAGACAGGCAAAGCTAAATCGACATAGAATTTTATTCTCATCAAGAATATATCCTGCCCTACAAAACTACCACGGTACTTGAAATTTCTGCGCAGCAAAAATCTCTGTTAATAATAATTTGAAGACGTATAATAACACATATACCCCTTTTTGGAAATTTCAATTTATCGCCCATATTCGTCTTTCACGTCAGTAATATTGTTATCAGATTAAGATTAACAGATTAACATCCCACAATTATAAACTGGCAAAATTTCCGGACCATATCTCCCCGCATAGAACATATAAGCCAATATATGCAAATTTTGTTATTTTTGTCACAAATCATTTGGTCCACCTTAACAACTAAATATTAACAGATTAGCATCAAAAGAGTCATTCTTGTCCGTTTGCTAGAGGGGTACGTGGATAATTTCGTGACATTCGGGTCGAGTTTTGTGGAATCCATAGCAATTAAAAAATCAGACAAAAATTACGTTTTCGATATACTTTATCCCTCAACATTTCATGGGATCACCACGGAAAACTATGGGTTTCGTACTTGACAATAACCGAAGCATTATGCTAAATTTGTGTATCAATGTAGCCCTCTAATTTGGTTATACTAAACAACATTGGAACACGTTGACCACCATAAATATAAATAAAGCCATATTTGATCCGTGGTCACATTCCTCTCTCTGTGTACAATTTTGAGATGTTCTTCTCATAATTGTTATAAACATTTTGGTCCACTACGTATTAACCGATTATTACCTACATTCGTGCAAAGATTCGTGACGATTGGCCCAAAACTATGACGTGAACTGTGTGGACACACATGTCCATATCGACACGCCTAGACGAGATATGACAATCGGCATACTAAAAAATGGCCCTAGGACTAATATTTCGCGGCGTTACAAACTCTTCGGCCACTGAAAACTTTAAGACCCTTTCAACATAGTTGTATTGGGTACAAATATTATAAAATGCCAAATTATTGCTACAAAAGAAATTTAGGTCATTATTGCTATTATAAAACCAGTGAGCGGAGCAGTATAGACATGCATGTTTATTCTTTGGCCCAATCCCCTTCTTCATCTAAAAATTCGAGAAGTTTGGGCCATAGTTGCGTCCTCTGGAGCGACCAGAAAAACCAACAAAAATTAAATATTTGGTCCATTTCATCCCCTAATTATTAACCGATCTTTACCAAAAACAATAGGGGTCTTCATTGGGCCAAACCCATTCTACATGCAAAATTTCTAAAGATTGGTCCATAACTGTGGGCTGTATTGTTTTTACAAATTATAATGGACAGACGGACGGACGGACTGACGGCTAGCTAGTCGAGATATGACGATCGGTATACTTAAAGGTGGGTCTAGAACCAATATTTCGCGCCGTTACAAACTCTTTGGGCTGCTCAAAGTTATAATACCCTGACAACACAGTTGTGTAGGATATAATAATTCATAAAAACATTTGCTTTAATTGCAAACAAAATTCATTATTTATCCAGGTATTTGACAAAAGAAAACTGAATTTTGTTGCGGTATTTTTCAGATATTTTAAGTCAACTTTCATATTATCTCCGACAAAATCTCATCTAAGCAAAATTGATCTAAATTATACAATAATAACAAAAAAAAAAAAAAAAAAAAAAAAGAGACGGCAGAGCCGTAAAACTTCTAATATAAAACTTAAAAGAAATTTTATTTCTACCAATTAAATGATAATCCATAAAACCGAAATTAACTATAACAAAAATTATATTATATGTAATTGAAATAATTGTACGATGTTTTTTAATCTTAGAAAACCGTGGTGTAATTGGAAAATAAATACAAAACTATATTACTATCCTATACATACCTACATATGAATATATTTTATTTTATTTATTTTCTTTTTTGTTTTTTTACTTTTCTACCACATTATTCAAATTACTATTACTCTTATTCAAAAGAATGAAAAAATTGATATATTTATGGTTATTATCTAGGGGCCAATATACCGTAGCTGAACCAGTAGTCTAACTCATTGTACTTTTAAAACAAACCAACCAACCAATAACATCATCCATTGCTAAGAAACAAATGGGAGAAAGAAAATATTCAAATTCTTATAAAAAATAAATCCTTGTATATCCTTATATATACCAATAAATCCTTATATATTCTTATATAAACGTAAAACGTAAAGAAACAAAAAAAAATTGAAATTATGTAAGAAAACAAAAACAAAATACGAAACCGTCTAAAAAGAACTAATTTAGATATATTTACCGAAATTAGCGGTGTTTATGTACTTTGAAATAGCTCTAAAATTAAAAATTTTATGAAAAAAAAAATCAAAACATCTAATCACACAAATTTTTTGTAACTACAAAATTCTTTTACATAGCATGTCAAAATTTAAGTTTAAAATTTTAAACGTTTTTTGACACTCCATCCAATTATTAAAATAATCCTTATATTGAAGAAAATCTAAGATTAAAACTTTTATATATAATAGGCAATTAGTTACTATAATTGAAATATATTTGTGTTTGTTTTTCTAACCGCATCACGAAATGTTACACAGGATCATTTCTATGAAGCAAGCATGTCTGCTTTAATGATAACCTCCCACAATTCTACTTCAATATAGGTCGACTATATGTTGTCGTAATTTAAAATGTTCAGGTTTTATTTGGTATAAAAAAACAGTCGGTTTTTATATCCTCCATATATTTTTTCATTCCATTTGTAACTCGTATTCTTGATTAGTGTAAAACTCTATGACGATGTAGCTATGGCATGTTATCTCTCGAAGGAATTGAGATAGGTCAAGTTCGTAGATGGGATATATCGGTTCACGTTTAATCATAGCCCTTGCATGAGTTTTATTTGGGCAGTATACCCCCATGTTAATAATTTTCTATTTAGTTCCCAGTTTTAAATGTAAAGGCAAATCTCGAAATTCCTCCATTTCCGATTTTAAATATTATCCAAGTAGATGTAGCAATGTATGTGCAAAATATCAAAACTCTATATTAAACAGACAGGCAAAGCTAAATCGACGTAGAATTTTATTGTGACCAAGAATATAAGGCATCTTCGATAAATATTCCACATTTTCGGATGGGGCCGACAATATGATACCCTACAAAACTACTACGGTACTTTAACTTTCTGCGGAGCTAAAATCTCTGGTGCGTTAATGATATTGTGAAACCGTTTAATACTACATATGGTAAACGCACCTAATTCCGGCATGTACCAATAGTCGGCATCTGTTTTATATAACTTCAAATAACTAACAAATCCTATAAATAAATTGAAAAATACCTTTAATAACCCTCAATAACACTGAAACCTATCTCTGTATAAAATTTACACGAGCTAAGTTATAGGAGGTGATGCAAATGTGGTATACCCATTTGTTTTTAGATTGCCAAATTTTTATTTTTTATCCGATTAAATTGAAAATTTACACTTAACATGCTACATGTGTTGTCTTCCCATGTATCAATTTGAAAATAATATTATTCTAACAATTTATGAGATATTTGAGAAAATATTTGAAATCCCATAAAAAGTGATTTTAAAAAAAGTGCAGGTAATGTGGTATACCACATGATGTTAATGTGGTATAGTATAATTTTCACTTCCAATTGATATCTTATATAATTTATTGTTTTTAATGAATGCGAATTAGCTCGAGATTTATGTCTGTTAAGATTTTTAACGGATGCGTTGAGTGCAACTTTAATTTTTATTATATAATAATGTGTACACATGGCAATATTTAATTTTTGTATGGAGAAGTTGTTAAAACTCATAGCCTTTGTTTTTCATCCTTGTGATTCATGGTAGACTCTCGTAGAGTACAAATGTTTCACATAGTAATGAGATTTTGTCTAGTGCTGGCCTTTTTGCATGCAGAATCAAGGTATACCACATTACCTACACTTGTGTTTACTGATGAAATGTCTAGTTTTTTTTTCCAAATTGGTGATTATGTGGTGCAATCGCGCATATTATTTGATTTTTAGTTCATACTGATTATTTTAATGCTTTAGTAATAAGGATTAAAGTACATCCGTAAAACAAAAAAATATTTTTAAACTTCGACCGAAAAAAGTCAATTTCATGAACAATTTTATTTTTGGTACTGATTCTCAACGTGATTTAAATAAATTAAACAGGTCATTGCTATCTTATTTTTTTGAGAACAGCAAACTATAGAACATGCTTTAGTTATTCAAAAATTTTCAGTTTACAAAAAAAGTGACTATACCACATTACCAACCTATACCACATTTGCATCACTTCCACTAATTTATTCAGTCAAAATTTGGCATTTGGTCAATGAGGTTTGTCTACACTAGCATTAATTCATGTTCCTTAAGGAACTAGGATAAAGCAAATCGGTGAAGATCTTCCTTATTTTTTAACTTGGTTTTTGGTCAAAATTCGGCGATTTTTCAAAAATATTTTTTTAAAGGTCCGCCATTTCGTTCATTTTAGAGCGAAGCCAATAATCCTAGTTCATACGAGAGCCAGACATGTACTCTTTCTAACACCGTTGAAACTTTCGGAATCCGATGATCCAGTGGGGAGTTATCATGCCCGCCATCAAAAATAAGGACTTTTCTTTAATTACAAAAAACAACAACAAAGCAATAACAACAATTTTTTGTAAATTATTTTTCTTCTTTTTTAAATCTTCAAATATATATGTGCAAAGTTACAAACCTTAACAAGTATTGGTATTGATTTAACAGCCCATTGAAAATCTTGAAAAATTAAAATCGAGAATGGGTGGGGTTCCCTTAAGAAAAAAATTAGTGGGCATGTCAATTTCAATACAGCACTGATGGAAACGTCCCATAGTATTAATTTATTATTGCAAATAGCAGAAAAATCGATTAAATATATAATTTTTGTTTAACTAAAATGCGACATGCCGGATATTGGAACATAACATGCCGACAATTGGAAAAAAGTGCCCACTATTCGCACAAAGGCACTATTTTACATAATTATTAATTTAATCTACTTTAACACAAATTAATTAAACAAATCTGTATTCCATCGGGGAGTAAACAAAATTTCGAAACAGATGAACCTAAATACAATATCGTGGAAAACATGCACTTGGAATGGTGAAATGTTTAAAAAGCGAAAATTCTTAAAGTGCCGACTATTGGTGCACTTACCCTATATCTTTTTAGAAATTACAGTGTATCCCCAATATCCGTACTTTGCATCAATAAATTTGTTATCAGATTAAAATTCAATCATTCCATAAATATAACTGGCAAGTTTTTGGGGTCATGTGCAAACATTGCCACTTTTCTCACAAATCATTTGGTCCATTTGATGGCTATATATTGATCGATTATCATCAAGAATGTCAGATTAAAACTAAATTTTTCGTCTATATCATTCCCCAAATTTTCATGGAATTTACGCCCTCTAGTTTAGTAATACTAAACAATATTGGAACACGTATAGGTCCCAGTTTTGGTACATATCCCATGTAAAGCTAACTCTCGAAATTCTTTTTATATCAAAGTTTTACTTAAATTGAGGAAAATGCATATTCTCGATTTTTTGTATCTTTTTAAGATTTAAAAGAGAAGAAAAACTATTTGCAAATTTTTTTGGTTAAAGACAAGTCCTGTTTATTGATGGCGGGCATGGTAACTCCTCAATCCTCCCCAATTCGAAAATTCCAACTGTGTTAGAAGGATTACATCTCTGGTTTTTAAAAATCTTGCCCGCCAGCTATAAAAACGCAATTTTGAGAATTACTCTTCCCGTTACTTGATGCTAATACAATAAATTTATAAATTCTGACAACGCTGAACTGTAAAAACTTCACGGTCACGTTGTTCCTATGCAACGCTAGATGGCAGACTTCTCACCTGGTCTACAATAGAGCAATCATATTTGATAGTTTCCGTTCATGTGTACTTTATTGACATATAATTATGAAACAAGTAAAAAAGACGTTAACCTTGGCCAGGAAAAACTTTTCGAACTCTCCACATGGTGGAGACATTAAAAAAATGTCTGGAAACTTCATGTGGTGACTATGTTTTAGAAAATTGTCTGCTAGAAGGTTGTTTATTTGGGTAAATCAAAAAAAAAAAAAAAAATACACTCATTTTGGAAAACTGAGCAGAAAGCATTGATGTATCAAAAATTGAAAATCATATTGAAAACTTTCTGGAAAGAAGATTTTTATTCAGCAGAATTCCGTAAAAGAAAACAATTATAATATAAAAATTTGGTTGAAAAACTCCAACCAATTTTTGTGTTGTAGAAAGATTTTATACCCAATAAGAATCAAAAATATCAAATTACATCCAAATCGCTTGAAAAGTGTGCCCTAATTACTGGTCATTCAGGTAAAAAAGTGCCCAAATTCCACAAAATGCCGAATTATTACAGGTGCCGTTATATGGGGGCTATTTTAAAAATGTTCTACCCAATGGAACTCAAAATACCAAATGGCAGGAAATTCGGCTGAAAAACATGCCAAATATACCCTAAATACGGAATATTTTTGGTTACCATTGCATGGGGTCTATAAGAAAACATATCATATATATCATATTTTCAACATCAAATAGCCCAATAGTAATAACAATGTATATGCAAAATTTCAAAGCACTATATTCAATATTTTGAACACTATCGAAAATTTAACAGACTGTTCTGATCATGAATATACATACATTATGGGGCTCCAGTTAATATTTTGAGATATTACAAACGGATTGTTAAAATTGAACCTTATATTGGAGGGTATAAAAATAACAGAGACAAATTAGTTTTTTATTGATTTTAAACTATTCAATTTTTTTTACAAATTAACATAAAAAATACACTTTCTTCAAAAAACATTCCCTACATAAAGATTAAAGTTTAAATTGTATAAAAAAACAACAAGAATTCAAAATTACTTTTTTATTGATACATAAAATAGTAATGAGATTCAACATAATAACAAATAATATTTATAATTTTTAACTACAAAACAAACATACACGTTAACAAATATGCACACAACAAACTAAGGTTTCCGGTTTTGATTTATTAACTCAAATATCGAATACACAAAAAATAAAAAAAAATAATAATAAAAACAAATTTTTAAGACTCTAATGTAAATATGTTTTAATATTTAATTAATTTTTTTTTTTAAATCAAAAAAATATATAGTACATCTAAAGGTCCTTTGGTGGTTGATACAACAAATGGGGACAATAGTAATGTAATACATAATTAATAAATTAAAACCAACACTTTTAAAAAAGTACATAAAACACTGAAACTAAATGACAATCTGCATTCATGTAATTTAAATGAAGTCAATCCCTATCACAAGAAAAGTAGAAAACGAATGTTATAGAAAATTGAAAAAGAAAAAATAAAGAAAAATTTTGTTCAAAAATAATTTTTATTTAACATGGCAACTATAATCAATATCTAACTCTCTATTTTCCTTCCCTCCTCTCTCTCTCTCTTTCTTATTCTTATAAATCGTTTTAATATTTCCTTGCAAAATCTGTATCAAAATTGCAAAAAGGTTAAATAAAAATCCAACCTATTAATGATGAATAAAAATTTAAATATTATGCAGCAGCAGATCAACAAATATAACCCATTGCTAATTTTTGTAATTCCGTTATCAGTCCCATATTTTCCGATTTCCATTATTATGTGTTTAAAAAAAAAAGTAATAAAATAACAAACTTATAATCAAAAAACAAAATGCTATAAAAATCCAATATATAACCCCTTTTCTTGTTAATATTTTTTAGGATGTATATAGAAAACGAAAAAAAACAACTATATAAACAAATTTTTTTCTATTCAAAATAAAAATATTACTGATAAAAAATAATAAACAAATAAATCCCCACATTCTATGAACAATTTATTTCATTATTTATTAAAACCACAATATCTTATTAATTTTTGTAAAACTTTCTAACATGAATATAATTTATTATTCCTCTATATTTCGGTTCTTTAATTTTATTTTTTTCAACCAACCTACATAAACATGCTGTGAATATGTGTAAGTGTAATTATATTTTTCTAGAATTTAAAAATAAAAAAATAATTAACAAATTGTCTTAGATTTAATTAGTTTTATAAATACTATTAAATAATCTTGTTAATTGTTTCTTATAGCATTTGTATTGTCTAGTTTGCTTTTTTAGTAATTAAGTTTATATATGTTAAAAATTATATTTCTATTGTAAAATAATTTTATTTTTTGAAAGAAAATAATATCTTTTTTACATTATCTAACACAATTATTAACAATAAACCAAATTAATATTTTATAAATTTCCTTCAAAGAATAATTTGTGTTTTTCTTCACATAAAAAATAATAATAATATGAAACCAGTGAGCCGAGCAGTATAGTCGGACGGGGCCTACACAACTACCACGAACCTTAACTTCCTGTGGATTTTTATTCGGAACCTGGGCAATATTTCGTGATAGTTGCACTCTCTTGCCCGAGTAGAGGTCAGAAGCACCTCTTCCATACACTGACATATTTTCCGAACATTACTAATAATCAGTACAGTCCTTCTAATTACTTGCCCAGATTCCCTTCAGAGTGGGTTGTGTTGTGATGTTCGGTTTATATTTGTGGCCTATATATCGACTCGAAAATATCAAAAACCAGTAAGGAAAGTAGTATAGTCGGACGGGGCCGACTATATGATACCCTTCACCACTATGGGTATATTAAACAGGACTATTAACATGACATATATATGGGAGCTATATAGACTGATTTTCTTGAAACTTGGCAGACATCACTTTAGGCTCAATTCAGTACGTTATGGCAAATTTCGTGCAAATCGAAGGATATATAGGGACTTTGGTGCACCATTTATATGAAATCGGACGAAACTATATATGATTTTCACGAAACTTAGCAAATTGCTAAATTTCGTGCAAATCGAAAGATATATAAGTACTTTGTGGCACCATTTACATGAAATCGGACGAAACTATATATGGAAGCTATATCTAAATATGGACCGATTTTCTCGAAACTTGACAGACATTAATCTAGGCTTAATTCAGTACGATATGCCAAACTTCGTGCAAATCGAAAGATATATAGGGACTTTGGGGCACCATTTACATGAAATCGGACGAAACTATATATGTCAGCTATATCTAAATCTGAACCGATTTTCTCAAAACTTGGCAGACATCACTCTAGGCTTAATTCAGTACGATATGCCAAATTTCGTGCAAATCGAAAGATATATAGGGCTTTGGGGCGCCATTTACATGAAATCGGACGAAACTTGGCAAACATCACTCTAGGCTTAATTCAGTACGATATGCCAAATTTCGTGCAAATCGAAAGATATATAGGGACTTTGGGGCACCATTTACATGAAATCGGAGGAAACTATATATGGGCGGTATATCTAAATCTGAACCGATTTTCTCAAAACTCGGCAGATATCACTCTAGGATCAATTCAGTGCGTTATGCCAAATTTCGTGCAAATCGAAAGATATATAGGTACTTTGGGGCACCATTTACATGAAATCGGACGAAACTATACATGGAAGCTATATCTAAATTTAGATCGATTTTCTCGAAACTTGGCAGACATCACTCTAGGCTTAATTCAGTACGATATGCCAAATTTCGTGTCAATCGAAAGACATATAGGGACTTTGGGGAACCATTTACATGAAATCGGACGAAACTATATATGGGAGGTATATCTAAATCTGAACCGATTTTCTTAAAACTTGGCAGACATCACTCTAGACTCAATTCAGTACGTTATTCCAAAATTCGTGCAAATCGAAAGATATATAGGGACTTTGGTGTACCATTTACATGAAATCGGACGAAACTATATATGGGAGCTACATCTAAATCTGAACCGATTTTCACGAAACTTGGCAGGCATAATTCTAGGCTCAATTCAGTACGTTATGCCAAAATTGGTGCAAATCGAAAGATATATAGGGACTTTTGATGCACCATTTACATGAAATCGGAGGAAACTATATATGGGAGCTATATGTAAATCTGGACCGATTTTCACGAAACTTGGCAGACATCATTCTAGACCTAAATGATAAGGCTGTACCAAATTTCGTGCAAATCGAAAGATATATGTGGACTTTGGTGCACCATTTACATGAAATCGGACGAAACTATATATGGGAGCTATATCTAAATCTGGACCGATTTTCATGAAACTTGGCAGACATCTTTCTAGACCTAAATGATTAGGCTGTACCAAATTTCGTGCAAATCGAAAGATATATAGGGACCGTTTACATTAAATCGGTTAAATATATATATGGGAGCTATATCTAAATCTGAACCGATTTTTCCCAATTTCAATAGGGTTCGTCCTTAGGCCGAATAAGTGACCTATGCCAAATTTCATCCAATTCGGAGCATAAATGCGACCTGTACTTTGTTTACAATTTAACATGGACTGACAGACGGACAGACGGACGGACGGACATGCATAAATCGACTTAAAAAGTGATTCTATGCGTATTCTCAAAAGGAACCATGTGTCTATCTCGTTTCCTTTTGCCTGTTACAAACATATGCACAAAGACATAATACCCTGTACCACAGTGTGGTGAAGGGTATAAAAATTAGTTTTCGGTACACTTCATCTCAAAATTATTATCCGATCATCACCGAAAATTATAGGTGTTGTCCTTGACCATAACTGGTACTTCATGGAACATTTCAATGCGATCAGCGACATATTTTCGCCCTCCAGTGTGGTAATGGGTTACTACATAATATCTGAACACGTAAGCACCTGTAAATATTTACGTGTAACTCCCACATCCGAATACATACGACGATATAATTCATATCAATTTAAAGGTGAACCACTCCTCTTGGACATACTATCAACTTCCCGGGTCTATATCCTTCAGGGGGTAAATATACAATCCATGGAATACAAATTTTGTCACTTTTTCACACAAAAGTCAGGGTCAATTTGCCCCGCTAAATATTGATCGATCTTTATGAAAACATGCATGCTTATTCTTTGGCCCGATCCCTTTCTCCATGTAAAAATTCGTGAAGTTTGGGTCATAATTGCGGCCTGTGGAGCGACCAGAAAAACCGACAAAAAATAAGTATCCCCTAAATATTAACCGATCTTTACAAAAAACAATAGGGGTCTTCTACATGCAAAATTTCGTGAAGATTGGTCCATAACTGTGGCCTGTATCGTTTTACACATTATAATGGACAGACGGACGGACGGACACACATGTCTAGATCGATTCAGCTAGTCGAGATATGACTATCGGTATACTTAAAGGTGGGTCTAGGGCCAATATTTTGCGGCGTTACAAACATTTGGGTCTGCACAAAGCTATAATACCCTGACAACATAGTTGTGTAGGGTATAACAACTAAAACTATGTATACCCTGTATCGATTTGGAGAAGACATGTCATTCTAATCTGAAGTCGGTAGTCCTTGTTAAATTTCGTGTAGAGGACCATTGAAAAGAAATCGGGCAAAAGTTAATGTGTGATCTACATAGATATATGTATACTAACTGAACCCGTGGCGCTTCGCTGCCCATACTAAACTTGTTACCATTAGTTAAGTTAGGATAGTTAACGTCGAAAACTATTTGTAGGTATTTCATAGTGTAATATCAGTAATAATTTCGTAGCAGCCGGTCTACGTATTAGTAACGTATGATCCTTGTTAAGTTTGAGTTGTGTATTTTTAATTGTTTCATTGCCAAGAAAAATTCACAATAATGCATTATCAAATCATAATATTTTTACCGAACCTTGATATAGTATTGTTATTCTGAAGAAACCATGATCAAGTCCGAAGATAGGATTTGTGGCATTTGACTTAGTCATTGCCCCTATACATCCTCGAAATATATCAGCTATAATGATAAGCCACCAGAGATTTCGGACTTTTATAACTTTTATTCCACAATCAGCATTTCTCTTTTGGATATATCCCATATTGAATTCATAGTCTTTTTCTTCAATGGTGGTTGAATTTTTAAAATTAAAAAATCCAAATTTTATTTTTTTTTACAAATTCACAAAATGTAAAAATTAGCGGAATTACTGAACTGGTGGTTTTTATCATTACTGATAATAACAAAAATGGACCAAAATGATGAGTCGAACACTATCGATTTGGACCTTTTTTTAATTCCTGGTCACTTAAGATTAGTATGTAATCATCTGCGTATCATACAAATTTTATATGAGCCGATTTATTTAAGATATTCAAATATATGCATAGAAAATTAATATTAGTTAAAAGATATGATTGCTGTTGATGCTATAATTCCTCGTTATCGCAGAATTTTCGAAGTTTATCTTGCCTATCTTACTTACATGGGTTGACATGACTACGAAAATTTCAGTAAAATCTATTTAGCGGTTTTTGTGTCAACAACCAAAAGAGTTTTCATTTTCTACATATAGATTAATTAAATGCATCCGAATTTTTATAGGGATGATGCGTATTTGCTACCAACTAACTCAGACAAATTTTGAAGTGGAAATCTGTAACCCTTCTTAAGATATAAGCTTAGAAAATTAATATTAGTTCAGATGTATAATAAACTCGATGCGATAACTCCACATTCACGCGAAATTTTGGAAGTTTATATAGCCTATATTATTTCCCTCGGATGGCATGATGTGCGGTAAAAATCTCAGTAAAATCTGTTCAAAGGTTTTTGAGTGTAGAAACAAAACATATTTTTATTTCCTACATGTAGATTATTTAAGTGTAACGGAGAGTGCATTTCCACCGATCTTATCTCGCTCATATTTTTATGAACAATGTGTATTCACACCTAAGATATACAGATACATTTTGAAGGCGTTATCTGTAACTGTTCTTAAGATAAACGCATATTACATGTTCAGAAAATTTGAGGTATGTTTACTATTGATGTTATAACTCCGCATCCACGCGGAATTTTAAAATTTTGTAAAGCCTATGTTACTTTCAGGGTATGCCCCGACATACAGTGTAAATCCCATTAAGATCTGTTCAGCGTGTTTGGCGTCTATCGGTAACATACAAACAAAGAAACATTTTTTTCCTATTTTATATGGGAAATTACAAAATTCTTTTAAAATTCCATTAAAAAACCAGTAAGGAAAGTAGTAAAGTCGGACGGGGCCGACTATATGATACCCTTCACCACTATGGGTATATTAAACAGGACTATTAAGATGAAATTGGATGAAATAAAATATGTGATATTTATCTAAATGTGAATCTACCTAAATCTATCCATAAAGTATGTAAATCGACTTCAAACAAATATAAATAGGTCATCCGTTGGGCTATGTCTGTACTTCTACAAAACGCAACTACGTAATTCTATGCTCAATTTTGTAAGTTGTACAAAATTTGATTTCAATCTGACTAACATGAGGAGTTTGATGCCCAATTTACTTGAAATCGGGCGAAAATATATATGGAAGCTCTATCGAAATATTAGGCGATTTCAAACAAACTTGTCACAGGTTAGGTTATACTAATTTCAGAAAGTTTTGTTCCTATCAGCCTATTGGTTCCTTGGTGCATCAATTACTTAAAATCAATCTATAATAAAAGGAAGCTCTATCTAAATCTGGACCGATTTTCACGAAACAAGACAGACATCACTCTAGGCTCAATTCAGTACGTTATGCCAAATTTCGTGCAAATCGAAGGATATATAGGGACTTTGGTGCACCATTTACCTAAAATCGGGCGAAACTATATATGGGAGCTATATCTAAATCAGGACAGATTTTCACGAAACTTGGCAGACATCATTCTAGGCTCAATTCAGTACGTTATGCCAAATGTCGTGCAAATCGAAAGATATATAGGGACTTTGGTGCATCATTTACATGAAATCGGACGAAACTATATATGGAAGCTATATCTAAATCTGGACCGATTTTCTCGGAACTTGGAAGACATCACTCTACGCTTAATTCAGAACGATTTCGTGCAAATCGAAAGATATATAGGGACTTTGGGGCACCATTTAAATGAAATCGGACGAAACTATATATGGGAGGTATATCTAAATCTGAACCGATTTTATCAAAACTTTGCAGACATTACTCTAGGCTCAATTCAGTACGTTATGCCAAATTTCGTGCAAATCGAAAGATATATAGGGACTTTGGGGCACCATTTAAATGAAATCGGACGAAACTATATATGGGAGGTATATCTAAATCTGAACCGATTTTATCAAAACTTGGCAGACATCATTCTAGGCTCAATTCAGTACGTTATGCCAAATTTCGTGCAAATCGAAAGATATATAGGGACTTTGGCGCACCATTTACATGAAATCGGACGAAAGTATATATGGGAGCTATATAGAAATCTGGACCGATTTTCTTGAAACTTGGCAGACATCACTCTAGGCTCACTTCAGTACGTTATGCCAAATTTCGTGCAAATCGAAGGATATATAGGGACTTTGGTGCACCATTTACCTAAAATCGGGAGAAACTATATATGGAAGCTATATCTAAATCACGACCGATTTTCACGAAACTTGGCAGACATCATTCTAGGCTCAATTCAGTACGTTATGCCAAATTTCGTGCAAATCGAAAGATATATAGGGACTTTGGGGCACCATTTACATGAAATCGGACGAAACTATATATGGGAGCTATATCTAAATCTGAACCGATTTTCTCGAAACTTGGCAGACATCACTCTAGGCTTAATTCATTACGTTATGCCAAATTTCGTGCAAATCGAAAGATATATAGGGACTTTGGGGCACAATTTACATGAAATCGGACGAAACTATATATGGGAGCTATATCTAAATCTGAACCGATTTTCTCGAAACTTGGCAGACATCACTCTAGGCTTAATTCATTACGTTATGCCAAATTTCGTGCAAATCGAATGATATATAGGGACTTTGGTGCACCATTTACATGAAATCGGACGAAACTATATATGGGAGCTATATCTAAATCTGGACCGATTTTCACGAAACTTGGCAGACATCATTCTAGACCTAAATGATTAGGCTGTACCAAGTTTCGTGCAAATCGAAAGATATATAGGGACCGTTTACATTAAATCGGTTAAATATATATATGGGAGCTATATCTAAATCTGAACCGATTTTTCCCAATTTCAATAGGGTTCGTCCTTGGGCCAAATAAGTGACTTGTGCCAAATTTCATCCAATTCGGATCATAAATGCGACCTGTACTTTGTTTACAATTTAACATGGACAGACAGACGGACAGACGGACAGACGGACAGACGGACGGACGGACGAACGGACATGCATAAATCGACTCAGAAAGTGATTCTATGCATATTCTCAAAAGGAACCATGGGTCTATCTCGATTATTTTTGCCTGTTACAAACATATGCACAAAGACATAATACCCTGTACCACAGTGTGGTGAAGGGTATAAAAATTGAAAAATTTTTTTGCGAGTACATTTATGATTTTTGGTACATAGGTTAAGAAAAATATGCTGATTCGAAATCTGTTCGCGTTCACAAATTCGGATGCTGCGGACAAAAGTTATAGCGGTTTTAAATCTTGTATTTTATATATATATATGGGCAATATTGCCAATTTTTTAACATAGCTGAAGCGGAGGTTCACCCCTTTATAACTCGGGAACTACTTAAGTATAAGAAAAAAAGTGAATAGTTTTGGGTTAATTGATCTGTCGTTGCAAACTGTTCATGATATTGACCTCCAAACTTTATTTTGGTGGAAGCTGTGTATACTTTAATGTAAAAAAATGTGTAAAAACACGTTGAGGCGAACCAGTTTTTTTATGTTTTCTATCGATTTGTGACTAAGCCACTCATTGCAAGGTCTTCGTGTCAAAATAAAACTAGAAGCCAACAAAATGGGGACTACGCCCCTTATGTATCATTTTTCAAAATTTTCACTGCATCTACCTTTAAATGATGCTGACATTTTGAAGTTCGATTTTGAGTGTTTTTTTAATTTTACTTCTAGTTTTAATACGCAAACAGGAATTTATAAAAATCGATTAAAAGATTATTGTAGTCGCGAATCTGCGTAATTTGATATGTATTTTGTGTATGTAGTATGCACAGCTTCAGAGTAATACTCATCCGAAGGTGCGAATTTTGTGCGATCAAATTTCTAAAAAACCTATTTTTCGGGCCAAATTTTTAGATCTGTCAACTGAATGATATGGGTACCCGCGATCAATAAGGTTTTTTACGTTTCGGATGATATAAAATCTTCTTCGTGAAAATCCATCTACTAGAACGGCGGGAACTGGCCTTCCAAAAACACGAAATTTGGCAAAAAATGTTTTTGAAAATATCGCGGATTTATTTGCGTTTTCTGTGGATCATTTCCGCTTCAATAAATGATCTCATACGGATTTTGATCTTTTTCGAAAAGAGAACTTTAAAAAATTCAGCCGAAAGAGAGATGTACGCAATTTATCTCAAAAATAGTGTGAGCTGGCACATCCATGGTTCTTAATGGACCACATTGAAATCGGTATAGATCGATGTATTTTTTTAGGGCGCACACCGAAATCGGATGCGCGTTAATGACATATGGAGTTTTCGGAAATTATTGGCGTTTTACGATTTTTTGGGTACTTCAATGGAACGTGTGGCACATCTTAGCCGTCAAATGAAATTTCGCAAAATATACATGGATTGGAAGATAAACTTCAGTACTTCTAGGAAATGATGATTTTGAGAATTACGCGATTTACACGCAATTTAAAATGTATATTTCATAATATTACTTTATTTTAATATTTATTCCTATTTATAGAATTCTAAGATTTATCGGAAAGGTCTTGATATAATCCGCAAGGCGTATACTTATACACAAAAAGTGATTATTATTATATATGGCAATTTTTCGGCGAAATTCGGGGAAAATAGCAGAATAACCCCAATTTTTTTCTGAAATTTCTTGTATAAAATTAAAAAAATTTATATGATGACATTATTTTTTCGAACCAAAAACAAATATTTTTCCTCAATATCTTGTTTTGTTGTCGCTGTGATTTAGAAACCGCTACACGGACTTGTGTGATTTTGATATCATTTGATTCATCATGGTGTTTAGATTTTGTATATATTTTTAAATTAATTTTTAGGTGTGTGTATGTCATTAATATAATGAAAATATTGATGTAATCTGCTATATATTTTTTATTTTTCTCATATTTCGCGAATATGTGCAACTTTATCGTGATTATTATAATAAATTCATATTCTTATTTTACGGAGGAAGATATATATCAACGTTTTTGGTCAATATAATAAACGGCGTAATTTTAAGATTTTTTTCTTATGCCCAAAATTAAAACCTCGATAACTTTTGCGCGCATCAACAAAAAATTTGATCGCGAACGGTTTCGGAGTCAGAACATTTTTCTCTATATGTGTACCAAAAATCATTGATGTGCCACAAAAACAAAAAAGCTGATTTTTTGAAAATGGAATATTAAAAAATTGACAATATTGCCCATATATATATATATATATATATATATTAAATGAATTCCTATTCATTGTAATTCGCGAACACCATTGTTTTCTTTGCATACTTGTCAAATCACATTGAAATACGGTACAATATTCGCGAAAAAACAAAAAGAAGCATAAGGATATCTGAAAATAAAATAAATTAATTTTTTAATTAAGACAGAACTTTTTTTGAATTTTCAATTTTTTAGTGTGGTTAAGAGAATACGGTTTTGAAATATATGACGCTTTCTTCTGCAAATTCTTTTGCATGATTGTTAAATATCGGTAGATTCATCTGATAAGAGTTTCGACGTTAAAAATGATTAAATATATTGCACTTAAAATACATAAAAATGATCGATATTGAAAAGCATGCAATTCGCGTGTTCATGGAAATCACTTGTGCATGCGGTTTTCGTGTAAATCGAATCAATCTCTTCCAATAATTATGAATTTTTCGATGTTTCATTTAGCTCCAAAAGTGTGCCGCTCGATGCACTTTACTATGCAAAAACTCTAAAAATGGCTAAAAATGACACAACGTGCATACGATTTTTATGCGCATCCGATTTCAGCAATATCCTGTGAAAATACACAAAAAGACACCTATTTTAAAAGGATCGGTTAAGAACCACGGATGTACCTCCATAATCGATTTTGGATAAAATACGCATATTATTCGCGTATCGAAATATTTTTGACCTATTTTCATACAGATTCGCGAATATGATAACTCAAGCATGAATGTATTTAAAATCAATTCGAAGAAAAACGCGATAATATACGCGAATTTGTCAAAATAAGTTTTTGCAGTTTTTCCCACATTCAAGGTACCTTTATCCGCCGTTTTATTGGGCGGAATTGAATATGGATGGGCTCATTAAATCCGGCACGTAAAAAAAACTAAAATCACTCGGGGTTCCACGGAATTTGAATGGACTTTCTTAATATTAGACTCAAAAAATATGTTTCTTATAAAAATTAACGCACCAAAATTTCGTCTTTGGAACCCAATTGCCAAGAAGCTACGGTGAGCACATTCATGAGATATACACTAAACGAAGCAAGATCACGATTTCTATAATCCTATAATCAGTTTATTCCATTATCTGGATGCGCATCCTAATTATAAGAAAAATACAAAAAACACCGAAACTCCGACTTCAAAATGTCAGCATCCTCTTTGGGTGGATGCAGTGATTATATAAAAACCAGTAAGGAAAGTAGTAAAGTCGGACGGGGCCGACTATATGATACCCTTCACCACTATTGGTATATTAAACAGGACTATTAACATGAAATTGGATGAAATAAAATATGTGATATTTATCTAAATGTGAATCTACCTAGATATATCCATAAAGTATGTAAATCGACTTCAATATAAATAGGTCATCCGTTGGCTATGTCTGTACTTCTAGAAAACGCAACTACGTAATTCTATGCTTAATTTTGTAAGTAGTGCAAAATTTGATGTCAATCTGACTAAGATGAGGAGTTTGATGTCCAATTTACTTGAAACCGGGGGAAAATATATATGGAAGCTCTATCCAAATATTAAGCGATTTGAAACAAACTTGTCACAGGTTAGGTTGTTCTAATTTCAGAAAGTTTTGTTCCTATCAGCCTATTGATTCCTTGGTGCGTCAATTACTTAAAATCAATCTATAATAAAAGGAAGCTATATCTAAATCTGGACCGATTTTCACGAAAACAGCAGACATCACTCTAGGCTCAATTCAGTACGTTATGGCAAATTTTGTGCAAATCGAAAGATATATAGGGACTTTGGTGCACCATTTACATGAAATCGGACGGAACTATATATGGGAGCTATATAGAAATCTGGACATCACTCTAGGCTTAATTCAGTACGTTATGCCAAATTTTGTGCAAATCAAAAGATATATAGGGACTTTGGGGCACCATTTACATGAAATCGGACGAAAATATAGATGGGAGCTATATCTAAATCTGGACCGATTTTCTCGAAACTTGGCAGACATCACTCTAGGCTTAATTCAGTAGGTTATGCCAAATTTCGTGCAAATCGAAAGATATATAGGGACTTTGGGGCACCATTTACATTAAATCGGACGAAACTATATATGGGAGGTATATCTAAATCTGAACCGATTTTCTCGAAACTTGGCAGACATCACTCTAGGCTTAATTCAGTACGTTATGCCAAATTTTGTGCAAATCGAAAGATATATAGGGACTTTGGGGCACCATTTACATGAAATCGGACGAAACTATAGATGGGAGCTATATCTAAATCTGGACCGATTTTCTCGAAACTTGGCAGACATCATTCTAGACCTAAATGATTAGGCTGTACCAAATTTCGTGCAAATCGAAAGATATATAGGGACCGTTTACATTAAATCGGTTAAATATATATATGGGAGCTATATCTAAATCTGAACCGATTTTTCCCAATTTCAATAGGGTTCGTCCTTGGGCCGAGTAAGTGACCTACGCCAAATTTCATCCAATTCGGATAATAATTGCGACCTGTACTTTGTTTACAATTTAACATGGACAGACAGACGGACGGAATGACGGACATGCATAAATCGACTTAGAAAGTGATTCTATGCATATTCTCAAAAGGAACCATGTGTCTATCTCGATTATTTTTGCCTGTTTCAAACATATGCACAAAGACATAATACCCTGTACCACAGTGTGGTGAAGGGTATAAAAATCATACATTAGATTCATATTGTCCATGGGGTATTCTGCAACTTAGTCATTGATCACATATGCGTGCGTTGTGTAGTTGATTCACAAATAAGGAACGAACACAAAAAAACTCGTTGGCTTCAACACATTTCACCCATATTTTTTACATTACCACCATCACAGCTTCCACGCAACTTATTATTTATTACCAATATTTTAAGATTTTGACAAGAACACTTCATTTTATAGAAATGAATTTAAATTATATGCAATATGTTCGTATTTCGTGAGCTATAACCTTGCAAACCTCAGCTTCAAGGAATTTAAAAGATTTTTGTAATTTCCCATATATAAAAATGGAGCAAGAAAAATGTATACTACCGCATCAATTGAGAACGGCTGTACCGATTTGACTCAAAATTTCTTTCAGTTGTCGGTAATTACAGTGGGAAGGTTTTTATGAAAGAAAATTTTGAGAAAAATCCGTGAAAATCTTGCAAAAATTATTTTAAAGAAACGGCTGGACCGATTTTACTTAAATTTTCTGTTAGTAGTCTGTATTTGAAGTGGAAAGGTTTTAATGAAAGAACATTTTGAGGAAAATCCGCGAAAATGTTGCAAAATATATTTTGAAAGATATTAGCATTTCCACACATTTTATATCGAACCTTTTTGGACATATTTTGGGCGAAAATGGGCAGCGTATATCTTCAAGTAATTGCCAGTTATGGAAAATTCACAAAATATGTTAATTTTCTACAATTAATTGGATTGTCATTGCCTTGACATGCCTATTGTATATGAAAATACATTTATATTTTCATTAGAGTTAAATTTAATAAAAAGAAATCGAAAGTAGAGAGTAATATTAATCGTTATCATTATTTGCTCGCGTTTTCTATAAAATCAAGAATTATTTAGGTTGAAAATATAATTTATGTATTATTTTTAAAACACAGAAAGACATGTAAGTAAATATTAAGCGGTTCCATTATGTGGAGCCTATACCAACAACTATACCGGCAATTATGAGGGAAGTTTCTAACCCTGTGGGGAATACCGATTTAAAGGCAATTAAAAGGATATTTTGTTACTACTTTCCAAGTACTTTAGGGTAATGATGCTTAAAAGCGCACAATAATGGAACAAATTGTTTGAAACTTATAAATACAACACATATCCCATGTGATATCTGGGCTACTGACCGAAACTTGACGTGTCCTTAATAGGAAAAAATACACAGAAATACACCAATACATAGACATATGTTTTTATGTTTTATTAAAACGAAAACGTCTATCAAAGTATTTAATACAGTTAAATGATGTTAGTAATTCGCTATATACGATTACAAATACGTCAACAAAATACGAAGGTATTATTGAACATTTTCTTATATTCGGGAAGAATACATTTAAATTCGAGTCCTACATGGAGGCAATTCCACATTACTGCTGTTTGTGTCTAACTTATATGTGCTTTTATGGTTCCTCAAATGAATTTTTAAATATGTGAATAATGTTTGCATGGTATATTGACTGTACCGATTTCACTCAAGTTTTTCTTTGGCTGTTTGTAATTGCATTGAGAATTTTTTTTACGAAGAGAATGTTGAGAAAAACTTAAAAAATTCGTGAAATTGGAATAATCGAACGTTGTGTTAGTTACATCTGTTATAACTCAAGAATGTCTACACCGATTTTGACGTTTCAAAGGACGTATAAATCGTATATGGTCAGAATAGAAAAATATGCAAACTAATTTTGAGATTCTGCCAAAACAAATATATTAAGTAATATTTACAATCCCGAAATTTTTGTATCGAGATTTAATGTTGGTTTTTTGAGTTAGTTAGATCAAAACTTCTAATTTCATAAAATATGTGTATGTTCTAATACTAAGAATGTAATTATAGCATTATTAGTATTCCCGTCAAATATTTGAAGTTTTGTCTTATTTTCTTTAGAGCACAAGCTGTTGGATATGAAGTCTCATTTTCATATTTGTCAAAAAAGTGTATTATTTTTTTGACAATGTTTCTTTTTTGGGTCGACAACTTGAAATTTCGATGTGGACCTATGTAACTTTAAACAACAACTTATTCAAATGTTAAATCAAAACCAAGTTGTTAAAAATGTGAGGATATAACAAATCCGATTACAACATTTAACGATTTAGAGTTAAGAGTAAAACTGCCATTTACAATTAAAATAAGGAATACGGCGTCAACATTGGTCAATTTGGTCAAATAAGATGATCATCTATTAAAAAACATTTGGTGAAATAAGTTCTACCAAATTATACACCGTTATGTGCTTGGGCCTGCATTGGGGTACCAGTTAATACTTTTTATTGACATAAACTTGGTTGCAAATGTTTTTTACCAACCATATATTGATGAAATATATTATAAACACAGGCTCTTCGGTGCACCAGTTACGAAGCTATATATGGGAGCTATATCTAAATCTGAACAGTTTTCAACAAAACTTCACAGACATCAAATCTGACTTAATTAAGTACGCTATGTAAACTCAATCCGAAAAATATATGGGGTTTCCATAAAATCGGACACAACTATATATGGGAGCTATATCTAAATCTGAACTTATTTCAACAAAATTCCAATATAGACCTATTTCAATATGCTCTGCCATATTTTGTATCAATCGGACAATCCTTGGATGTTTCTTGCACCATTTACATAAAATCGGGCGAAGCTATATACGGGAGCTCTATCTAAATCTAAACCAACTTCAAAAACAACTTCACAGACATCAAAATGGACTTATGTCAGTACTGTGTGCAAAATTTTGTCTCAATCGGACCAATATTGGGTGTTTGGTGCATCATTTACATAAAATCGGACGAAGCAATATATGGGAGCTCTATCTAAATCTAAAACAATTTTCTCCAATTTCAATAGGGTTCGTCCTTGGGCAAAATAAGTGACATGTGCCAAATTTCATCAAAATCGGATCATTAGTGCGACCAAAATACATGAACGAACGGACGGGATTTCCAGGATTTGGCGCAGAGTAAAAATCTGGGCACTGATGGATTTGCCAGGCTGAAGCCGCATTGGTATGGTCCAATAATGTCATTGAACATTGACTAAAATCGTGCACACAGCACGCTGGATAGCACTTTATATGCGATGGGAAGGAGACTTATTCCTCACACTCACGTTTTCTAGTTCTTTCTTTGAATATCTTTTTTTCTCCCGATAATTCTCTCTTGCATTACGTGTTGCTACTTTGTGCAGGGTTGTCCTATACGCTGCGTTTTTCAGCTCAGTAGCATTACGACACTACTGATCGTACCATGGGTTTCTGATTGAGGTTTTTGTACCCAAGTGTTCCTTTTGCTGCAATTTATAGGTAGTGGGCAATTCTTTGTCATTGTTCTTCTATATTATTATCGAAACAAGGAGTGGTTTCGTCAAGCAGGTGGGTAAGTTAAGCGGAGTAGGCTTCTGCTATCTGTGGTGTTTGCAGCTTTCAACGGGTGATGAAAATAGCTACCCCAGGTGGCACCGCGCAGAGGTCAGTGTCCGCAATTGAGATGAAAGAGGAACCAAGATAAGCCTGGGCTTTGCCATGTAAAAGCCAATCAGAGCAGGTGAATATTACTGAATATTATCAAAACAGCCTCCCATATTAACCTCCCCGTTAGTTGTGTTGTAATGTCCGACTTTTCATTGTGACCTACAAAAAAGTTTTTGGCCCATATCATCCCCTAAATATTGTCTGATCGTGACCGAACTTTTAGGAATAGTCCTTGACAACAACCGAAGCTTGAACCAATTTTCCTGAAAAGAGCCATGCTTATTCCTCTAGAGCGATCACAAAAACAGACAAGAATAAAGTTTTTGGTCATTACCAAAAATAATGAGGGTCTTTATTGTACAAAATCTGCTCTTCATAAAAAAAAATCCGTAGCGATTGATCGATAGCCGTGGTCTGTGTCGTGTTTACAAATTATAATGGACAGACGGTCGAACGGACGGATACACATGGCTAATCGATTCACCTAGTCTAGATATGACGAACGGTATACTATAAGGTGGGTCTATGACCAATATTTCTCGGAGTTTCATACTATTGGGACCAAAAAAAGCTATAATACGTAACCAAACAAAGCGGCAGGAGGCATAAAATGAAATTTCTTTTCCATGCATGTTTTCCGCCACATCACGGACAGATTTGACATCCCTTTGGTAGAGTTCAATCAGATCCCAAACGTCTGCAATGCAGGTTGGAACTCTGGTGTCATTCTAATTCTTCTTGTTGAATACTCCGTACACGATAATAATAACGATTTAAATACTATGGCCGTGCCGACATTTTTATTTAAGGGAACACCCCCCCACCCCCATTCCCGATTTTAATTTTTCAAGAATTTCAATGGGCTGGTAAATCAATACCAATGATTGTTAAGGTTTGTAACTTTGCACATATATATTTGAAGATTTAAAAAAAGAAGAAAAATAATTTACAAAAAATTTTGTTGTTGTTTTTTGTTATTAAAGAAAAGTCCTTATTTTTGTTGGCGGGCATGATAACTCCTCACTGGAACATCGGAATCCGAAAATTCCAACAGTGTTAGAAAGAGTACATGTCTGGCTCTCGTATGAACTAGGATTATTGACTTCGCTCTACAATTAACAAAATGGCGGACCTTTGCAAAAATATTTTTGAAAAATCGTAGATTTTTGACCAAAAGCCAAGTTAAAAAATAAGGAAGATCTTCACCGATTGAATCCAAAAATTTGGAATCGATTGGATTATTAGTTTTTGAGTTATCGTGCCCGCCATTCGCAAAAGAGAAAAACGCGTTTAAAGTTTGAGAAGCCCTTCAGCCGTCAATTGATGCTGACACAATAAATGGGCTATCTTCAAGAGTTCTTGAGATTTTCACTTGAAATTTTGTAGGGACATTCTTGAATTAGTGTAGATTCTAATTAAATCAAAAAAATGTTTGACCCCGAGAATTGGGGGGTCCCCTTAATATGGCATATAAGTACAAATAACTTTTATATATACATTTCATATATATTTTGACGGTGGATGTATTTTTTGTAATACTCTTTTTGTTTTCAAAATTCTTGATAAATGCGTATTTAATCTCTGCTATAAAATGTGTAACTCATTTGAAAAACAAATCAGTTAAGGAATGACAAAATGTATGTGGTGGTATGGTAAAAATGTTATTGAGTCATACCAGAGTTGCCATAATCATTTTTGGGTACCTTCGCAACTCTAAGCTTTCTTCCACGTTGAAGGCAATCTTCCTCCAAAGCTGATACGATGTGAGATCGAAATGACCTAGTAATTTAAAACTAATTTCGAAAATCGGCCGTTACTGTTACATGTCGGATTTATAAAATCAATTGTATACGAACATTTGGCAACTCTCTACGCTATGATTGGACATCGTAAGAAGTGTTTAAAATTCATTCGAAATGTTGAATGCATTATTTGACTGTTTGTTGTTCGGTATGCTGCAATGATGACCGGCACCATTTAGATGCATAAAGTTTCCATTTGCAAATATAAATCGATTGTAATTTGCAATATTGGAATTGTGTCGTTCGCCACAATTGCAAAACAGATTGTTGTTGAAAACGTATACAAAAATATGTATAAGAGATTTTAAATAATATTTTCAAGGATTTAATTAAGTGTTGCTGTTTTAATTTATGAACAATATTTTGTAGAAGCATAAGGTCACATTGTAGCGGGGCATCAGGAACAAGAGTATACCAAAATTGTGATTACTGAAACTGATGTTTCCTAATGTAAAATTTATAATTTTCTGCTATAGCGTTTGTCACCACTACACCTATATAATTTTGTCATATATTAAATTCTAGCATATGACCGCTACTTCGACCATAATTAAAATTTTAGTATGTTCTCTTATAGTACGTATTTTCAAAAGTACCTCTATTTCTAAACTCTACACACCGATTCTGACCGCAATAGAAATTTAGCTCTATACTAAATTTAGTATCAGCTCTATACTAAATTTCTATACTAAATTTGTTCTATACTAAATTTGTACTCTTGTAAAAAAATCGATTACAGACTCACCTAAATCAAAACATAGTACCAGTTAGAAAACATCAGTATAAACTTCCATAACTACCTACTTAACAATTATAAGTAAGAATTTCTAAAATACCACCAATCAAAATTCCAAATCCCAGGATTCCAGCTCTAACGGTTCACCTAAATCCAAATTACATCAAATTTAGTAGCATTTTGTACACATACGTACAATCTTTCATTGCTACCTACATCACATAATCCAATGAAAATCCTATTACCCAATGTCAGGATTCCAGCTCTATCAGTTCACTCTAAATCCAAATTTAAATCTAAATTTGGTACAATTTAGTGTCATTTAGTACATATTAGAAGACATTTTCAAAACTTCCAGCATACCACAATACAACACCCCAACAGTGATCCTAACTCCAAATGCAAATATTCCAGCTCTATCGGTTCACTTAAATCCAAACTTGGTACCAAAACTTAAATTTTACCAAATTTAGTACACATTAGTACGAATTTCCGAAACATTGGATTGCGAACCAAAACTTTCCAAAACAAATCCTTCATCTCAACAGTGATCCTAACGCCAAATTTCAAGATCCCTACTCAATCGACCTACTTCCCAACAATGATCCTAAATCCAAATGTCAAGATTCCAGTTCTATCGGTTCACCCAAATCCAAATTGTACGAATAATAGTACGAATTAGTACTTTTCGTACACATGAGTAAAAAATTTCCAAAACCACGTATATATCCCAATACTGCAGTCCGGTAATTTTAATTTCAATTCCATCTGTACCTCCAAATTAAATTTGTACCAAATATAGTACCATATAGTACACATAAGCACACGCTTTCAAAACAACGCTCCTACTTCTCGACCTTAATTCGCATTTCAAATTTTAAGTTTTTAGCTCTATCCATTCTTTTCGGATACAAATGGCACCAGATCTTACAACAAAACGGTGCTTATTTGTTTATACCCAAATCAGACATTCCAAAGCATGTTAAATAATGTCCTATAGTTCATATAAAAATAATGGATTTATTTTTCCCAAGCCAAACTTACTGCATGAATAGACATAGTATCTTTAGATAACCATTGACATGAAATCGGGTGACAAACAAATGTGATCTGCATAGATATTTGAACCAATAAAAAACAATACAGATACCATTCTGAAATCTATAAAAATATTGCATGTCAATCGGGCAGACTTGAAATTTTGGTGTAACATTTGGGAGATACATGTAAATCTGAATCGATTTCAACAAAATGCACACACATCACACGGGACTTAATTCAGTATGCTGTGCAAAATTTTGTCTCAATCGAACAAATATTGGGAGTTTGGTGCACCATTTACCTTAAAGCGGTAAATGGAGCTATATCTAAATCTGGACCGATTTCAACAAAAACTTCACAGATATCAAATTGGACTGAATTCCGTACGCTGTGCACAATTTTGTCCCAATCGAGCAAATATTTTCAGTTTTGTGCCAGGGGGCCCAAATTTTTTGAAATAAGTTTAGTTTTGAAACAGAAAAATGTAAATTCTGCTAGAATTAAAAAAATTTCTACATACACAAGAGGAATGTAACAACATTTTAGACGAAATCATAATAAAACTAGTAGAGAATATGTCAAAACACATTTAAAGTTAATGAAAAGTATAAATTGTGGATAAAATATTAAAAAACGCTTAATATTTTGATGTTTTTCTTGTACGTTCAAAAGTGTTCGAATTGAGTTGTTTTTCATTTTAATTATACCTGGCCCAAACCGGACCGTTTTTATACCCTTCACCACACTGTGGCACAGGGTATTATGTCTTTGTGCATATGTATGTAACAGGCAAAAGGAATAGAGATAGACCCATAGTTCCTTTTGAGCATATGCATAGAATCACTTTCTGAGTCGATTGACATGACATGCTTATAGATTGATCTAAGTTGATTCACATTTAGATAAATATCACATATTTTAGTTCATCCAATTTCATGTTAATTGTTCTGTTTAGTATACCCATACCTGAAGGGTATCATATAGTCGGCCCCGTCCGACTTTACTACTTTCCTTACTGGTTCATTTTAATTATACCGGGACCGACCAATCCCAGCCCGTTTTTCATTTTAGTTATACCCGGCCCACAGGTTTCCTGTATCGTATATTCGAATTTAGCAAAAGGCGATTTTTGTAATGTCGGAGGAGGGTGCGGAAACGGCAGCCACCAAGTCCCAAATTTACTTCTGTCACACCTTCTTACAAATAGGAAAGATTCTATTGAATGCTAAACCGCCCAGGAAAAAATGGAATATGCGATGATGTGGACTCAGGATTTTATATCGAGCACGAAAGATGTTTCAAAACGTTTAGAGCATGTTACGGACAGACAAGCTTCACATATATTGAAAGAACAGAAATATAAAGTTAATGTGGCCATTGAGATAATTTTATTGTGTAAAAGGGAAGACATCGCCTTGATGGGTAGTAAAGCCCACTGAATACTGTCGTTAGACGTAAACTTAGAAAATGTTTGCGGATTACACCCACAAAATCAACACACCAGAGTCCCAGAATACAGAAAAAGTTAATATAACTAAATGGTGAAGATAGGTAGAAGTCTATGAAATTATACATATATATCATCCGCTTTTTGAAGGATAAACAGAAAAAGAATTTTCGACCGTCATAGTAAACACAGTAATCAGTTTGGGTTTGGATGAAAAAAATTTAAGAGGTCAAAAATATTACGGGGCGTCCAACATGTCAGTCAATTATAATGGAGTGCAGAATATTTTTAAATCAAAATTCATTTATTCGGTGCGCATTCATTGTTCTTTTCACATTTTTAAAATTAAGTTTAAATGAAGCTTCAAAGATTCCAAAAATTCGAAGCATTTTTTCTACAATTTTAGACATTTACAAATTTTTTAGGAAATCCAAAAAGTCTGCTACATTGTGTAGAATATTTTGACTACATTCATAGGTTGAGCAGCATGATTGTTTACAAATATTAAGCGAATCTCTAGAAGAAATAGGGGAAAAGGGTTAGATTTTATTTGGATTTATTTCTAAGAAGTTGAAGTTTCAGAGCTAAGAAGGGTTGGTACGCAAAAGTAGAGGTCAAATGTAATTAGTTGGAACACCGAGTATTTTTATAGAACTACCCAATTTGCCCCATGTTTGGACAAACTAATTGTAAACATGACAAGCAGATTTCTGGAAAATAAAAAAAATAGTTAAACCATTATCAAGAATTAAAATATTTTTATGTAATGATTTTCATACCCTACACAAGTACGTTGTCAGGGTATTATAGCTTTGTGCAGCCCCAAAAGTTTGTAACGCCGCGAAATATTGGTCCTAGACCCACCTTTAAGTATACCGATCGTCATATCTCGACTAGCTGAGTCGATGTAGACATGTATGTCCGTCCGTCCGTCTGTCCATTATAATTTGTAAATTTTGCATGTAGGATGGGTTCTGGCCAATGAAGACCCCTATTGTTTTTTATAAAGATCGGTTAATATTTAGGGGATGAAATGGACCGAATAATACTTTTTTTTCGGTTTTTCGGGTCGCTCCAGAGGCCACAGTTATGGTCCGAACATCGTGAAATTTTACATGGAGAAAGGGATCGTGGATAAGAATAAGCATGCCTGTTTTGATAAAGATCGGTCAATATTTAGCGGGTCAAATGGACCCTGACTTTTGTGTGAAAAATTACAATTTTTATTCTGGGGCGTATATACTTGTTTCTGAAGGACATATACTCGAAATGTTGATAGTATGTCCAAGATGAGTTGTTGACCTTCAAATTGATACAAATTATATGGCTGTATGTACTCCGATGCGGGAGTTATACGTAATTAATTAAAGGTGACTATGTGCATATTATTGCTATTACTCCATTAGAGGACGGAAATCTCGCGCTGATCGCTTTGAAATTGTACATGAAGTTCCGATTATGGTCAAGGACGACGCTTATAAATTTCGGTGAAGTTGAGATTTCATTCAGGGCGTACAATGAACCGAAAACTTTAATTTTGCCAGATTTTCTAGTCGCTCTAGAGGCAATTATTATATACAGAACATCACATATTTTACAAGGTGAAGGGGATCTGACCAAATACTTAGAGCGGTTGTTTAGATGATGATCGGTCAATTTTCCGAGTGTCAAATCAATCCAAACCTAAACTTCCCATTTTTTTGTTGTATGGCGTAAAAATTCACTTCAAGAAAAAACATTTTGGAAAATATGCAAGACTTAGTGGAATTGTTGATCTATAATCGGTAAAAAGTGTGCAAATATCACGAAATATTGCCCAGGCTTTTCGTAGTAGTTGTGTAGGGTATCATATGGTCGGCCCCGTCCGACTATACTGCTCCGCTCACTGTTTTTTTTTTTTTGTTGTTGTTTAATTTTATGAAAAATATCTGAAAGTGAATCAGTGGATCACTATGTGAAAAGCGAAAGATCCACGACCTAATCGCATTTAATTCACTTGATGCGATTGTAGTATGTGACAAAAAATCTATTTCCAAATATAAATATATTGTTACAAATTTTAATAGAAATACCAGTAACCGCAGCATCAGTTGAAAGAATGTTTTCTACCCCACGTCGAGTAAAAAGGTAGCTGAAAATCAAATACAAAGCTACGTTCATCTATCGGTGCATAAATCTCTAGCAAATACTGATCACATAACTGATAACTAGTGAAAGTGTTGCAAGTCTTCTAATAGAATAGAAGGCTTGATTTCAAATATACATTTTTTTTAATATGCAAAACATTTAATTTATACGCAATACATTAAGAGTAATGAAGTTATATATTTTTGTGAGCTTAATGAACATAAAATATTGTCTTGAGTTTTTGTATTTGCTATTAAACTTATAAAAAATTAACGTGCGTAATAATGATTTATACTAAAATAATACATTGTTTATTAAACTTAACCATCTAACCATCTCATATTTAAGGAAGGCAAAATTTGACTTGACATTTCACACCATCTCATACATCAATCTGGACCTAATTCAGTATGATTTTCCATTTCATAAAATCGGAGGAAACTATATATGGGAGCTATATCTAAATCTGAACCGATTTCAAGAAAACTTGGCATATATCAACCTAGACCTAATTCAATACGCTGTGTAAAATTTTATCTGAATCGGGCCAATATTGGCAGTATGGGCCAATATTGGCAGTCGGACGAAACTATATAAGGGCAATAATGCCAATTTTTTAACATAGCTGAAGCGGAGGTTCACCCCTTTATAACTCGGGAATTACTTAAGTATATGAAAAAAAGTGAATAGTTTTGGGTTATTTGATCTGTCGTTGCAAACTGACATCCAAACTTTATTTTGGTGGAAGCTGTGTCTACTTTAATGTAAAAAAAATGTGTAAAAACAGGTTGAGGCGAACCAGTTTTTTATGTTCTCTATAGATTTGTGACTAAGCCACTCATTTCACGGTCTTCGTGTCAAAGTAAAACTAGAAGCCAACAAAATGAGGACTACGCCACTTATGTATAATTTTTCAAAATTTTAACTGCATCTACCTTTAAATGATGCTGACATTGAAGCTCGATTTTGAGTGTTTTTTTTTTTAATTTTACTTCTAGCTTTAATACGCAAACAGGAATTTCTAAAAATTGATTATAAGATTATTGTAGTCGCGAATCTGCGTAATTTGATATGTGTTTTGTCAGAGTAATACTCATCCGATGGTGAAAATTTTGTGCGATCAAATTTCTAAAAAACCTATTTTTCGGGCCAAATTTTTAGATCTGTCAACTGAATGATATGGGTACCCGCGATCAATAAGGTTTTTTACGTTTCGGACGATATAAAATCTTCTTCGTGAAAATCCATCTACTAGAACGGCGGCAACTGGCCTTCCAAAAACACGAAATTTAGCAAAAAATGTTTTTGAAAATATCGCGGATTTATTTGCGTTTTCTGTGGATCATTTCCGCTTCAATATATGACCTCATACGAATTTTGATCTTTTTCGAAAAGAGAACTTTAAAAACTTCAGCCGAAAGAGAGATGTACCCAATTTATCTCAAAAATAGGCCAAAGTGTGCCGTTCGATGCAATTTACTATGCAAAACCTTAAAAATCACTAAAAATGGCGCAACGTGCATACGATTTTTATGCGCATCCGATTTCAGTAATATCCTATGAAAATACACAAAAGGACACCTATTTTAAAAGGATCGGTTAAGAACCGGGAATGTGTCTCCACAATCGATTTTGGATAAAATACGCATATTATTCGCGTATCGATATATTTTTGACCTATTTTCACACAGATTCGCGAATATGATAACACAAGAATGAATGTGTGTGAAATCAATTTGAAGAAAAACGCGATTATATACGCGAATTTGTCAAAATAAGTTTTTGCAGTACTTCCTTCTTTTCCTACTTTTTCCTATATCCGCCGTTTTATTGGGCGGAATTGAACATGGATGGGCTCATTAGATCCGGCACGTAAAAAAACTAAAATCACGTGGGGTTCCACGGAATTTGAATGGACTTTCTTAATTTTATACTCAAAAAATATGTTTTTTATAAAAATGTACGCACCAAATGTTCGTCTTTGGAACCCAATTGCAAAGAAGCTACGGTGAGCACATTCATGAGATAAACACTAAACGAAGCAAAATCACGAGTTCTACAATCCTATACTTAGTTTAGTCCATTATCTGGATGCGCGTCCTAATTATAAGACAAATTCAAGAAACACCGAAAATCCGGCTTCAAAATGTCATTACCATTTTGGGTGGATGCAGTGATTATATCGAAAAATCATACATTAGAACCATATTGCCCATGGGGTATTCTGCAACTTCAATGATGACATGTGCGTGCGTTATGTAGTTTAGCCACAAATCAGGAAGGAACACAAAAAAACTCGTTGGCTTCAACACATTTTCACCCATTTTTTTACATTACCACCATCACAGCTTCCATGCAACTTATTATTTATTACCAATATTTTAAGATTTTGAAAAGAACACTTGGTTTTATAGAAATGAGTTTAAATTATATGCAATATGTTCATACTTCGCGAGTTATAAACTTGCAAACATCAGTTTCAATGAATTTAAAATATGTTTGTAATTTCCCATATGAGAGCTATATCTAAATCTGAACCGAGTTTCTCGAATTTTAATAGGATTTGTCCTTGAAACAAATAAGCGACATGTGCCAAAATTCATTCAAATCGGATTATAAATGCGACCTGTACTTTGTTCAAAAAAATACATCCACGGACGTACATGCATAAATCAACTCTAAAAGTGATTCTATGCATGTTCTCAAATATAAACCAACCAATAAAAAACCATGGGTATATCTAGATTACTTTTGCCTGTTACAAACATATAAAAAATACATAATACCCTATAGCACAGTGTGAAAGGTATAAAAAAAGAGCCGTGCCCTATAGTCCCCCCTGTACCCATCTCAAATTGGAGTATTACTGAATACTGCCGACATAATTGTAAAAGTGAATGTTATCTATATTTTTAAAATTATTTATTTCTCTTCATCAAATGAATTTACCAGTTTCAATGCTGATTTCATTATAACATATTTGTGGAAATAAAATATATAGTCTTCACTTATTTTGTATATATTATGGTATTTATGAAATTTCCCTACGAAAAACCAGATTAGACCTACAGAAAATTTATAGCGCAACATTTAACACATTAGAATGGTAAGATAAAGAACACATTATGAAGAATCCGAAACAAACAGAAAACAAAAAGCACTGGCATTGGATTTGTTTATGTATTGTAGGTAAGTTAAATACGTTCCACATTTTAAAATCTAGACGATTTTTTGTTTTTGAGAAAGAAAATCGATTGCGGGAGAACAACATATTGAGTAAAATAAACATAACGAATACAATTAAAATTGTCATATAGAGTAAAGAAAGTTAGTTGAGTATATATTTTGCAAAAAGAGATCAGTTCACACATTGCCATTCTCCGCGAACAATTACAATAACCAACAACTATAGATTAGACTTGTTGGATTTTGGGCTCGTGAAATGTAAACAATTATGGCATATGACAAACAACAGTGGTTTAATATAATTACAAATAAAAAAGAAACATTTCGGTTTGGAAAACTATTTTTTAGGTAATATAAATCGAAATTAACACTGCAGAAAATTGAAGTTCGGTGTGCGGGAATGATATAATTCTTTCCGTGAACAGTAATTGCAAGCCGAATTAATTGATGAGATTTACAATTAATTGCGGTTACAAGGTATGTGTTTATGTATTCGTAACGTACCAATAGTTGCACAAAACTCAAAAAATTAAAATCACTTTCTTTAAAATTACTTTGGGTTAACAGTAACATGACTATATTCTTTGTTCGCTCCAAGCATCCCAAACTTTGTTGGCTTTATCAATTACGCTCACAGGGCAAATTAACTTAGAGATAATGAAAGAAAACAAGTGAAAAAGCGTTAAGTTCGGCCGGGCCGAACTTTGGATACCCTCCACCATAGATATACTAACAGGTACTTGAAATGAAAATATAGGGAAAATACCAAAAAGTGGACCTATACCGACATTTCTACAAACCGATTATGTAAACCATAATATAAATTTCAAAAAATTTTAATAGATAATTATACCCTCAGCCTTATGGCTAATAAGGGTGTATACACTTTGACACGGTGAAAATGTGCCTCGTCGAAATATATTTGTTTTAGACCCCATCTTTCTTTGGACAAAATCCGTTTCAGAAAATTTAGATTTTCATCCATCTTACTACTTCTTCCAAACTTAGTTCAATTTCGAAGATTGGGAACATCGGTCCACTCCTTCTGGTACCTCCCGCACAGGGGCTAGGTCTAAATGCAGTTATAGTTCATATATATATAGTTCTTTATCGAACCTTACGTTCTAGTTTTTTATCTCGATATCCTACGCAGGTGAAAAGATTACAACAGAGTCTTAGAACAAAACCCAAAACACTGAACAAATCAGATAACGATTTTAATATAAAAAAATGGGGTTATATGGGGACTACCCCAAAAAGTGGGCGAATACTAATAATTTTTGGTGGAGAGATTTGTTACCATATACGACTACAAAATACCAAAATGCAGCGAATTCGGTTGAAAAATGTGCTCAAGACCCCCAAAATACTGAAAATTAGGAGGTACCGTTATATGGGGGCTACCAGAAAAAGTGAACCTATGTTTATAATTTTTTGCGGGGACATTTAGTACCCAATAGGAACCCAATGTACCAAATTTCAGTTAATTCGGTTGAAAAACGCGCTCAAGAACCCAAAAATACCGAAAATTGAGGGTACCCATATATGGGGGCTATACGAAAAAAATGACCTATATTTATAATTTTTTGTGGAGAGATTTGGTACCTTTGGTCAAAATACTTAATTACAGCCAATGCGGTGGAAAAGTACGATCAAAACCGTCAAAATACTGAAAATTTGTAGGTACCGTTATATGGAGGCTATCAGAAAAAGTGGACCTATATTTATAATTTTTAGTGGAGACATTAAGTATCCAATAAGAACCCAATGCACAAAATTTCAGCGTATTCGGATGAAAAAACGCGCTCAAGAACCCCAAAATACCGAAAATTGGGAGTTACTGTTATATGGGAGCTATGCCTAAACGTGGACCGATATATCCCATCTTCGAACTTGACCTGCCATCTTCGAACTTGACCTGCCTGCAGACAAAAGACAAACCTGTGCAAAATTTCAACACCCTATCTCAATTCCTTCGGAAAATAGCGTGATTACAACAGACGGACGGACAGACGGGCGGGCATGGCTAGATCGTCTTAGAATTTTACCCTGATCAAGAATATATATACTTTATAGGGTCGGAAATGAATATTTCGATGAGTTACAAACGGAATGACAAAATTAATATACCCTCCTTACTATGGTGGAGGGTATAAAAAGTATATGTTGTTAGAGATAATGAAAGTACAAAAGGTACATATTGTGGTACTGGTGGTAAAGTTCAGTCCGCCCGAACATAATAACACATATGGGGTTAATGTCCACGGTTATCCATTTTGAGGTTTCAATAGTAGTTTAACCAATGTTCTTCCTTCCAGTTAAAAGTCTGACGTTGACGAAAATGGATTATTTATTTATTTCACAAATTATCAAAACATACTGCAACCAGTAAGGAAAGTAGTAAAGTCGGACTATGCCGACTATATAATACTTGCTTTGAAGCTTAACACACATAATTCTAGACTCAATTCAGTACACTATGCAAAATTTCGTGAAAATCGAAAGATATATAGGGGCTTTGGTACACCATTTACATAAAATCCGACGAAAATATATATGGGTGAATTATCTAAATCTGAACCGATTTTCAGGAAGCTTAGCACAAATCATTAGAGACTCAATTCAGTACACTATGCCAAATTTCGTGCAAATTGAAGGAAATATAGAGCCATTGGTGCACTATTTACATAAAATCGAACGAAAATATATATGACAGCTATATCTAAATCGGAACTGATTATAAATGAGACCCGTACTTTGTTTACAATTTAACATCAAGAGACAGACATGCATAAATCGACTCAGAATAAGACTCTATGCATTTTATCAAAAGGAATCATAGGTCTATACGGTTCATTTTGCATCTTACAAACATATGCACAAAGACATAAGGGTATAAAAGTGGCGATTCCGCCACTGTCACATATCGAGCTTTATGAGGAGATTCTGGCTTTCATAGTCATCTAACAACTCAAGTCTGATCATAGTTTCGGTCCTTCCGCTGCTGTATCGCTGCTCTAAATGAAAGTGTTGACGAAAACCCGAATGTGGCGATTCCTCGCCCTTCTCAGGAGATAGGACTGCCTTTCAACAAATTATGTAGTTTGGAAGGACTGTCACTGCCAATTCGGAGCGTTGTGATCATATGATAACCCACTTCTTTATTAATATTTAAGAATGGTACTTGGAAAATATGTGGTTTCAAAAAGACGATGCCACATGCCGCAAAACTCGAGCGAATGTGGCTTTGTTGCAAGTAATATTTTCTGGCCGCGTATTTTTCATTGGGACGATTTGACACCATTGGAAATTTTTATTCGAAATACCGTGTCTAGGCAACACACAATTCTTAAGCAAATAAAAACCAATATTCGTCCAGTTAAGACTGAGATAACGTCTTGCTTACAGTTCGAGTGTAGGTCATTTAAATGATGCAGTGTTTCACGCATTATGTCAATGTTCAAACTTTTTAATAAACCAGTAAACAATGTTCAAAAGTCGGACGGACCGAATAACGATACCCATTACCTCTTTAGGTATATTAGAAAAACTCGTAAGAATGTTATTGTATATATAATGATATGTGAAACTATTTTAAGCAATCTATAATATGCCATTCTGAAATCCATGCAAAAACCAGTGAGCGGAGCAGTATAGTCGGAAGGGGCCGACCATATGATACCCTACACAACTTCCACGAAAATCTAACTTTCTGTGGCAATATTTCGCGATATTTGCACACTCGTAACCGATTAGAGGTCGACCAATATTACTAATATTCAGTACAACCCATCTAATTTCCTGGCAGTATTCCCTTCACCGTCGGTTGTGTAGCGATGTTCGGCTTTCAATTGTGGCCTATAGATATAAAAAATTAAATTCTCGGACCACTTCATCCCAAAATTATTATCTGATCATCACCGAAAATTATAGGCGTTGTCCTTGACCATACATGTATCCTCATGGAAAATTTCAAAGCGATCAGAGCTATATTTCCGCCCTCTTGTGAGGTAATGGGTTACTAAATAATATCTGAATACGTAAGCAACTGTAAATATTTAAATGTAACTCCCACATCCGAGTACATACAACAATATGATTGGTATCAATTTAAAGGTCAACCACTCCTCTTGGATATACTATCAAGTTCTCGGGTCTATGTCCTTCGGGAGTTAATATATACGCCATAGAATACAATTTTTTTAATTTTTCACACAAAAGTCAGGGTCAATTTGACCTGCGTAATATTGTCCAATCTTTATCAAAACAGGCATGCTCATTCTTTGGCCCGATCCCCTAATCCATGTAAAATTTCAGGACGTTCGGGCCATAATTGCAGCCTCTGGAGCGACCAGAAAAACCGACAAAAATTTAGTATTTGGTCCATTTCATCCCCTAAATATTAACCGATCTTTACCAAAAACAATAGGGGTCTTCATTGGCCAGAACCCATCCTACAAGCAAAATTTCGTGAATATTGGTCCATAACTGTGGCCTGTATCGTGTTTACAAATTATAATGGACAGACGGATGGACACACATGTCTAGATCGACTCAGCTAGTCGGGATATGAAGATCGGTATACTTGAAGGTGGGTCTAGGACCAATATTTCGCGGCGTTACAAACTCTTGGAGCTGCACAAAGCTATAATACCCTGACAACGTAGTTGTGTAGGGTATAATGATGAAAATTTGGCGGACTTTGACAAGGGCTCAAAGTCTGCCAAATTTTAATTTCATTTCATTTTTGTACCATTTGTATGAAAATATCATAGTTTGGTGAAGGTTATAAAATTATATTTTTATGAAACCAGTAAGCAGTATAGTCGGGCGGGACCGATCATATGATACCCTATACAACAACAACGTAACTGGACAATATTTTGCTACATTTGCATCACCGTGGCCGATTTAAGGCCAACAGCTTCACTTTCTTATTCTGGCATATTTTCCGAATTTTTGTTTTCTCGGGCTAAACATTGATTATTGATCGATTATTAAAACAAAACAACCCTTCTAATTAGTTTGCCAAATTCCCTTCCCTTCCTCGTAATATTTGTTAAATAATTGTGACGTCTTGAGAGACTAGAAAACCTGACAAAAATAATGTTTTCTGCTAATTTCATCCACTGATCATTATTGAAAATGATATGCCTCGTCCTTGATTATTAGAGTCGGAAATGGATATTTCGTTGAGTTACAAACGGATATAGTATAGTGGAGGGTATACAAATATCAAAATACGTAGGTGACTGTAAGTATTTAATTATAACTTCGACACCCAAGTACATATAAGGGAATATAGTTGGCATCTCGGATATACTATCAACATCTCGGGCATATGTCCTTCAGGAGTAGCATAACAAAATACAAAAATAAAGTTTTTGATCCATTTCACCCCAAAATATTCACCGATCATTACCAAAATCGGGTATTTTAAGTTCTTTAACTGAACGGTCAACGCTGGATCATGTTGGCTTCCATACACTCTGACAATCTCTCAAAAACATCGGCATGAATCTATGCCGATGCCCAAATAGCAGAGTTTTGAAATCTAAAAATATACAATTATAGTCGATTTTAATGGCATACTGTAACATTTACCGAATTAAAAGTTGGCGAATCTCGACATCAGCTCTGTTAATTGATGATTTTTGATTATCGTAAACTACCAAGACAGTTGCGCAAAACACTGTGCTGCAATAATTTCCACAACACCCCTGCACAAAACCCAAACGGACTTTTCCCAATAGTTTCTGCTTTGTAATTGAATGCAGTTATTGTTGTGAGTGGAACCACCACTCACGACTACCACAATAACAAAACAGCCAAACAATTACAACCTCCCCCCTGTGCCCTTCTAGCGAAATGAGAAAGAGCTCTACAGTAAAGCTTAGAAGAATGCAAAAGCAAATTGAGATACGATGACAATTCTCGATGGACGCTGTTGTCGCTCATTGGGGGTTTAGTGTTATTTGATGATTTGGCGCGAGTAACACCATTCGAATTCCTCGACAAAAACGGCGGTATATTTTGAGGAAGTGATTCGGGAAATAACGTCGTTTACGTTCACGTTGAGATAACGTAAAAAAAACAACAACAACAAACCGCCTAAAAACATCAAACCGCAAAAGCAAAATTCTCAAACAATAAATGTAATGTAATAGATAATGGCGATTATGAAATAAAATAATATAATAATTAAATTTGTAAAGGAGAGAATGTGATAGTTACAAAAATAGCCAAAGGAAAACGCATAGCAGTGCCAGCTAACTAGCTTTGCCTTGACCAATCACAGTGTGGGCCAAGTTCAATTTCGATTTTATTTTCGCCAAACAACCGTTACAATTTCGTTTTCACACAAAATCGGTTTTAATTTCGGCAATAATCTTCTTCGGCTCGCAGCATTGGAAAAAACCCTAATACCATCCGATCCGACCCGTTTTTCAACGTTAATTGAATTTTCCTTATTTTCCCTTAACGTATCATTGTTGCAAATGCATTGACAAAGGCAAATAAATAATAACGTAAAAGTAAAAGCAAAAAATAAAAAAAATACCAGTGTGAAAAAGTGAAATAGAATAAAATCTAATAGGTAATATAATACAATTAATTATAGTGGCGACGAAGACGAGGGCGGCGACGACGACGACAGCAACAACCAAACGACGAATGAGTGTAATTAAAAAAGCTGAAACTAGTGTGTGGTTTTTTTCATGCTAGAAAAGAAAGGAAAAAACAAAAATAAAAATCAGTAATTAATTACATTTAAAATAAAAATAAATAATATTTATATGTATATGTTAGTGTCTGTGCAATATTATGAAATATTATATCATACAAATGAATGAAAATGAATGATACGTTTGTTGATGTACATAATAAATAAGGAACTAATAAAAAAAATAGCTAAATAAATATGCTAAAAGTAATATAAACAAAAATCACATATTTGAAAAAAAAATAAGAAATGGGAGAGCGACATCAAAAAAAATTCAGATTATCAAATTAAATCAAATTTATTACACTGTGATACACATTTCAACTCATGCTCTCACGGGTGGAAAATTCTTGACGGGGATGAAAGTTGAGTATATTAACGAGCATATTTAAAACTCAGAAAAATTCCAGTGAGCGGAGCAGTATAGTCGGACGGGATCGGCCACAGGATGTCCTACACAACTTCTAAGTATTAGGTCAGATCCCCTTCAGCGTGTAAAATATGTGACGTTCTTGATATAATAATGGCCACCAGAGTGACTAGAATTTCGGTCAAAAATAAAGTTTTCGGTTCATTGCACCCATCTCATATATCACCTTAATATCACCGAAAATTATAGGCATCGTCCTTGACCATAACTGAAACTTCTTGTAAAATTTCAAAGTGGCCAGCGCGACATATTCGCCCTCTAGTGGGGCAATAGTAATATTAAACAATAACATAATACATAGAGATCATTAAATTTTGGTTATTTGATTTTTGCCTTGTAAGGGCAGTGATCATTTGAAAGTACTTTTAAGGGAACCCCACCCATTCTCGATTTTAATTTTTCAAGATTTTCAATGGGCTGGTAAATCAATACCAATGATTGTTAAGGTTTGTAACTTTGCACATATATATTTGAAGATTTAAAAAAGAAGAAACATAATTTAAAAAAAAAATTGTTACTGCTTTGTTGTTGTTTTTTGTAATTAAAGAAAAGTCCTTATTTTTGATGGCGGGCATGATAACTCCTCACTGGATCATCGGAATCCGAAAATTCCAACGGTGTTTGAAAGAGTACATGTCTGGCTCTAGTATGAACTAGGGTTATTGACTTCGCTCTAAAATTAACAAAATGGCGGACCTTTGAAAAAATATTTTTGAAAAATCGTCGAATTTTGACCAAAAACCAAGTTAAAAAATAAGGAAGATCTTCACCGATTGCCTTTATCCTTTTGACCCCGAGAATGGGGGGTCCCCTTAAGTGATTATTTGTACTCTTTCGAGTCGAGCTTGATGATCTAAGTTTTGCAATGAAAAGGAAAGCCAGGAGAAGAACCTACGTACCCACCATTATGCGACGCGTTTCGCCGTTGGTTAAGCGGCTCATCAGGCATATTGGGCTATGTGGCTTTACAAAGGTCGTACGTTGATAACTTGTATTTATTCCTCCCTGATGCGAAACTTGCATATGCGAATTAAATTCAAATTTGTCAATGTTCGACATTTGTCTTCATTCTAGGCAGAGATGGTCCGTCAGAAACAGTGACGTAAATGACACACATTTTCGACGTATATTACATACGTCAGAAACGTCGGAAACCCACCCAAAACTATTAGGTTTTTGACAAAATATTTATTTGCATTAATGAATTTGGAAATTACGTATGCTTTACTGAGATCCATATAAAATTTCAAAAAAATTTTCTCCAAAAAGTTTAGAATTTTGTATTAGTTCTAGTAAGGAACAGACAGATATATGTAAAAATAATATGTATTTTTGAAAATAACGGTTTATGATAATAATATTCGAATAAATGACGTTTTCTACATTTACTACATTTTATACAGGTATATGACGTTTTCGACGTTTACACCTTTTTGACAGTCGAAAACCTAAAAATTCGTCATACGGACCATCCCTGATTCTAGGAACAGTCCTTTTCAAAGCTGATTTTTGTTGTAGCGATGGATAATTAATCCACACACCACGATGGATAATTAATCAACACACCACACAAATATTTATGTATATCTCTCATATACGAGTACATACGACCGTATAATTGGAATAAAATTAAAGGCGAACCACATCTCTTGGATATAATATCGAGAAGTCGATAGTATATCCAAGATATGTGGTTGGTTGAGTTTATGCCCTTTAGGAGTAAATATATACAGAATAAAAATTTTGTAATTTTTCATACAAAAGTCTGGGTCCAGTTGACCCACAAAATATTGAACGATTTTTATCAAAACAGACATGCCTTTTCTTTGGCGAGATTTCCTTTCTGGTGTCAAACTTCGTGGTGTTCGGGTCATAATTGCAAGTTCTGGAACGACCTTTAAAAACAAACAAAAAAAGTTGTTGGTCTAATTCATCCCGTAATTATAAACGGGCTCTTAGGGTCTTATTTGGCCAGAACCCATCCTACACGCAAAATTTCGTTACGATTGGTCCATAACTGTGGCCTGTATCGTGTTTACAAATTGTATGGGGTATAAAAATTCAACATATGTCAAGTTTTATGGTGTGATGATTTTTTTGCTGTTAACTATAAAAGTTATGAAGAAAAGCATTTGTTTTGGCTACTACAAGTTATTTTTAAGAACACATGTCTTAAGGCAAATCGTATGGGGAATATTTCTGTAAAATATTCCTCAGTTTTCTTATTTTTTAAAATGTAATCTATTTACCACAAAACATGATTTTATGATCTCAAAATATTCCATAAAAATATCGCTCATAAGATTTCAAAACGTGACTTCATATTTTCTTTGCTGCGCCTTTTTCCACCATTATCTGATCCTTGCTAAGAAAAGTAAATTAGGCAAAAGTATTACGATGTGCATAGTTCGGATCAAATCACGCCTTACATTCCATATTTGAATAAAAAATGAATAACATGTTCAAACTGTGGACATCATTTTGTGCGGGATGTACCGAAAAAAGTTGATCAATATTCACTATCTTCTAACTCGACTTATGGGGCCTGTGGCAATACATGGGTATTGATTCTCTGAAAATATCAAGAGCCAAATTACAGAGAGAAAATTACAGGTCGTGCAATTCCTCAATGACCTGCTTTAGAATGGGGGACCGGACATTTACAGCTGTTCATTAAAATAGTAGTGCAGTTCGGTTCTAAGTACTCAATTATAAAATTGTTAGAAATTCACAATGTTTTCCAATTAAATTACGCAAATAAATAGTTTCATTTCTTTTTGTTATTTTCAACCCATTTATTCCAGAAAAATATTTTTCTATTGAAAAAAATTGTAATAATAAAAGAAAATAGTCAAAATTTGCTCTGTTCATAAAAATAGTTGTAAGTAACTTAAAGCGCAAATAACTTAAAAATGTTGGATATAATCAATTGATCAATCAATTTCATATGTTGTCGTAAAACCCTTATTTTTAATTACAGCCTCGCAACGGCAATGTATCGCTTTTCTGGTATCTGGGTCCATTTTTCTTGAACTACATCCCATAGTTCGGCTTTTATTGTTGGCTTTGCATTGGCCACACATCGTTTTTCATCTGCCAACAAATTTTCTATCGGATTAAGACCCTATGTCGTCTGTCCGTCCGTTTGGTGCGCACGATAACTCTCGAAGGGAGTAGCGGATTTCCTCCAAAATTTACACATCGTAATATTTTACCAACACTTAGTTATATTGCGAAGATGAGGTATATCGGTCAACTCCTTCTGATATCTACTCCCACAAAAAAGGTTACAATTGTTATTTTATCTTTATCTTGACTAGATCAAATCCTTATATGGGAATAATTGGTTCACTCCTTCTGGTACATCCCCGACAAAGGATAAATTCAATATTAGGCGAATGGAATGCCCGATTTGAACCAAACGTTGCCCAACCCACTATATTCACCAAACCTGTATCAGCCCGAAGACGGGACCCGTCGATCCTATCCTTCTGGCACCACCCCACAAAGGGTCAATATTTGATAAAGTTGTAAATTTAATTCGAAGTGAATTGAATAATCTATTTGATCATTATTAGCTCCAAAACCTCTTTGATAAATATATCTTATATAAGGCGAATAATTACCGGCATGTTTATACCCTTCATCACACTGTGGTACAGGGTATTATGTCTATGTGCATATGTTTGTAACATGCAAAAGGAAACGAGATAGACATATGATCCCTATTGAGAATATGCATAGAATCACTTTCTGATCCAATTTATCACTTTCTGATCTGTCCGTCTGATGGTGTTAAATTGTAAACAAAGTACAGGTCGCATTTATAATCCGATTTGGATGAAATTTGGTACAGCTCATTTGTTTGCCCCAAGGACGAACCCTATTGAAATTGGGAAAAATCGATTCAGATTAACATATAGCTCTCATATATATTTTCGTCAGATTTTATGTAAATGGTGTACCAAAGTCTACATATCGTTCGAATTGCATGAAATTTGGCACAGCGCACGGATTAAGTCTAGAGTGATGTGTGCTAAGTTTTGTGAAAATCGGTTCAGATTTAGATATAGCTCCCATATATATTTTAGACCGATTTTATGGAAATGGTGCACCAAAGTCACTATATATATTTCGATTTGCACGAAATTTGGCATAGCGTACTCAATTAAGTCAAGACTGATGTGTGCTGAGTTTCGTGAAAATAGGTTCAATTTAGATATAGCTCTCATATATATTTTCTTCCGATTTAAGGTAAATGGTGCACCACAGCCCCTATATTTCTTTCCATTTGGCATAGCGTACTGAATTGAGTCTAGAATGATGTCTGTCCGAAGTTTTTACGATTGACATACAATTTTGTTGAAATCGGTTCAGATTTAGATATAGCTCCCATTTGTATGTTCGTTGGAGTTTAGGTAAATGTTGCACCGGTTGACACGAAACGTATCAAATTGAGAATAGAATGACGTTGTAACCTTTTTATACCCTCCACCATAGTATGGAGGGTATATTAATTTTGTCATTCCGTTTGTAACTCATCGAAATATTCATTTCCGACCCTATAAAGTATATATATTCTTGATAAGGGTAAATTTTAAGACGATCTAGCCATTTCTGTTGTAATCACGCTATCTTTTGAAGGAATTGAGATAGGGTGCTGAAATTTTGCATAGGTTTGTCTTTTGTTTGCAGGCAGGTCAAGATCGAAGATGGGATATATTGGTCCACGTTTAGGTATAGCTCTCATATAACAGTACCGCCCAATTTTCTGTATTTTGGGGTTCAACCGAATACGCTGAAATTTGGTACATTGGGTTCTTATTGGGTAGTAAACGTATCTACAAACCAGTGAGCGGAGCAGTATAGTCGGACGGGGCCGACTATACGATACCCTACACAACTACCACGGATGTTTATTCCGAGCCTGGGCAATATTTCGTGATATTTTCCCCCTCTTGCCCGATTAGAAGTAAACAGCACCTCACAGTGACATATTTTCCGAATATTTCGAGTATTCAGTACAGCTATTATCCAGATTCCTTCGACTTTCATTTGTGGTCTATAGATCGACTCGAAAATAACACAAAAAATTAAGTTTTCGGTCCACTTCATTCCAAAATTATTATCTGATCATCATCGAAAATTATAGGCGTTGTCCTTGACCATAACTGAAACCTCATGGTACATTTCAAAGCGATCAGCGCTATATTTCCGCCCTCCAGTATGGTAATGGGTTACTCAATAATATACGTATACGGAGATACCTGTAAATATTTGGGTGTAACTCCCACATCCGAGCACATACAACTATATAATTGGTATTAATTTAAAGGTCAACCACTCCTCTTGGATATAAAATCAACTTCTCGGGTCTATGTCCATCAGGGACAAATATATACGCTATAGAATACAAATTTTGTCATTTTTCACACAAAAGTCAGGGTCCATTTGACCCGCTAAATATTGACCGATCTTTATCAAAACATGCATGCTTATTCTTTGGCCCGATCCCCTTCTCCATGCAAAATTTCAAGATGTTTGAGCCATTATTGCCCTCTGGAGCGACCAGAAAAACCGACAAAAATTTAGTATTTGGTCCATTTCATCCCCTAAATATTAACCGATCTTTCCCAAAAACAATAGGGGTCTTCATTGGCCAGAACCCATCCTACATGCAAAATTTCGTGAAGATTGGTCCATAACTGTGACCTGTATCGTGTTTACAAATTATAATGGACAGACGGACGGACGGACGGACGGACGGACGGACACACATGTCTAGATCGACTCAGCTAGTCGAGATATGACGATCGGTATACTTAAAGGTGGGTCTAGGACCAATATTTCGCGGCGTTACAAACTTTTGGGGCTGCACAAAGCTATAATACCCTGACAACATAGTTGTGTAGGGTATAAAAATTATAAATATAGGTCCACTTTTTCTTGTAGCCCCCATTTAACGGTACCTCCTAATTTTCAGTATTTTGGGGGGTTTTATCGTATTTTTACACCGAATTGGCTGTAATGTAGTATTTTGAGTTCTTAGTAAGTACCAAATCTCTCCACAAAAAATTATAAATAAAGGTAAATTTTTTCGGATATCCCCCATATAAGGGTACCCCCAATTTTCGGTATTTTGGGATTCTTGAGCGCGCTTTTCAACCGAATTCTCTGAAATTTGGTACATTGGGATCTTATTGGGTACCAAAAATCTCTATTAAAAATTATAAATATCGGTCCACTTTTTCAATTCAAATACCTGTCAGTATACTTGTGGTGGAGGGTATCCAAAGTTTTCGGCCCGGCCGAACTTAATGCTTTTTCACTTTTTTAAATTGGTGCAGATGCAGACACAGCTTCCATATACCTATATTACAAACGGGTATCTGGTTGAGATTAAATTTATGTAAATAAAATCGATTTACATAAATTTGTCCCATTTTACGCAAATGACTCTAAATTTGCCCGAATGACATGAAATTTAACATAGGTTCTAGAAACATTACATATTCAAGTTTATTCAATTTCATCTTTCGATCAATCTTTCAAAAAGGGGGAGTCTGTTAGAAGACATATGTAGAATATACCCAAAGTGGTGAAGGGTATCATATAGTCGGCCCAGTCCGACTCTACTACTTTCCTTACTGGTTTTTTCTTGCTTAACCGGATATTCAGATAATAAACTAGATTTATGAAACGTATTCGTCACTGTTTTCGAGATTGAATTAAGTTTGGAAGAAATATTAAGACGTGTAATGTGTCGCACCAATCTGTAATACTTTTTCAACAATATTTCGTTTCAATAACTTCCTTCATTAGAGAACATGGTACCATGGAGGGAATTTATTCTCTGAGAAAATATATCCCTTCCAAGCCCAGCTTAAACTTTCATTTTCCGATAACCCGAAATTGACCTACCAATGAGAAAGTATTTATTTAGAAACCGAAATACTAAAACTGGAAGGTGCAGATAGACGTAGCTGAATCAAATCCACAATATCGGAAATTTGATTATGGATAGATAATCAATCAATCATACTCTTAAGATATAATCAAGTTTAGTGGTACAAATCACTATTACATAGCTACGAACACACAATCACCCATGCATATACCTATTGAAGAATGCAACGAATTGTATCCACATAAACAAACAAAAACATATTTCTAATAACTCAACCTAAACTTGACACACTGTTCTCATTGTACGATTTCCTGCACTTCGTTCACTGTCAAAGTCGAGCATTGCCATTAGACAGCACCAGCGTCAAAATGCCGCCCATGCTCAGCAAACGCAAACCATGACAATAATAAAGTACATTAAATAACGTAGAATGATGTAAATACTAGCAATGTAATAATGAAGTTACGGCAAATAAGTGAAAGCAAAACACCAGTTAGACAAGATCAGTGAAGTCGAATATGGCAATTGAAACAGATACGAGAAGTAGTATTGCAACAAAGTTGTCGGTGTTGACGTTAGAGTTATTTGCAAAAAAAAAAAGAATAATAAGAACGAATAGAAAACGAGATAAACAAATGTTATACTAATTCTGTGGTATACTAGTAGACTATTTACTAATATATATGATTATAGATTTTCATTTAAATCCGATATTTAGGCGCATAAAAAATCGAGAAATTATATTCGGACAAAATCGGACATTCCTTTCGAACGATATTAAATTCGTTTGTTTGTGAGGTTATAACATTAATTTTCAGCAAACTTTTGACAACATTGTGAGGTAAGAACCAAAAGAAGTCGAACGATATTTTCCACCTTTGTACTTGATTTAAATTTGGATTTGTAAATATTGAAAATAGTGACACATTGTGGGGTAGGTACCAGAAGGAGTGAACCGATAGATTCCAACTTCGGTATTATTTTAGAGTTGGTAAAAATACTACGATGTGCAAAGTTCAAATAAAATTGGATATTCCATTCGCTTCCAATGAGATTTACAATTATCACCCTTTGTGGAGGATCTTCTAGAAGGAGGAGCTTAATATGTTCCATCTTCTAACATTTTATAGACTGGCGGGAATATGTAAAACGATTCAAAACGTTCTGAGACATTTTGATGAGGCACATTTTTGCCATTGCAGTTTTCCTTAGCCATAAAGCAGATTGTATAAAAAATCTGTTAGTCCGGAGAACTATCGGTTGGTTATAATTCAAGAACCAAGATTGCCAAATTACATCTTCTTCGATGATAAACTGCGGCTTCAACCTTTAAAAGACCAACAAAAGAGCGCTACCTTTATATGTTGGCTATTTCAAAAATGGACACCAGGTGTGTCAAATTACATTAGGATAATATGGTGGAATCCTTATATAAGGGTGTTGTACAATAACATGGATCTATTTTCCCTTTATAATATCAAACACCATAGCAGTAGTTTTGTAGTTGAACGTATGACATTGACGAAACAATTATCAAAACATACCACAAAAATGCGACCAAATTGTTATATTTGGGGTTCTGAAAATTCTTAAGTAATTGAAAATAGGTCACTACATCCGAAGGTGCCAAACACACCTTCCTTCAGAGCGACTGTCACCGTGAATTTTGAGAGTTATGGCCATATGTGCCTGATTAATACTTATCCACTTTCGTATCATGGCATATTATTCCGGGGTGATTTGTCCAGCTTATTATTGATCGGTCATTATCAAAACAATCCTCCAGATTAGTTGGTTAAAGTTCGGCTTAAAATTGTGAAGCGACTTGAAAAAGTTGTATCCCATAAATATCACCTGATAATCGCCGAATATTCATATTTGATCATAATCTGACTTTCATGTAAAATTTATAATGATCAGCTCTATATTTCCACCCTCTAGTGTGATAATAAGTTATTAAATAATATCCGAATATGTAGACCCCATTTCATCCCCTAAATATAACAATAGGTGCCGTCATTGGACAGAACCTGTCCTACATACAAAATTTCGTGACGATTGGGCCACAATGGTGGCCTGTTTCGCGATATTACATCTCTTGGGGCTACACAAACTATAATACCCTGACAGTAACTAAAGTAGTCGAGATAGACCCAAGGTTCCTTTTGATAATATGCATAGAACCACTTTCTGAGTCAATTTATGCATGCCCGTATGTCCATGCATTTTTGTGAGCAAAGTACAGATCGCATTTATGATCCGATTTGGATGAAATTTCGTACAGGTCTCTCATTTGGTCCAAGAAGGAACCCTATTAAAATCGGTTCAGATTTCGATATAGCTCCCAAGTATAATTTCGTCCGATTTTATGTACATGGTGCACCAAACTCCTAACATTGACACAGAGTATTGAATTAGGTCCTGATTGATTTATGCGGAGTTTTGTTGGAATTGGTTCAGATATAGAAATAGCTCCAATATATATATCGGTTCGTTCGACTTTATGTAAATGGTGCATCAAACTCCCAATATTGGTTCGATTGAGACAAAATTTGACACAGAGTACTGATTGATGTATGTGAAGTTTTGTTGAAATCGGTTCAGGTGTAGATGTAGCTCCCATAAATGGTGCACCAAACTCCCAATATTGGTCCGATTAGGACAAAAATTTTCACAGAGCACTTAATTAGTTCCTAATTGATGTATGCGAAGTTTTTTGGAATCAGTTCAATTTCAGATATAGCTGCCATATATAGTTTTGTCAATTTTGCACAGAGTACTAAATTAGGTCCAGATTGAGGTATGTGAAGTTTTGTTGAAATTAGTTCACGTGTAGTTTCATCCGATTTTATGTAAATGGAACACCACAGTACCAATATTCTTCCCATATATATTTTTGCCCGATTTTATGTATATGGTGCAAAGAATTACGTGTATTGGATTTTGTGTCGAGATACATTTTTGATAGCGCAGTGTGCTGCAGCATACTGTTGTTCATATACGTCCACTTATTTATAGCACCATACATATTTTGCTCGATTGCAAACAAATGATTGGTATTCAATTTGTCATAAGTTTCCGATTACACATTATGGGTTGTTTTAATTTAGTTCAAATGTCGATGTACTTCACACAGTTCATGTATTCCGATTACATTTCAAGGGTCCCCCAAAGAAGCTAAGTGTATTCTATCTACATGATATTGTACATATGGCCATTTCAAATATGTATCCAACGTGGTAAAGGATATTATATAGTCAGGCCCGTCCGACTTTTGAACTTTCTTTATTGGTTTTAATTTATTCTTGTAATATCCATCCATAGAAACTAATGTTAACCCTTTCAGTGTCATAAAAAATTTTTGTCGGAATAATAATCTAAAATTTTGTAATTAAGATCATATAAAGGCACGGACTTCAGAAAAAAAGCAATTCTTATTTTAACCCTTGGACAGTTTTGTCTGTCTTTCAGCAAAAACAAAAACATTAATTGTAACGGTAAAATTGTAAAGAAAGAGAGTAATTTTAAATGTCGAATATATTCGACAAAAACACTGAAAGGGTTAAGCACATCTCAAGGTAACGGTAGCCATGTCGATTACAGCATTCTTACTGTTTGTACAAAAATGGAATTTCTTATTCTGTCTGTTGTCACTATATGTGCAATTTATGGCGTTAACTTTGCAAACCTGTAACACTAGGTGATCTTTCAGACTATTGTCAATGTAGTTGGCGTCTCTCATGCCCTTCTGTAACAATTAAAAGCTACTTCAACGGCATTTAACAGCAATATTCGTTGCAGTGTCTGTGGTAGCTGTAAATGTTTATCCATATTAAGATTTAATTATTTTTTTAATAGATTATTTAAACTGTATATGAGATATTCCATCAAATTAAGAACGAATGTTAGCAGTTGGTGATTTATTTACGTTAAAAACATGACATTTGAGCAGCATATTCGGTGAGCTCAAAGTGTCGTATAAAAGAAAATTTGTAAAATTTTTTTAAATCACTAAAACCACAAATGACAGAAAAATTTTTAGAAAATGTTTTTATTATTATTAGAGTTGGGTAGTTCCGGAACGAGCTAGATCATTGTAACTATTCCGAGAAAGGAACGATCGGAACTAGTTCCAGCTCTTTAATTTTCTTTTCCTTTTTTCACGTTCTTTTTTCTGATCTCCTTCCTTTATTCCCATATTCTTCATTCGTTCGTATTTCCTTCCTTCCATGGTTCCTTTTGAGAATATGCACAGAATCACTTTTTAAGTCGATTTAAGCATGTCCGTCCGTCTGTCTGTCTGTCCATGTATTTTTGTGAGCAAAGTACAGGTCGCATTTATGATCCGAATTGGATGAAATTTGGCACAGCTCATTTGTTTGGCCCAAGGACGAACCCTATTGACATTGGGAAAAATCGGTTCAGATTTAGATATAGCTCCCATATATATTTCCGATTTAATGTAAATGGTGTACCAAAGTCCCTATATATCTTTCGATTTGGACAAAATTTGGTATAACGTTCTGAATTGGGCCTAGAGTGATGTCTGCCAAATTTCGTGAAAATCGGTCCAGATTTAGATATAGTTCCCATATATAGTTTCGTCCGATTTCATGTAAATGGTGCACCAAAATCCCTATATATCTTTCGATTTGCACGAAATTTGGCATAATGCACTGAATTGAGCCTAGAATGATGTCTGGTATGTTTCGTGAAAATCGGTCCAGATTTAGATATAGCTCCCATATATAGCTTCGTCCGATTTCATGTAAATTATGCACCAATGTCCCTATATATCTTTCGATTTGCACGAAATTTGACATAACGTACTGAATTGAGCCTAGAGTGATGTCTGCCAAATTTCGTGAAAATCGGTATAGATTTAGATATAGCTCCCATATATAGTTTCGGCCGATTTCATGTAAATGGTGCACCAAAGTCCCTACATATCTTTCGATTTTCACGAAATTTGGCATAACGCACTGAATTGAGCCTAGAATGATGTCTGGTATGTTTCGTGAAAAACGGTCCAGATTTAGATATAGCTCCCATATATAGTTTCGTCCGATTTCATGTAAATGGTGCACCAAAGTCCCATATATCTTTCGATTTGCACGAAATTTGGCATAACATACTGAATTGATGCTGGAATGATGTGTGCTGAGTTTCGTGAAAATCGATTCAGATTATGATATATATATTTTCGTCCGATTTAATCCAAATAATGTACCAAGTTCTTCCGTTGCATAGCGTTTTGAATTTAATCCAGAATAATGTGTGCCAAGTTTAGTGAAAATCGGTTGAGATTTAGATGTAGCTCCCTTATATTATAGATTGATTTTAAGTAATTGACGCACCAAAGAACCAATAGGAACAAAACGTTCTGAAATTAGTATAACCTAACCTGTGACAAGTTTGTTTGAAATCGCTTAATATTTGGTTAGAGCTTCCATATATATTTTCGCCCGATTTCAAGTAAATTGGACATCAAACTCCTCATGTTAGTCAGATTGACATCAAATTTTGCACATCGTACAAAATTGAGCATAGAATAACGTAGTTGCGTTTTCTAGAAGTACAGACATAGCCCAACGGATGACCTATTTATATTTGTTTGAAGTCGATTTACATACTTAATGGATAGATCTAGGTAGATTCACATTTAGATAAATACCACATATTTTATTTCATCCAATTTCATGCTAATAGTCCTGTTTAATATACCCATAGTGGTGAGGGGTATCGTATAGTCGGCCCCGTCCGACTTTACTGCTTTCCTTACTGGTTTTTATACCCTACACAACTATGTTGTCAGGGTATTATAGCTTTGTGCAGCCCCAAAAGTTTGTAACGCCGCGAAATATTGGTCCTAGACCCACCTTTAAGTATACCGATCGTCATATCTCGACTAGCTGAGTCGATCTAGACATGTGTGTCCGTCCGTCCGTCCGTCCGTCCGTCCGTCTGTCCATTATAATTTGTAAACACGATACAGGTCACAGTTATGGACCAATCTTCACGAAATTTTGCATGTAGGATGGGTTCTGGCCAATGAAGACCCCTATTGTTTTTGGGAAAGATCGGTTAATATTTAGGGGATGAAATGGACCAAATACTAAATTTTTGTCGGTTTTTCTGGTCGCTCCAGAGGCCGCAATAATGGCTCAAACATCTTGAAATTTTGCATGGAGAAGGGGATCAGGCCAAAGAATAAGCATGCATGTTTTGATAAAGATCGGTCAATATTTAGCGGGTCAAATGGACCCTGACTTTTGTGTGAAAAATTACAAAATTTGTATTCTATAGCGTATATATTTGTCCCTGATGGACATAGACCCGAGAAGTTGATTTTATATCCAAGAGGAGTGGTTGACCTTTAAATTAATACCAATTATATAGTTGTATGTGCTCGGATGTGGGAGTTACACCCAAATATTTACAGGTATCTCCGTATACGTATATTATTGAGTAACCCATTACCATACTGGAGGGCGGAAATATAGCGCTGATCGCTTTGAAATGTACCATGAGGTTTCAGTTATGGTCAAGGACAACGCCTATAATTTTCGATGATGATCAGATAATAATTTTGGAATGAAGTGGACCGAAAACTTAATTTTTTGTGTTATTTTCGAGTCGATCTATAGACCACAAATGAAAGTCGAAGGAATCTGGATAATAGCTGTACTGAATACTCGAAATATTCGGAAAATATGTCACTGTGAGGTGCTGTTTACTTCTAATCGGGCAAGAGGGGGAAAATATCACGAAATATTGCCCAGGCTCGGAATAAACATCCGTGGTAGTTGTGTAGGGTATCGTATAGTCGGCCCCGTCCGACTATACTGCTCCGCTCACTGGTTTTTTTTTTGTTTTAAATATTTTTATTTATTTTAAAAAAAAGTATTTGGAGTTTATCGTCCTGCAGTTGAATTCTGTAGCTTAATTTAATTTTTTTTAATGCACAACTATATGGAACAAAAGTAATATATGGATCAAAGGAACTATATGGAGCAAAGGAACTATATGAAAAAAAAAAAACAAAAAGAACGATGAAAGAGAGAGATTCAAAGGAACTATGCAGGAGTCGGAACTATATGGAGCAAAATAACTATTTGGATCAAAGAAACTGTATGGAGTAAAAGAACTATATGGAGCAAAAGTGTCAAAATACAGAAAGTGGGTCTATATATCCTATAATATTCTATGAGTAGTAGCAATATATGTGCAAAATTCCAAAGCTCTAGCTTAAAAATCTCTATCGTAATTTCAACATACTGACAGTCGGACAAAAAGGCACACATGGCTAAATCGTCATAGAATTTGATTCTGATCAAGAATATAAGTAATATATTATGGGATCTTCGGTGAATATTTCGATGTGTTGCAAACGGTATAAAAAATTTGAGGCAAATTTTTCATTAGAAACTAAAAATCTTGGAGCAAATTAATGTGCTCCTTGACTGCAAATTAATGTGCTCCAGAACACCTTAAGAAAGGTTAGCAAAGTAAAACCGAAAATCTTACATCGGGTGTACGTTGAGGTTTTTTTCCCTATATTAACCTATGGATATCTGGTTTGGTGGCAGACGTACTCGTCGAAACTATGTAGTGATCAGCAATCAGCATCGCTCTTATAGCTCGGACCCTTAGCCGTACACCCAAGCTGCTTTGAATATTATGGAGTTGACTAGAGACTAGAAGAATAACTCTACTATAACTGTAAATTTTCAGATTTTACAGTGTACCTTTATACTTTCGTACATCGCACTCTACAAATTTATATAGTTTATAGTTCCCTTATGTTTATGTGCATTTTCCCGTATGACAACAGGTTCTAAATTTTCAGATATTTTTTTGCCACTCTATTATTATGTCAAACCTTAAAAAAATAACATAACCTCACTCAATATTAATAAATCAAAGAAATGTATATTCCCGTTCTCAAATCTAAAAAAAAATAAAATAAAATCTAATGAAAAAATATCTATTGTTGTTTTGATATTATGATATTTATAAAAAAAGCAACGACGACAACAATAACATTCAAGACAATAACAATAATATAAAATATACTATATACTATATATCTACAACAATTGCAATTACAACAATTACTTCATGATCAGTAGTTACCACGGTTAGAATAGAACAACTACGAGAGTCACTCAATATTTTTCAGAGAATCAGAAAACGTTTATCTCTTTCTCGCTGCAGTGTTTGTGGATACGCTGCACTCAGATAACAAATGTGGCAGCGGTCTTATTGTTATTGTACAAAGACAAAATTTACATAAAAATATTTGATTTTACAGTAAACAAATGTTTAGCAAAAAACAAAACAAGTTCCTCGTGAGACAGAAATTCGTTGTTCCGCAAGCTTTTCCTTAAGCACGAGCTTATTTGCATTTACTTTGTAAAGAGAAAATGATAAACAAATTTGGAAAATTGTATAGTGTTTGTTCCATAGAAATTCCGCATTTTCTTAATGTATGCTCCCAATCGATTTAATTCAACAATTCGTAAATATCAATTCACTCGGTCAACCGTTGCAAGCGGTTTCGATATTGTTTCAATCAAATTGACAATTATTCGGAGATTCTGAAACTAGTCGTTGTCACAGGATATGTTCGAAGATAACAATTTTAATTCAATTATGTTTCAGTCGCATTTTATGACGAATTGAATAAAATAATATTGACTCACTTGTTACTAAATCAGGACCAGAAATTACTCTCAAAAAGAGCACACGTGCGCGTTTTTGACTGATACGGGTCTAAATAGAAATGTCAGTTTCCACTAACCCGGCATACTAAATTAGGGCCTCTGCAGTGGCAAGATTTGATAAAAACTTCAAATACCGAAAATTGGGCGTGACCTGTGCATGGGAAGGATGTGAAAACATTAAGCTGGATTGATTTCTAGATTGATCCATGTCGTCCCTAAGAACCCCAGAATAATGAAATGTGCTTCTAAATTTTATTTTATTATTTTTAGTGCATATGTTTGTAACAGGCAAAAGGAATAGAGATAGGCCCATGGTTCCTTTTGATAATATACATAGAATCACTTTCTGAGTCGATTTACGCATCTCTGTCTGTCCGTCCATGTATTTTTGTTAACAAAGTACAGGTCGCATTTATGACCCGATTTAGATGAAATTTGTCACAGTTCACTTATTTGGCCCAAGGACAAACCCTATTGAAATTGGAGAAAATCGGTTCAGATTTAGATATAGCTCCCGTATATAGTTTCGTCCGATTTTATTTGAATGATGCATCAAACTCCCAATATTTGTCCCATTGGAACAACATTTTGCACAGAGATCCGAATTAGGACCAGACTGATGTATGCGAAGTTTAGTTAAAATCGGTTCAGATTTAGATATAGCTCCCATATATAGTTTCGGCCGATTTTATGTGAATGATGAACCAAACTCCCAGTATTTGTCCAATTGAGACAAAATTTTGCACAGAGTACTGAATCATATTCAGATTGATGTCTCCGAAGTTTTTTTTAATCGGTTCGGATTTAGATATAGCTCCCATATATAGTTTCGTCCGATTTTATGCAGTTATAGTCACGAAATTTAGCATGTAGGATGGGTTCTGGCCAAATAAGACCCCTATTGTATTTTTATACCCTTCACCACACTGTGGTACAGGGTATTATGTCTTAGTGTATATGTTTGTAACAGGCAAAAGGACAGGTCGCATTTATGACCCGATTTAGATGAAATTTGGCACAGTTCACTTATTTGGCCCAAGGACAAACCCTATTGAAATTGGAGAAAATCGGTTCAGATTTAGATTTAGCTCCCGTATATAGTTTCGTCTGATTTTATTTGAATGATGCATCAAATTTCCAATATTTGTCCCATTGGCACAACATTTTGCACAGAGTTTTGAATTAGGACCAGACTGATGTCTGCGCAGCTTTGTTAAAATTGGTTTAGATTTAGATATAGTTCTCATATATAGTTCCGTCCGATTTTTTTGGGAATAATACACCAAACTCCCAATATTTCTTCCATTGGGGCAAAATTTTGCACAGAGTACTGATTTAGGTCCAGACTGATGTCTGCGAAGTTTAGTTAAAATCGGTTCAGATTTAGATATAGCTCTCATATATAGTTTCGGCCGATTTTATGTGAATGATGAACCAAACTCCCAATATTTGTCCAATTGAGACAAAATTTTGCACAGAGTACTGAATCATATTCAGATTGATGTCCCCATAGCTCCCATATATAGTTTCGTCCGATTTTATGTGAATAATGCACCAAACTCTCAATATTTGTACCAAATACTTAGAACGGCTGTTTACATGATGATCGGTCAATATTCCGAGGGTCAGATCAACCAAAACCTAAAGTAATCAAATTTTTATTTTAGGACGAAAATATTCACCTCGGGAAAATAATATTTCGAAAATATGCTAGGGTTAGAAAGAGGAACTGTTGACCTATAATCTGTGAAGAGGGTACAAATATCTCGAAATATTGCCCAGGCTCATAATATAGAACCGCAGAGAATAAGCTTCTTACGGTAGTTGTGTAGGGTATCATTTGGTCGGCAGGATCCGACAATACTTCTCAACTCACTGGTTATATTTTGGATTCTCCTTGAATAGAAAATCGATATTTTTAGAGGCTTTGGCACGTTTCAGGTTTTTATAGGGTGCCAAATATGATCAATATAGGGTTACGGTGTGGTATAGTTTTCATATCGGCACCGACTAATTTCAAGAATTTGTAATTCTTCAGCCTCATTTTCATACCGAAGCACTATGGGCCAGATACCCATTTCTTGGCCATAATTAGAGCAAATGGTTTATGAAATTAATAAATATCGGAAAAAATGTTTCGAGGACGCTGATTACGATTCTGCAAGAAAAAAGTAAAAATGTAATAGGATGAACCAAAAGCGGCGGTAATTTTTTAAAATGTTAAATTAATCAACTAATTGTTGAACACGTTTTGTAGAGCAATGGCCACTGATTGGAAATGTGTAATCAGAATTGGAAAATCAATTAAAATTAATAATCCATCAGTTTGAAATTTTAACACATTATTCTGTACACACACAGCTATCAATTGAACTAGGATTAATGCAATCGGTCAAGAGTTTCCCCATTTTTTTAATTTGGTTTGTGCTCAACATAGGAAAACTTTCAAAAATTAAATTTCCGTCCGTCATATGGTTAATTTTTGTGGGGTGTTAAAAATCATAGTTAACTCCAGATCCAGATATCTATTCTTTCAAATGGCGTTAGCATTTTTGAATTCGGATGTTCCAGTGCTTACAAAAAACAACTGCAGACTGGGTACCCCTAAATAAAATTATTATAAAATTGACCATATTTTCAGAATCTAAAGCCACAGCTTCGAAATGATAATAAACTCATACTATGTTGCAATACTTTATCACACAAGTTCCAACTAATCGTTCAATTATTTGTTCTCAGTGTATTTGAGAACGTTCGCAACTATTACGTTATTTGATATGAAGCTTTTACATATTATTTAATTATTTTTTGCTGTCAAGTTTATTTGTTTTCTTTTATTTCTGGTTTTGGTTTTGTTGAACTTGTATTACAACATCGTGTTGTGCTCGTAAAATGCACATAAAAATAGAGAACGAGAGAGAGAGAGTTTATCGATGGAATGCACCTGTATGGGTGTACGTTATTGTTTTTGTTTGTTTGTTCGTTGATAATGCACTACTACTGGTGCAGCACAGTGGGGCAAAATAGGGGTTTTGACTATACCAATTACATATGTATGACAAACAAGTCGTATGTTTTTAATGGGATTTAAATGGTTTATGATACTATACCACTGTAACTTAAACACATGTCTGACTAGTCTGGACGTCATCAGAATCGACTGCGAGTGGCATTTACTTGATTAAGCTTTTTCTATCGGTATCGTGATGTGGTAGCCCAGAATCTAATGTCGTGTTTGGTTTCATGAGAGAAATAAACCACACGTTTCTTTCTGATTTTCACTCATACGTTGGCGCGAGTGAATCAAAACACATTGAGAGCTTTGCAATTGTATTTTTGTTGTCATAATTGAACCTCTTCCATATTCGACCTTAAACTTAGAAACATTTGTTGTTTTCTTTGAACTGCATTAGGAAAATAAATAAAACGATGAATGCATTTTGGAAAAATCAATGAACCGTATTTTCGTAGGGGTAGGTTTAGGAATTTTGTATGGTGTATGCCCTTAGTCGGGCTGAGAAATATTTCGTTTGTCATTGGAAACATTCTCTATAAATTTTATTCTTGATCAGAATAAAAATCTATATCTATTTGCAATGTCTGTTAGTCAATAAGAAATTTTACACATTCGTGGTCTGATTAGTAAAGAGCTCTTAATGTTTGATCTTAATTGAATTCTTTACTTATTCATCAATAATTATTTTGTCCCCAGCAATGTAATACCCCTCAGATATAACACACTTATTCGTCCGTATTTTCCAATACTTCACGGCTTTGTTCCTTCGAGGGAAATTTATGGAATTGAAATACAGTTGAATTCTGTTAAGCGAGAATGCGTAATTTCAGTAATTTTCTTCTCTTATGTAGAATTTTCAATTAAAGGGACTTCGGATAAACCTGAAATTAATAAATGATGAAATGAATTGAGTAAGAACTTACTTTGCAGTTGACATTTTGTTTGTATGGTTGGAAAAACGTGCACATTCATTTTAAAAATTGCACATATAAAAATTTAATGAAGTTCGTCGCTGTTACAAAAATCTCTTAAACAGTGCTCGTCTTTCTCTTAAACGGATTTTCAATTAGCCGGTTTTTCATTTAAGCGAAGTAAAATGTTTGAAAATTCATCCGAAATATTAGTTTATAACTTTTGGTTTCAATTAACCGATTTTTTCGATAAACCGGTGTTCGCTTATCCGAATTCGATTGTACGTGATTTTTATCTATAAGTGAACCGACTAATATTTATCCATACACATGCCTTTCTGCACCTGCTAAATTTCATTTCGTTCGGGCAGATTCAGAGTCGTTTGCAGAGTCGATACAAGTTATTCGGTATGCGGCACTGTCCAAAATTTAATCTCAATCAGACACCCGTTCGAAATATATTTGGATGCTGTGTCTGCATCTGATTTCAACGAAACTTTCCACAGATTAATTTATATTAACTTCTGTACGAACTTCAGTACAAAATTGTGTGCCAATCGGACAAACTTTGGGTTTTTGGTCCACAATTTACATAAAATCTAATGAAGGAATATGTGAGAGCTATATCTAAATCTGAACCGATTTTCACGAAACTTAGCACACATCTATCTAGACTCAATTCAGTACGCTATGCCAAATTTTGTTAAAATCGTAAGATATATAGGGACTATAGTGCACCATTTACAAAAAACCGGACGAAAGTATATATCGGAAATTTCATCCGACTCGGATCATAAATGCGACCTGTACTTTGTTTACAATTTAACATCAACAGACGGACGGACAGATGGGCAAGCATAAATCGACTCAGAAAGTGATTCTATGCATATTCTCAAAAGGAACTATGGATCTATCTCGTCTCCTTTTGCCTATTACAAACGTATGCACAAAAACATAATGCCCTGTACCACAGTGTGGTGAAGGGTATAAAATGTTTAATATAGGTTCATATTTTTTACATAGCCTTCAATAGACCAATTTACAATGCGCCTTTTAACCCTACGGTCAATAACCGGGTACATTTGTACCTTTTTTTGAATAAAAATGCTGTAAAATGTTTAATAATGGAGATATTTGGATCCAATTTTGAGGAATCATTCATGATGTATTTTCACACATAATCGAAGAAAAAAATTATAAATATTTTCCATATATAATTTTTAAAATTTTTTAAAGTTATTACCTACGTAGATCAATAACCGTGGTACATTTGTACCCATCCAAAGATTGCTCTATTGAGGAGCACTGACGGATTTTTTGTATTTTGAATGCTCACCTCATGGTGGATGAGGTAACTTAGTGTTATTGCACTGTGCGACTAAATCATGTTCATGGTCTGAGGGAGGAAAATTCCTATTGCGTATAAAAGGCATTTGTTAGTATATGAAAACCCCAGAAGGAAAATTCTCCACAGGTTAAAGTTCGGAGATATTGCGTGGTCATTTTTGCTTTTTGCTGGTGACCCTATTACATATTTAAGGCTCAGACGCAATGAGAAGGTGTTGAAATGGAATACTCAGGCATCAGTATTGCAAAGGTACTGGTAATTTTCTTTTTTTACTTTTTCTACCTTTTCTTCATGTTGGATCTATTTACGAGATTTAGGAAGTAATGGATCGGATTGTTTATACAAATGTGTTGGAAATCGCAATGGCTCCTTTTGCTGAAGAAAATTTACCGTTTTTTTTTTTTTTTTTGGGTGTTTCAGCTTGACAATAACCTCAAACATACATCGAAACAAAACGGCCAGCACAGTCATCAGATCATCTCCCTATATAAAATATTTGTAGTATCATACATAACAAAATAAACCAGTAAGGAAAGTTCAAAAGTCGGACGGGGCCGACTATATGATACCCTTCACCACTATGGGTACATGCAAGACATGTTAATATCTACAATATCCTGTAGATCTAGAAATTTCGCATACATCAGTCGGGACCTAATTCAGTACTCTGTGCAAAATTCTGTCTAAATCGGATCAATATTGGGAGTATGGAGCTTCATTTACATAAAATGGGACGTAACTATAAATCGGAGCTATATCTAAATCTGAACCAAGTCAACAAAATTTCACATACATCAGTCACTATTGGGTGTTTGGTGCACTATTTACATTAAATCGGAAGAAACTATAAATCTGAGCTATATCTAAATCTGAACCGATTTCAATAAAACTTGGCATATAACTATCTAGACCTAATTCAATACTCTGTGCAAAATTTTGTCTCAATCGGATCACTATTGGTAGTTTGGGGCATCAATAAGTTTAAATCGGACGAAAATATATATGGGAGCTATATCTTAATCTGAACCGATTTTCTCCAATTTCAATAGGGTTCGTCCTTGGGCCAAATTAATTATTAATATTCGCCCCACGAATTTTAATAATTTTTGGGAGTAAGGTTTGTTACAAAGGTTTGTTACAAACAAATTACAAAGAATTTGGTTGAAAAACGCGCTCAAGAACCCCAAAATACCGAAAGATTGGGGGTACCCTTATATGGGGGCTACCCGAAAAAATTGACGTATATTTATAATTTATAGGGGAGAGATTTTCTACGACGTACTAAATTACAGTCAATTCGGTCGAAAAATACGATCAGAACCCCCAAAATACCAAACATTTTGGTGGTACCGTTATATGGGGACTACCAGAAAAACTGGACCTATATTTATAATTTTTAGTGGAGTAATTTGGTACCCAATAAGAACCCAATGTACAAAATTTCAGAGAATTCAGTTATAAAACGAGCTCAAGAACCCAAATATACCGAAAATTTGGGGTACCCTTATATGGAGACTATCCGAAAAAATGAACCTATATTTATAATTTTTAGTAGGGAGATTTGCTACCCAATAAGAACTCCAAGTACCAAATTTCAGCGAATTCGGTCGAAAAATGCGATCAAAACCCCCAAAATACAGAAAATTGGGGGGTACCCTTATATGGGGACTATGCGAAAAAATGGACCTATATTTATAATTTTTAGTAGGGAGATTTGCTACTTATTAGGGAGATTTGCTATTCTCAAAATGAACCATGGGTCTATCTCGATTATTTTTGCCTGTTACAAACATATGCACAAAGACATAATACCCTGTACCACAGTGTGGTGAAGGGTATAAAAAGAAGTTTCAGAAACAATCAGACATAACATATTCCCAAATGTTCAAAATGTGAGGAATAGTACACCCAAGAATCAAATTCAGCATCTCATCGATACAATACCTCGTTGGTGCGCTGCCGTAATCAAAGATAATGGTAATGCTGTCGTTTATTAGCAAAATTGAAATATTTACAAGAAACCCTAAAAAACGGATAAGAAACCCTACACAACTATCTTGTCAGGGTATTATAGCTTTGTGCAGCCCCAAGTGTTTGTAACGCCGCGAAATATTATAATTTGTAAACACGATACTGGCCGCAGTTATGGACCAATCTTCACGAAATTTTACATGTAGGATGGGTTCTGCCCAATAAAGACCCCTATTTTTGGTAAAGATCGGTTAATATTTAGGGGATGAATTGGACCAAAAACTAAATAGTTGTCTGATTTTCTGGTCGCCCTAAAGGTCGCTTTTATGGCCCAAATATCGCAAATTTCTACATGGAGAAGGGGATTGGGCCAAAAACTAAACATGCCTGTTTGATAAAGATCGGTCAATATTTAGCGGGTCAAATGGACCCTTACTTTTGTGTGAAGAATGACAAATTTGTATTCTATAGCGTATATATTTACTCCTAAATGACATAGAGCCGAGAAGTTGATAGTATATCCAAGAGGAGTGGTTGACCTTTCAAATTGATACCAATTATATTGTCGTATGTACTCGCATGTGGGAGTTACATTCAAATATTTACAGGTGCTTACGTACTCAGATATTATTTAGTAACACATTACCACAATAGAGGTGGAAATACAGCCCAGATCGCTTTGAAATTTTCCATGAGGATCCAGGTATGGTCAAGGATAACGCCTATAATTTTGGGTGATGATCACATAATAATATTGGGATGATGTGGACCGAAAACTTAATTTTTTGTGTTTTTTTCTAGTCAATATATAGGTCACAATTGAAAGCCGAACATCATAACATAACCCACGATGAAGGGAATCTGGACATGTAATTAGAGGGGATTTACTGAATATTAGTAATATTTGTTGACCAATAGTCGGTCAAGAGTGTGCAAATATAGCGAAATATTTTACATGCTCAGAATATATAACAACAGAAAGTTAGATTTTCGTGGATGTTGTGTAGGGTATCACTAGTTTTTAGTATGATGATTTTCTACCAAATGAGAATCTGAAATACAAAGCAGTATAGCAGTATAGTCGGACGGGCAGACCATATGATACCCTACACAAATACCACAGAAGTCTAACTTTCTGCGGACCTATATTCAAAATCTGGACAATATTTTTGGATATTTGCACACTCTTGATGGTTTAGAGTCAACAACAAGAATTACATAGCGATCATCGCTAGATTTTCGCCCTCTAATATTGTAGTGGGTTAATAAATAATATGAGAATACGTAAACGCCTGTAAATTTAGTATAACTCCCACATCGGAGTAGATACCAATTTAAACGTCAACAACTTCTCTTCGATGTAATATTGTCTTCAGTAGTAACTGTATGTGTCTAAGAATCCAAGTTTTACTATTTTTCATTTTTAAACGTCCATTTTAACCGCCAAAAATGTGCCTAATTATCATAAAAAGAGCTATGTTTGTTCTTTTGTAAGAGCCCTTTCTCCGCGTGCATTTTAATGATGTTCGGCCCATAACTTCTCTTCGATGTAATATTGTCTTCAGTAGTAACTATATGCGTCTAAGAATTCAAGTTTTACTATTTTTCATTTTCAAACGTCCATTTTAACCGCCAAAAATATGTCCATAATTGTAGTCTCTAGATCTTTGGTCCATTTCATCCCTAAATATAAATCGATCAGTACCATTGGGAGTTACCCCTAAAAGTCGATCGATATACTATTTCCAATACCAAACATCCTAAGAATAATAAAAATGTGTGTGCAAAATTTCAGAGTTCTGGCTTACATATACGAGCCGTATCGTGATTTCAAGAGACAAGGGGATAGACATGCGAACATGGCTAAATCTACATAGAATTTTTATACCCTTCACCACACTGTGGTACAGGGTATTATGTTTTTGTGCATATGTTTGTAACAGGCAAAAGGAGACGAGATAGACACATGGTTCCTTTTGAGAATATGCATAGAATCACTTTCTAAGTCGATTTATGCATGTCCGTCCGTCTGTCTGTCTGTGCATGTTAAATTGTAAACAAAGTACAGGTCGCATTTATGATCCGAATTGGATGAAATTTGGCATAGGTCACTTATTCGGCCCAAGGACGAACCCTATTGAAATTGGGAAAAATTGGTTCAGATTTAGATATAGCTCTCATATATATATTTAACCGATTTAATGTAAACGGTCCCTATATATCTTTCGATTTGCATGAAATATGGTACAGCCCAATCATTTAGGTCTAGAATTATGTCTGCCAAGTTTCGTGAAAATCGGTCCAGATTTAGATATAGCTCCCATATATAGTTTCGTCCGATTTCATGTAAATGGTGCACCAAAGTCCCTATATATCCTTCGATTTGCACGAAATTTGGCATAACGTACTGAATTAAGCCTAGAGTGATGTCTGCCAACTTTCGAGAAAATCGGTCCAGATTTAGATATAGCTCCCATATATAGTTTCGAGCGATTTCATGTAAATGGTGCACCAAAGTCGCTATATATCTTTCGATTTGCACGAAATTTGGCATAACGTACTGAATTGAGCCTAAAATGATGTGTGCCAAGTTTCGAGAAAATCGGTCCAGATTTAGATATAGCTCCCATATATTTTTTTGTCCGATTTCGTGTAAATGGTGCAGCAAAGTCCCTATATATCTTTCGATTTGCACGAAATGTGGCATAACGTACTGAATTGAGCTTAGAGTGATGTCTGTCAAGTTTAGTGAAAATCGGTCAAGATTTAAATATAGCTCCCATATATATTTTCGTCCGATTTAATGTAAATGGTGCACCAAAGTCCAGATATATCCTTCGATTTTCCCGAAATTTGTCATAGCGTACTGAATTTAGTCCAGAATGTGTGTGCATAGTTTCGTGAAAATCGGTTGAGATTTAGATATAGCTGCCTTATATTATAGATTGGTTTTTAGGAACAAATACATGGCTGATAGGAACAAAACGTACTGAAATTAGTATAACCTAACCTGTAACAACTTTCGTTGAAATCGGTCCATATTTGGATATATTTTCGCCCGATTTTAAGGAAATGGTGCATCAAACTCCTCATGTTATTCAGATTGACATCAAATTTTGCACAACGTACAAAATTGAGCATAGAATTACGTAGTTGCGTTTTCTAGAAGTACAGACATAGCCCAACGGATGTCCTATTTATATTTGTTTGAAGTCGATTTACATACTTTTGTCCCATTGTAACAAACGAATGACATGTTTATGGATAGATCTAGGTAGATGCAAATATAGATAAATATCACATATTTTATTTCATCCAATTTCATGTTAATAGTACTGTTTAATATACCCATAGTGGTGAAGGGTATCATATAGTCGGCCCCGTCCGACTTTACTACTTTCCTTACTGGTTTTATTTATCCATCAGAGTAAGCCGCCTCCGATATAATACACTTCTGAAACGCGCATTTTATTTTTGTCATTTATATTTTTTTCCTTTTATTCTCTGAAACGTAGCAAAACGTTTTTTTTTTCAGTTCGCTGAATATCCGTTTTTTTTATTTTGCCAAAAGCTCACGTACAAGCATCAATGTGTGAGCGGGTACGTTATCTTGCTGCAAAATCTATGATTGAGTTTTTCAAAATTTTGTGCGTTTCTGACTTGAATACAGTGGACGCTCCTACTAAATCCATCTCGGCTCCGTGGTACTAAATTTAGTCATTTGTACCACCTCTAGTACGCAGCCTTATGCCCACCTTACGCATCAACATTGAGTCTACCTCCTACCAGCAGTCCTTTTGTATAGGCGTTGGTTATCTGGATTTCTGTCATCATCACGCAACTCTTTTAGATTTCTTTTCCAAGATTACTTCTCAAACTTTTTCTCTGATAATGTTCCAAATAAATGCTGCCGCACCATTTGTGGTGCTTCATGGCCATTCTTGGGTGTAATAACTTTATGAATTTTGTTACAAAGTGTTTAATTGCAACACATTGAAAAGGTTTCATTGAAGTTTCTTGCAAAGTATATTACAAAAACATAAGAAAACATTTTTATATTGTGGGACATTCAAGACTTTCTAGTCTTCGTACATATTTTTAAAATCATCACACAAGATGTTCTTTCGGATTTGGAATTTCTCACATATTTTAATAATACAATGGACAATTTTCTTAGGTTGCAAGTTATCACAAGAAATTTTGTAATTTCTCCGTTTTTAAATCACAAAGCATTTGTTAACTTTGTTCCTTTTGCAATTTCAATGGTTATAATTTCTCACTTCTCACTCCTTAATACCTTTAGCTAGCTATAAAGATTTCAAATGCTAAACGTTTTTCTCACATACCAAAATAGCATACAATACACAGGTATGTCTACATATGTCAAGAATATCTACAGAAATATGAAAGCAATTAATAATGAATATGCTCCAACATATCCCCCTGACGAATGACGTTTGCTGAAAAAGTTACCTTAAAAGGCAAATTTTAATTAAAACTAATCAAACGATTCCATGGACAATATTTAGTCGATAAAATTGTAAAGGTATAAAGAACTGAATGAATCGAACGACTCGATTGCAAATGCAAATTTAACAAGAAATGAGTATGATAAAGATAGGTCGACTTTATGATACCCTGCATACATTGAGATTCATATTTTAATGTGAAAATACAGAACTATATAAAGAAGCGGCAAAACTAGTATAAACAAGCTTAAAAAAATTGTCGGAATTTAACGTTGAATTTTTATATTTGCAATACCAAACACCGATGAAAGGAAAGATTTAGGATATGAAAGAAGAAGTGAAGTAATCTTAATATATAAAAGAACTTAGTGTTAAGTGAGTGAGTGACTGCGTGACTGACAAATCATCGCCCAGACGAAACGACTAATTCTATAAACTTGAAATTTTGAGTGTGGGTTGTTGTTGATGTGTAGGCGTGAGATGAGGCTGGGTTTTTGAATATTCGAACTAGAAGGGTACGAAAAGTACTAAAATGTACCAAATATGGTATCCTTTGTACTAGGCGAACTGGTAGAGCTAGAATTCTGAAATTTGGAATGTGGGTCTCTGATGGAAAAGATGTGAAAAAGGGTTTTTGGAAATTCGACCTATAAGTGTACGAAAAGTACTAAAATTTACTAAATTTAGTTCTAATTGTATATATATTGCACAAATAAAATTAGAATCTTGAAATTTTATAAGGAATGCAGGTTGGGAAGTGGTGTTGATGTTTGGTGGTGTTGAGGTTTAAGAAATTTGTACTTATACACATAAGTAGTACAAAATGGTACTAAATTTGGTACTATTTGCATTTAGTTGAGTGTATATAGATGGAATCCTGAAAAGAGGAATTAGGACTACTATTGGAGTATAGGATTGAGGTAGCTTTAAAAAATCGTACTTATGTTTACGAAAAGTACTAAATGGTACTAAATTGGGTGCAAGTTGAATTTATGTGAACAGATAGAGCTGGAGTTTTCAAATTGGGAATTAAAATGACTGTTGGAGTGTAGAATTGAGGTAGTTTAGGAAATTCGAATTATGAAAAGTACTAAATGGTACTAAATTTGGTGCAAGTTGAATTTATGTGAACAGATAGAGCTGGAGTTTTCAAATTGGGAATTAAAATGACTGTTGGAGTGTAGAATTAAGGTAGTTTATGAAATTCGTACTTATTGGTAGGAGAGGTACTATGTGGTACTAAATTTAGTAAAATTTGGATTTTGCTTGAAAGGATAGAGCTGAAAACCTTAAATTTGGAATTATGATTACTATTGAAGATTGAGCTATAGAGACATATTTGTCTCTATAGCTCCATAAAACGGGACTAGATTTGGTACAATTTTCAGAGAGCTGGAAACCTAAAATTTGGAATAATGGTTGCTGTTGGAAAATAGAATTGAAATATGGAAGCATAGTACATATATGCACTAAATGGTACAAAATTTGGTACAATTTAGATTTTTGTTAACGTATAGAGATGGAAAACTTAAATTTGGAATTAAAATTACAGAATTAAGGTAGTATTGTGACTAGCATTAAATGGAAATCCTAAAATTCGGAGTTAAAATTAAGGTTGGAGTGTAGGATGAAATATGGATGTAGTTTAAAAAATGCGAAATTATGTGCACTAAATGGTACTAAGTTTAGTACAATTTAGATTTGAATTAAATGATAGATATGGAAAATTTATATTGGAAAATAAAATTACTGTTATAGCACATGATTGAGATAGTGTTGGAAATTCGAACTCATAAGTACGAAAAGTACTAAATGCTACTAAATATGGTACAATTTGGATCTATGTGAACGGATAGGACTGGAATCCTTAAATTTATGATTAAAATTACTGTTGCAGCGCGGAATTGAGGAAGTTTTAGAAACTCGTGCTTACATCTACGAAAAGTAATAAATGGTACTAAATTTGGCACAATTTGGATTTTGGTGGACGAATAGAGCTGGAATCTTTAAATGTGGACTTAAGGAGTGCATGACTGAAGTAATTTTTGGAAATTCGTACTTATGGGTACGAAAAGCACAAAATTTGGTCCAATTTGGACTTTGGTGAACGGGTAGAACTCGAATCCTGAAAGTTGCAACTTAGGTTACCGTGGGAGTGTAGGAAAAGTGCAGAATGTTACCAAATCTGGTATAATTTGGTGAGCAGGCAGAGCAGGAATTCTTAAATTTGGACTTACGATTAATATCTGAAAGAAGGTTTGGAATATTGAGATAGGTTTGGAATATGGGTACAAAAAGTATTAAATCTGATATAATTTTGGTACGAAAAGTACTAAATTTGGTAGAAGTTGGACTTTGGTGGAAATAAGATTACTGTTGGAGTGTAGGATTGATGTAGTTTTAGAAATTCTTACTTATGAGTATGAAAAGTACTAAATGACACTAAATTTGGAACAATTTGGATTTGGGTAACGGAGAGCTGGAAACCTGAAGTTAGAAAGAAGTGCCAAAACGTTTTTGTTACTAACTGGTACTACATTTAGTGGTTGTGACGGTATGGAGGTAGTGTTGAAAATGTGGACTTATGTGTTCGAAAACTGCTAAATGGAAGTAATGTGGAACCTGTACAAAATTGCCGGGTATATAATTGGAATTCTCACCTATTTCTTTGTAATGGAAATAAAAAAGAAATTTCGGAAAATAATGTTTATGTGTATGAAGAGTACTAAATGGTAATAACCTTGATATTAGATGTAGAAATAGAGGTGGAATTCAGAACTATAGTACAGCAAACTAGCATATGCCCGCAACTTCGTTAGCGAATGTAGGAAATATTTAAACATGTATTAAAATATTATTTTATTTTCACAGCAAACTGCATATTTCAGAAAAAAAACAATCCACACATTAATATCGACCATCAATTAAATTCCAAAGGTTCACACAATTGCCTTATAAATTTTTTTATTTTATCATTTTTGGTTTCTTATAAATTTTAACTAATAGGTACATATGTAACCTTTAAAATGAATATACATATGACATACTATAAGCTTGATAAATATATTTTATAACTGTTTTAATGGACGAACTCTAAGTGTTCAAAACTGCCCCCCCAGGGGGGCACCTTTGAACAGGGGTTAGCATTTTTGAACGACATGGTTTTTTACAGTGTTTATGTTCAAATATGTATGTATTTTATTCATACATATCAGAAATGCATTAATTCATTAAAAAATATATAAAAAATATTCAAAATTTAAAAAATTTAGATCAAAAATTATTAAAACATAAAATGTCTTAAAAATACAAATTAATATGGTGAAAAATACAGTTAATTTCGTAATCTTATTAGCCCATTTGAAATTTTGAGAAATCCAAGCCAAAAGTTAAAAACTCCTTTTTTTACTCGAGTTTAATGGGCATGTTCAAAGGTGCCCCACCCATGGCATTTTACGGAAATTTAAAATAACTTTTTTTGTAATAAATATATATGAAAGAAATTACATTAGTTATGTTTGAAATGATTGTTGGAATGCAAAAAATTTGTTTGACGAAAGAAAACTATCACAGAATTCTTCCTGCGCCCTTACAACCAAATGAATAAAAGTTTACAATGACACTGAGAAAACATGGTCACCCATGCACAATTTTTCGACAACTGAAAAAGCAAGCCAAAGTGGTTCTCGCATATAGAGAACAAGATTGCCATATACAAAAATGTGGTTGCGGGTCGGAAAAATATTAAACCAAGATTTTATGAGCGCTGTTCAAAGGTGCCCCACGTTCAAAGGTGCCCCCCTCTCCCCTACACAGTAGTACGAATTTTCAAAACTTCCTACATACCCCAATCTGTGTTTTTGAGCACGCTTTTCGTGGGGTACCAAATTTCTCCACGAAAAAATTTAAATATAAGTCAATTTTTTCGGGTAGCCCCATATAAGGCCAACCACCAATTTTCTGTATTTTGGGGTTCTTGAGCGCGTTTTTCAACCGAATTCACTGAAATTTCGTACATTGGGTTAATTTTGGGTACCAAATGTCTCCCCTACAAATATCTGTCCATTTTTTCTGGTAGCCCTCATATAACTGTACCCCCAATTTACGGTATTTTGAGTTTAAGCGCGTTTTCAAATCGAATTCGCTGAAATTTGGTACAATGGGTTCTTATTGGGTACCAAATTTCTTTACTAAAAAATTTTTCGTGTAGCCCCCATATAAGACACCCTCAATTATCGGTATTTGGGGTTCTTAAGTGCGTTTTCCAACCGAATTCGCTGTAATTTGGTATTTTGTAGTCGCATATGGTAACAAATCTTCCTACCAAAAATTGTTAATATTCGTAGCTCCCATATAACCCCCTTCTTATATTAAAATATATATCTGATTAGTTCCGTGTGTAGGGGGTTGTCTCCATATAGGCGTATTCTACCATAGTATAGGGGATAGTCGTTACTCGAAATATTCAGTTTTACCCTACAAATTATGGATTTCTAAGACGATTTAGCCATCAGTTGCAATTATTCCGCTTTCTCAGAAAATTGTGACAAATAGCTCGAGCCTGACGATAATGAAATATATCGGCCAGGATTTAGGCATCTCCCCCATATAATTACACCTCCTGAAGGAAAGAATTGAGATTCAAAACAAAAATATTTGGTTCGAAATTGACATTTGTCGGTCATTAATAAGGCATAGCCCTCGTATAAATATAACCCCAAATATTCTCTAATTCCTACACCATGTAATAAAAATTGCAGTAGTTTGTTGTTTATGCTATTATGTCTTATTAGTATCCGTCCACGCTTTGGGTTTTTCATTAAAAATTGCTGAAATTTATATTTGGTGTACACAATGGTAAACATAAACTGGTTTGTAGAATTATCGGAATTATCATTTCAGGTATCTGGATGGATATCCTCCTATGGTGCAGGGTATCCAAAGATCGGCCCGGCCGAACTTAACGCTTTTTCGCTTGTTTAAAATAAATCTGCTAATCTATTTATGAACAAAATAAACATAATTAAAAATGATCAGATTATAAATGAGCCCAGTCAATATACAAAATGCTCGCCAATGGCGTACACAGTTGTGTGTGCGTATGTGTCAACATATGTCTACATTTATGAAAATGCGTTTAATCCTTTCGACAGGTCAAGCATGATACTCAAAATAATTTCCCCGGTGACAATCGGTCATTTATTTGCGAAACGAAAGAGTGTGGTTAAGTGGTGAACGGTATGCAAAACCCCAGAATGTGGCATTACTGACATCAAAGTAAACGCTGAGTTACCATATCAACTATAAAATGCAGCGTATTCATGGGAATGACTTTCCAAAAAAAAAAAACAAAGGAAAAAACGTTTAAATTGTTGATATAAATTATTCCATTTGATTGTGGCATTTAACCCCCACCATCACTGGCGACATGTCACCCACCTTTTACTTGGGTGTTAACCAGAAAGTGTTGCTCGGTTAACCGTCGTTTATTTCCAAAAGGGTTGTGCAATTGAAACAAGACTAAGGAAACCTCAGAAGGACATCATTTTATCGAGTTAATTGCATCAGGTCGCATAAAACGATGCTGTAATTGCTAGAATAAGATTTTCCGTTGAAATTTAAGAGTTCGTTTGACAGTAATTGGCATTGAAAAGGGAAAAGACAAAACTGCTAGGATGTTATTATTGATTGCAATATTTTCATGTTCTTATAAAATATCTCTTAAATTTAAAGTAAATTTAAATGTATAGTTCGAATATTGTAAGTTTCTATTACAATAAAATGTCATCTTTGAAATTCTGGCAATACAAAATATTTCCGTATTTGTACAACATTTTTCTACACTTTTGCTATAACATAATATAAAACAGCATTTACATTACAAATTTTTGCAGGGTTAACCTACTTCATGAGGATTTATTTGACAAACAGGCAATGGAATTGACAATTGAAATCCACTGGCTTAACTAATTCCGATACAATGTAAACGTACTATAATGGGTTTCTCATTTGGGTGACAAATCTTCTTACATAGGTATAGTCTCCCAATAACCTATTTTGGAATTTTGTAGATTTTGGATATGTTTTGGATTTTAATTTGTTGTAGTAGCTATAGTCCATTTATATAAACAGGAAATTGGCATGGAATATAATATTGAATTCTGATATTTTATGTTAAATTTTATTCGTTATAGTGGCGTCTGCAATTATAACTAACTTTTGTTACTATAAGCGCCCCTACATATAAGCGCCAAGTAAAATTAAATATCGACACTTCATATTTGTATACCTCCACCATAGTATGAAGGGTGTATTATTTTTGTTTTTCCGACCTTATAAAGATATATATTCTTGATCAACATAAAATACTATGACTATATGATCATGTCCGTCTGTCTGTTGTAATCACTCTAGCTTCTAAACGAATTGAGATAGATCGCCAATATTTTGCATAAAGTCGTCTTTTGTCTACAGTCAAGTTCGACGAAGAGTTATATTGATCCACGTTTAGGCATAGCTCCTCATAAGGGTTTCGGTATTTTGAGGTTCTTGAGCGCGTTTTGGCATTCTGTAGTCGAATATGCTTAAAAATCTCCCTATCAAAAATTATTAATATTCACCCCCTTTTAAGGGTAGTCCCCACATAGACCCCTTTGTATACCCTTCACCAAACTGTGGTACAGGGTATTATGTCTTTGTGAATATGTTTGTAACAGGAAAAAGGAAACGAGATAGTCACATTGTTCCTTTTGAGAATATGCATATCTGAATCAATTTATGCAAGTCCGTCCGTCCGTCTGTCTGTTCATGTTAAGTACAGGTCGCATTTATGATTCGAATTGCATGAAATGTGATACAGCTCATTTATTTGACCCAAGGACGAACACTATTGAAGTTGGGAAAAATCTGTTCAGATTTAGATATAGCCACCATATATTATTTAAGGTAAATGGTGAACCAAAGTACCTATATATGCTACCAAGTCATTCCACAAAATAATTAGGTGAAACCCCTATATTAGAAATCCATTCGAATCAAATTCAGTATTCTTTTATTACAACCAGTTATATCACTGAACAGCCATAAAATAAAGATCCAAAATGATTACATGAATGAAACCAAATCGTACATTTGGGAAGACAATGTTTTATATATGGCTGATGTGTGTTCTGAAAATCTGATGAACAAAATGAATACAACGGTGTTTATAGTGTTATAGAGTCACTTTTTCAGGATCCTTTGTCGTCGTGATAATATCAACTGGTCACCAAGATCATTCGTGGTTATACAGATACACTTTCAATTCTTTAGAACACAAAATTCTTCAAGTTATTACTGAGATACCCTACCCTTACCTCCAACAAGTGAAAAAAGCGTTAAGTTCGGTCGGTCAGAACTTTCGATACCCACTACCATAGGTATAGTGAAAGGTACATGACTATACGGACCGTTCTACAAACCGATTAATGTAAACTATGTGCACCAAATACAAATTTCACTAATTATACCCTTCACCACTCTGTGGTACAGGGTATTATGTCTTTGTGCATATGTTTGTAGACACATGGCACCTTTTGGTAATATGCATAAAATCACTTTCTGAGTCGATTTATGCATGTCCGTCCGTCATTGATGCTAAATTGTAAACAAAGTATAGGTCGCATTTATGATCCGTTTGGATGGAATTTGGCACAAGTCAATTATTTGGCCCAAGGACCCGATTGAAATTGGGAAAAATCGGTTCAGATTAAGGTATAGCTCCCGTATATAGATTCGTCCGATTTAAGGTAAATGTGTCACTATATATCGTTCGATTTGCACGAAATTTGGCATAGAGTACTGAATTAGGCCCAGAATGATGTATGCTACGTTTCGGGAAAATCGGTTCAGATTTAGATATAGCTCCCATATATATTTTTGTCCGATTTTATGGCAATGGTGCACCAAAATCCTTATATATCTTTCGATTTGAAATTTAGCACAGCGCACTTAATTGAGTCTGGAATGATGTGTGCTAAGTTTCGTGAAAATCGGTTCAGATTTAGATATAGCTCCCATATATATTTGCGTCCGATTTTAGGTAAATGGTGCACCAAGGTCCCTATATACCTTTCGATTTGCACGAAATTTGGCACAGCACACTTAATTGAATCTAGAACTATGTGTGCTAATTTTCGTGAAAATCGGTTCTGATTTAGATATTTCTCCCATATATATTTGCGTCCGATTTTATTTAAATGATACACGGAAGTTTTATACACTGCGTATCATAACTATAGACGCACCCTTCATTCAATTGGTATGTTAGTTGACAAATAAAATGGACCCATTAAGTTATTGTTCACAATAAAACGATCAAAAACACATATTATTCAACAAAAATAATTAATTTATTCTTTATGGTTTCGCCGAATTCTGCCCTTTCAAAATTGCTGGTGTTGCATAACTATAGACGCACTTTTACAAAATTAGAAAAAAATATTTTTTAAAACTTAAATAAAATAAAATAACTTTTATAAATAATGGGTAGGGCCTCCCTTATTTTGAATAAGTTCAAAAATTTTATCCATCACACTGTTGATCAAAATTATTCGCAAGTCTTCATCGATTGACCGCCATTCATCGATAATCACTTCTTGGAAATAAAATAATGTTTGGTATTGGCTGTTTTCTGCATAGACACGACGAGTCAAGATTCCACACATGTTCTCGATCGGATTCTGGTCGGAAATTTTAATATTTTTCGATTTTAACCATACTTGAGTATGGCCACTTTTATGAACTGGTGCGTTGTCCTGCTAAAAAACGAGTCCTTGATTGTTGCTGCTTTTCCAAAATGGCAATAATTTGTCTTCCAAGACTTGAACGTACTCCATTGAATTCATCCGACAACATGGAAATGTCAAATAAAATGCTCCCAAGGCCATTAAGGAACCGCCACCGAAATATTGTATTAAGAAATAACGATATTTCGGTAACCGCCACCTTGGGAACATTTTATAGCCACGGAATGCTTTATTTGACATTTCCATGTTGTCGGATGAATTCAATGGAGTACGTTCAAGTCTTGGAAGACAAATTATTGCCATTTTGGGAAAGCAGCAACAATCAAGGACTCGTTTTTTAGCAGGACAACGCACCAGTTCATAAAAGTGGCCATAATCAAGTATGGTTAAAATCGAAAATTATTAAAATTTCCGACCAGAATCCGATCGAGAACATGTGTGGAATCTTGACTCGTCGTGTCTATGCAGAAAACAGCCAATACCAAACATTATTTTATTTCCAAGAAGTGATTATCGATGAATGGCGGTCAATCGATGAAGACTTGCGAATAATTTTGATCAACAGTGTGATGGATAAAATGTTTGAACTTATTCAAAATAAGGGAGGCCCTACCCATTGTTTATAAAAGTTATTTTATTTTATTTAAGTTTTAAAAAATAATTTTTTCTAATTTTGTAAAAGTGCGTCTATAGTTATGCAACACCAACAATTTTGAAAGGGCAGAATTCGGCGAAACCATAAAGAATAAATTAATTATTTTTGTTGAATAATATGTGTTTTTGATCGTTTTATTGTGAACAATAACTTAATGGGTCCATTTTATTTGTCAACTAACATACCAATTGAATTAAGGGTGCGTCTATAGTTATGATACGCAGTGTATATCACTCGTTTTTTTTAAGAAATTTATTACAGAACACTTAATGTGCGCTAAGTTTCGTGAAAATCGGTTCAGATTTAGATATAGCTCGCATATATATTTTCGTCTCTTTTTGGTAAATGGTACACTAAAGTCCCTTTTATGTCATTCCGATTTTTATAAAAAATGGCATAGCGTCCTGTGTTGACCACCAAAGTACCTATATCTCTTTCGATTTCTACACAGTAATTTTTGGGAAATTCGGCTCAGATTTAGATATAGCTCCCATATATATTTTCTTCTGATTTTACGTAAATGGGTCACCGAAGAGCCTACGTCTGTTCCATATACACGAGATAAAATTGTGGATGGCGCTTTATGCTGCAGCATACAAAATATGCATACAGAACTTTGCTAGGTTTTATACAAATTGTACACCACAGAATCCAAGTCTCCCCGATTGACATATGATTGACATTATATGAGGGGCTATGCTCAATTTCAAACCCATTATTTTAGTTTTTTTATCTCAATACCTTCCTTCAGGAGGTATCATTATATGAGGTGATGTCTAAAAATCCGGTATATTTCATAATCGTCAGGTTCGAGTTTTTTATCATGATTTCCTTAAAAGGCCGAATGATTAGATCAGATGGCTAAATCGTCTTAGAATTTCTTATATTGTAGGGTAACAACTGACAATATCACCATACTATGGTAGAATATGCATATATTAACTATATTAATATAAACCAGTGAGCAGATCAGATACCCAACACAACTTCCACAAAATTTTAACATTCAGTGGTACTACATTCTGAGCTGGGCGCGATATTTGTACCCTCTTAACCGACTAGAGGTCAACAAATATTACTATTATCCAGTACAGCTCTTCTAATTACTTATACAGATTCCCTCCACCGTGGCTTGTGTTGTGATGATTGGCTTTTAGTTATGGTCTATAGATCGACTCGAAAAAAACACCAAAAATTAAGTTTTCGGTCCACTTCATCCCAATATTATTATGTGGTCATCACCGAAAATTATTGGCGTTATAGTTCCGGTCACCTGTAAATATGTAAGTGTATCTTTCACATCCGAGTACATACTACAATATAATTTGTATCAATTTAAAAGTCAGTGTCCTTCAGGACATAAAGAATAATAACACTGTGCTACAAAATAACAAAAAAATTTTTTTCAGGGATTCTAATGTACCAATTCTGGTTTCATGGATTTTCCATTTGAAACTTGAATAACTTATTTACTTTATAACGGATTCACATTATTCTTTTTTTCTTTCAAAGAGTACAATTTCAAACAAGATATATATTTGGAAATCGGTTTAGGATTGGCTGAGTTACAGCGGTTGAAATGTGAAAAAATACTCATAAAATGACAACATTTATTTTTCTTCGGACTGTACGATGAAATTATGATATCAAGCCATATAAGTTTTATTATATTACGGAGAAGAAAATTAAATTAGCTTTCGAAAATGATGAAAATCAAAAAAATGGATGACTTATACACATTTTTGTATTGATTCTATGCATATTCTCTAAAGGAAGTATGGGTCTGTATCGTTTCCTGTTACAAACCGTTATGTTTTTAACAGGCAAAAGGAAACGAGATAGACCCATATTTCCTTTAGTGTAAATAAGTTATTCAAGTTTCAAATGGAAAATCCATGAAACCACGTTTTTCTCTATACTTACCGTTATAAAATTAATTTTCGAAGAGACCCAGAAAAACCAAAGGCATTTTCGTGATCCAGGGATTCCAACTAAACAGAATTGGTACATTAGAACCCCTGAAAAATTTTCGTGTCGCACAGTGTAATTTTAAAACTTTTCACACAAATGTCAGGGTCCATTTGACCCGCTAAATATTGGCCGATCTCTATCAAAACAGGCATGCTTATTCTTTGGCCTGATCCCTCTATGTAAAAATTCAAGATGTTCGGGCCATAATTATGGCCTCTTGAACAGCCAGAAAAACCGACAAAAATTAAATATTTGGTTCATTTCACCCTAAAAATACTGAAAATTGGAGTACCGCTATATGGTGTCTACCAGCAAAAGAGGACCAATACTTATATTTTTCATTGGAGATATCTGGTACCCAATAAGAACCCAATGAACCAACTTTCAGCGAATCCAGTTGGAAAACGCGCTCAAGAACCCCAAAATACCAAAAATCAGGGGGTATCCTTATATGGGAGCTATGCGTAAACGTTGACCGATATATCCAATCTTCAAACTTGACCTGCCTATAGACCAAAGACGTCTCTTTGCTAAATTTTGGTGATCTATCTCAATTCGTTTAGGGGCTACAGGGATTGCAATTTCGCATATCGGCTTCTTAGCCGGTGAAATACCTCCTTTTATGTTCTGTGGTACATCAGCCGTTTTTGCTGGCCGACGCGAAATATCAGATGCTTGGCATGAGTTACTGTGTCCTAGGCCTGCAGTATATATATATATATATATCGTACTGACTTATGACAATATATGATACGATTTTACTTAATTGGAATTGTCATGTTTCCCAGATGTCCGGACGAACTTAACTCTTTCTTATTAATGGTCTGTTATTGAGTGTTAAGGTCAAACATAAGGTGTGTGATTGAGTTAAACGGTTATTTATAAACATAACTACGATTGATAAGAATAGACTCGAGTGGGTTGTTAATTCAAAAATGTTTCAGCTGTTGCAGATTCAATTGAATGGGCGTTTGTGTCAAAAAAAAAGATAAAAACACACACAAGAAACAATAACAAAGAAGGACAAAAAAGGATACAAGACACACATGCCTTTCATTCTATTATGACATTTTAATTGGTACTTTATGCAATAACCAGCCAGTCCACCAGCTAGACATCAGTCACACACACACACACTCCCTCACAAGCACACGCCAGTCAACACAAATATACATACACTGGCAAATCTCTGCCCTACATGGAAATGTTATGAAAATATTGCATATGAATGTTAGGGGTTGATACTGCATTTTTTGGACATGGACGATTTATATAATATTATATACATAGTTATTGATGTATATACAGTCTGATAGTGTTTGTGTGTATTTGTGTTTTGTTACAACCAATACTATTCCGTAAATTTTACACAAGGCTTTGCTTCAACACTATGGTGTGGGTGGTGAGTATGCGCACTAATGACTGAAGATTTCATAATTTGCAATGGTTGGTTGCCACGGGAAACGGAAATGCACACCAACACAATTGTCCTGTAACGTTATTGTCATTTGTTGACGAATTCAATACATTTTCAGATATCACTCGCCACTTGTTGCATACGGACGTTGTTGTCATTGCCGTCGCGCGAGAAAAAGGAAATAACATTAAAAAAAATAATAAGTTTACAGTGTTGGATACTAGAAATATTGAATAAAAGAAGAAAATAATAAATATCACAATGTGCATCCGACCACATGATTTGGAAATATTTTTCAAAGTTAATATTACATAATTTACAAAAAAATAATATATATCTGCACATATAAATTATATTACAAAGAAAATAAAAAAATAAGTGAAACATATTGAAAGTTTGTGAACAAAATTTGTATTGTATATAATTTTATTTTGGATAATCTCTTCATAAATTATATAAAAAAAAAACAATAATTTTGCCATTATTTTGGATTTATCATATCAATTATCTGCGATGGAGGACGATACGGATGACAGAGATGACACTAAAAGGTAAGTAGAACGGGGACATTTTGCAGAAATTATATTCATTACTCAAACTAAATACATTCCTATAGATGACCAGTTAACATTAGCTCGTGGAATTGACAAAGGATTTTGTATTAAAAATCAAAGAATTATTACGAAATTTTGGCATTTATACATATATGGGCAAACAATTTAAGAAAACTCTTTTTTACAAACTTTTTCATAAGCTGGAGACTATATTAAATTTGCATTTTGTTTGCAACTCCTCGAAAGATTCATCGGAGACACCATAAACCAATAAAATATTAAAACACAGAATAAAATTCCATGTTTTAGCATAGCCATATAAAGGTCACGCCCGATTTTTGGAATATTGTGAGCTTCAGCCGCATTTTCCTACAGAATAGTCTTTATTTTGATATTCATGGTAAAAAAAATACATCGCCATAGAAAAGTTTCAATATATTTCCTAGTATAGTTCCTAACCTTTGTGTATTTTGTATTTTTGTATTCCATTTTCTACGAGTATTAACAACAAATTATTTTAAAGAAACGGCAAGACCGATTTGATCCGCGAAATGTTGCAAAATATATTTTGAAGGATATGAGCACTTCCACACATTTTACATCAAACCTTTATGGTTTCATTTCTTTGTAGTTCTTTTTGGCCATATTTTGGACGAAAATGGGCAGCGTATATCTTTAAGTAATTGTCAATTATTGAAAATTCTGAAAATATGTTAATTTTCTACAATTAATTGGATTGTCATTGCCTTCAAAAAGCTGTTGTATATGAAAATAAATTTATATTTTCATTACAGTTAAATTAAATAATAAGAAATCGAAAAGAGAGAGAGAGTAAGATTAATCGCTATCATTATTTGCTCACGTTTTCCATAAAATCAAGATTTATTTAGTTTTAAAATATAAGTTATGTTATTTGAAGAAATTTGCATGGTATGTATAGGTTGTGAAATTTGTCTCAAATAAAACACAGTAAGACATGGTAAAGTAAAGATTAATCGGTTCCATTATGTGGAGCCTATACCAAAAACTATACCGGCAATAATGAGGGAAGTTTCTTACCCTATGGGGAATACCGAAATAAAGGCAATCAAATGGATATTTTGTTACTACTATCCAAGTTCTTTAGGATAAACCGATTTTGACGATTCAAAAGACTTATAAATCATATGTGGTCAGATTAGGAAAATATGCAAAATAATTGTGAGATTCAGCCAAACCAAATATATTAAATAATATTTACAATTCCCCAATTTTTGTATCGAGCTTTAATGTTTAATAAATTGTTGTTTTTTAAGACAATTTTCCAATTTCATAAAATATGCGATCATTAACATCGATGAAAATAATGGTAATGATAGCAGTATTAGTATTCCCATCAAATATTTGAAGTTTTGTCTTATTTTCTATAGAGCCCAAGCTGATGGATATGAAATCTCATTTTCATATTTGTCAAAAAGTGTACTACTTTCTTTTTTGGCCGACAACTTGAAATTTGAATGTGGACCTATGTAACCTTAAACAAATACTTATTCAAATATTAAATTAAAATCAAGTTGTTAAATATTGGCAGTATGTTACTCCATTTACATAAAATCGGACAAAACTATATATAGCATATTTAGATATAAATCTGGACCGATTCCAACAAAATTTCTCATACATCAGTCGGGACCTAATTCAGTACTCTGTGCAAAATTTTGCTTTAGTCGGATTGGGAGTTTGGTGCACTATTTACATTAAATCGGACGAAACTATACATCGGAGCTATATCTAAATCTGAACCGATTTCAACAAACCTCGGCATATAACTACCCAGACCTAATTCAATACTCTGTGCAAAATGTTGTCTCAATCGGACCACAATTGGGAGTTTGATGCATCAATAAGTTAAAATCGAACGAAAAAATATATGGGAGCTATATCTAAATCTGAACCGATGTTCTCCAATTTCAATAGGGTTCGTCCTTGGGCCAATTAAGTGACCTGTGCCAAATTTCATCCAGATCGGATCATAAATGCGACCTGTACTTTGTTAACAAAAATACATGGACGGACGGACATGCATAAATCGGCTCAGAAAGTGATTCTATGCATATTCTCAAAATGAACTATGGGTCTATCTCGATTATTTTTGCCTGTTACAAAGTTATGCACAAAGACATAATACCCTGTACCACAGTATGGTGAAGGGTATAAAAATAAATAGATAGATAGCTAACACACATGAAGAGCGAAAATTATTTTTCGTATGGGTGTAAAATAGGGAACTTACCAATTGTTGGCATAGGTATACGCCAACAATTGTACCAAGATATTGTTGTAGACCATAATGTACACTAAATTTAAAATCCAGAAATTTTTAATAGAGATTTTTTTTTCTAAAATCGCAAAAACCGATTTTGATGATAATGCATGATAGGGTGAAACTTGAGTATAAAATAATGCAATAATGCAGGGCAAACTTATATGAGTCCATCGCCAACATATATAGAATTTTTTCCGAGGCTGGGTTGGAAGCTGCTGGTTCACCATGAAAAATGTCATTGCAGAAAAAATTGCATGTGTAGATACATGGAGGCTATATCTAAAGTGGAACCAATATTGATTACATCAAGTAGGAATTATCGAACAGTTGGAGCTATCATTATATGAAGTACTATGCCTAATTGAGGAATGATATAGCTCAATTTGCATTACAATGCCTTTCTTCACGCTAAATATTAAAAATACCAAAAATGGATAGGTATCATTATATGGGGGCTTGACCTAAATGCGGGCCCACATATTTCATTCTCATACCTGATGTTCTATTTTTTTATGGCTAAATCGTCTTAGAATTTCATACTTTCGAGCACAAAATATCCCCCTTACTATGGTGGAATACGACTATATGTAGAGAAAGTAATTATGAACAAGAAGTATAATGAGGTTGTCCAAGACACACGTCCAAAATTGTGAGGGAATATCTTGGTGGGTACAATTAATTTCCACATACCCTAGCATGTTTTTATTCTGCATTAAATTTACTGATGTTTTTCTTTGACTGGCAATCAACTAGTTGCTAACAATAAATGCAGTCGGTACCTCAGCAATAAATATAAAGATATTTTTTGCTAGTTTCTCATTATTTTGTAATTTTAGAAAAATGAAATAAATCCCCAAATTATGGTTAGGGACTTATTTCATTTATTTTTAAGATTTTAAATGGGCTGGTAAATCAATACCTATGCTTGTTAAGGTTTGTAACATATATATATATACTGGCACATATACACTGGAACATCGGAATCCTCTGGCGGAACTTTGATTTTTTTTTTTTTTTTTTTTTTGGAAATCGCCTATTTTTGACTTAAACTATGTTAAAAAATAAGGAAGATCTTCACAGATTGGCTTTATCCTAGTTCATACGATAGCTACACACTCCCAGAGAAACGTATAAAAATTTGGAACCGATTGGATAATTAGTTTTTGAGTTGAAAACCGCGTTTAAAGTTTGAGAATCACTCTTGCCATCACTTGAAGCTGACATAATAAATCGGCTATATCTTCAAGAGTTCTTGAGATTTTGTAGGGACATTCTTGAATGAGAGTAGATTCGAAATAAATCAAAAGAAAAAATTGACACCGAGAATGGGGGGTCCATTTAAAGCTTGGGGAGTTATTTCATAATGAAAAACCACCCAAACTTTATAATGAAATAAGTCCCCAAAAAATGAAATAAGTCCCCAATTATAGTTGTTCTTGTTTTGTGTATAAAAAATTGGGGACTTATTTCATTTTCTGTTTGGGGACTTGATTCATGGGGGACTTATTTCATACCGCCCCAGTTATTATATATTTGGATGAGATCTTAAGAACAATTTGGACAATATTATGGACTATTTTTGAAATGTTTCTCCAATATCACTCAGACTTCTATTCAATCAAGGCCTATATAAGGTAGGTCAGTAAGCAAATTCATAGAGAAAACATAAGTTTAACGCATTTCTTTTTTTGCCGAGGCGAAAACTAATTCTTTAAATAAAAACACAACACAATATATAATTTTATAAGAAAATTTACTCAAACATGTTCTTTGAAATCTTAAAATAGACCAATGTGCTTTTAAAAGATAAATACAAATTAAAAAATAAAAACTTATTTTTTTCATGTCGTGGTAACAAAAGAATTCTGTCAATAATATTTTCACAAAATTGTTTACATAAAGAATTCCTCCAGATTTCATTCCTATTTTTTTCAATATTTCGAATTATAGCATTAAACTACCCTTTATCATACGACGACGTTCTGAATAATAATCCGAGCTCATAAGAATGGTTTCCGATTACATAAATTAATTAATTTCGACACGAAACTTATTATCGTTAGCTATGATGCAATATTATGTATCCCAGTATTGGCTAAGGCAGCGAGTGTCAAGTATCGATTTCTTGGCAAGTTAAAAAGATTGCATTGCCATATGAAACTGTTAATAGAAATGTATTAATAATAGGTATTTGTGGTATAATTATATCGAATTAACAAAAATTCCATTAGCTATTTCATAAATAAATAGAAATTGACGATGTTGGTAACTTCAAAGTGTGTTTTGTCATACAGGTAAACATAGATTTATTATGGATTGATTCAATTTATAACAACGGATTTCATAAAAATGTGTAATTAATAATTTTAAAATTTTTTCCCATTTTCCCATAATAGTAGTGATTTATAAATGTAAATGTTGTAAAATCTATGTGATCTAAGTGTTGTAAAATCTATGTGATATTCATGGCTTTTTTTGATACCTTGTGTATCTAATAAGTACTAAAAATCGGAATTGTAAACAATTGTGTTTGAGTCACGCAAGGAAACAAGATAGGTTTGTAATTAATTTAGAGAATATGCGTAGAATCTCTTTCTGAGTCCGTCCATCAATCGGTTGGTTTGCCAACATATTTTTGTCAACAATGTGGAAGTCGCATTTATTATCCAAATCAGATGAAATTTAGCAGTGCTCACTATAGGCCAGGATTCCTATTTTTTTATACCCTTCACCACACTGTGGTACGGGGTATTATGTCTTTGTGCGTATGTCTGTAACAGGAAAAAGGAAACGAGATAAACACATGGTTCCAGTTGAGAATATGCATAGAATCACTTTCTGATTCGATTTCTGAATGTCCGTCTTTCCGTCCGGCACATGTCACTTATTTGGCCCAAGGACGAACCCTATTGAAATTGGGAAAAATCGGTTCGGATTTAGATATAGCTCCCATATATATTTTCGCCCGATTTAATGTAAACAGTCCCTATATATCCTTCGATTTGCACGAAATTTGGCACAGTGTACTGAATTAGGTCTATAATGATGTACGTTAAGTTTCCTGAAAATCGGTCCAGATTTAGATATAGCTCCCATATATATATATATATATATTCGTCGGATTTTATGTAAATGGTGCACAAAAGTTCCTATATACCCTTCGATTTGCACCAAATTTGGCATAACGTACTGAATTGACCATAGAGTGATATCTGCCAAGTTTCGAGAAAATCTGTCTAGATTTAGATATAGCTCCCATATATTTCGTCCGATTTAATGTAAATGGTTCACCAATGTCGCTATATATCTTTCGATTTGCACGAAATTTGACATAGCGTAATGAATTAGGTATAAAATGATGTGTGTTAAGATTCCTGAAAATCGGTTCAGACTTAGATAGAGCTCCCATATATATTTTCATCCGATTTAATGTAAATGGTCCGCCAAAATCCCTATATATCATTCGATTTGCACGAAATTTGGCATAGCGTAATGAATTAGGTATAGAATCATGTGTGTTAAGTTTCCTGAAAATCGGTTCAGATATAGATACAGCTAGTTTCGTCCGATTCAAGGTAAATGGTGTAACAAAGTCCCTTAATATCTTTCGGTTTGCACGAAATTTGGCACAGCTTATTGAATTTGGTCTACAATAATGTGTGTTAAGTTTCCTGACATCGGTTCAGATTTAGATATAGCTTCTATATCTGACCAAATAAAAAATTTAGTATCGGTTGCAGAATGACATGTTTACGGATGCAATTTCATTTTACTGGTCGTTTAAAAATGCGACGTCTGTTGAACACACCCAAAGTGGTGAAGGGTATCATATAGTCGGCCTCGTCCGACTTTACTACTTTCCTTACTTTTTTTTTTGCAATAAATCTGTTTTTGGTAAAGCCGATAAAACCTTATATATTTCAAATCTGGAGCTTTGCACCAGTAAAATTTTAGAAAATTGTCTCTCAAGGTTTTCAAATGACGTGAGGTCAAATCTAAATTTCGTATACATGTAAATATAAATTATATTTGAAAATTTTTATATATACATTGACATGCGTCAAAATATTAACATGAAATGACGCCCAATTAAGCAGAAGGAACTGGTAATTATAATGAACGTTATAATTTTTATACATTTAAAGATAATCATTCAAAATTCCGTATTTAAAAGTCGATGCTTTGAAATGTTCTCTGTGTAGAATCTTACAACCATCTGCGACCGTTCATAAACCTTAGAGTTATTGTCGATAATTTAAAAACAGTCGCTGAAAATTTCCATTTAAAATTTAATGAAAACCCAGTGAGCGGAGCAGATTAGTAGGACGGGGCCGGCCATATGATACCCTAGACAACTACTATATCTATATTCCAAGAATGGGCAATATTTCGCGATATTTGCACCCTCTTAACCGATTAGAGGTCAATAGCTCCTATTTCTTGCCATGACATCTATCTCGAATTATGTTTTATATCATCATATAAAATGTTTTCATTTTACACAGAAAGGTCTTGATTGACTTGACCCGCTGAATAGTGACAGATCATTACAAAAGCCCATCAAATTATTTCACCAAATTCATTCTCCAGTGTAATACTCTGCTTTTAATTGTGACATATAGATCGAAAAAACACAATAAAAATAAGTCTCGGTCCACTTCATCCCAAAATTATTATCTGAACATCACCACAAATTATAGGCGTTGTCCTTGACCATAACCGGAACCTTATAAGCGATAAGCGCTATATTTCCGGCCTACAGTGTGGTAATGGGTTACTAAATAATATCTGAATACGTAAGCACCTGTAAATATTTAAGTGTAACTCTCATATCCGAGCAAATACGACAATATAGTTGGTATCAATTTATAGTCCAACAACTTCTCTTGGATATGCCATCAATACCTCGTGTCTATGTCCTTCAGGAGTAAATATATATGCCATAGAATAAAATTTTGTCATTTTTTACACAAAAGTATGATCTTTATCAAAACAGGCTCAGAAAATCAGACAAAAATAAAGTTTTTGGTCCATTTCATCCCTTAAATATTAACTGTTTTTTTTCAAAAACAATAGGGGTCCCGATCCCCTTCTCCATGCAAAAATTTATGATGTCTGACCATAATTGCGGCCTCAGGAGCGACCAGAAAATCAGACAAAAATTTCATCTCCCATTTCATCCCCTAAATCTTACAAACGGACGGACATACATGTCTGGATCGACTCAGCTAGACGAGATATGACGGTATATTTAAAGGTGGGTCTAGGACCAATATTTCGTTGCGTTACAAACTTTTGAGCCTGCACAAAGCTATAATACCCTGACAACATAGTTGTGTAGGGTATACAAATTAAAATTGACTTTTATCATCATAGCTGGTGATGAAAATGCTAGATACTAGTGTCACATTCAAACCAAATGGTCTGTAATTTGGTATTATGGGTTCGTATTGCGTAGGGTATATTCTTAACATAAATTATTAATTTTGGTCAACCAACTTCGCCCAACTTTAAGTAAATGGTGCCCCAGCACTCCAAATGCGAGTATAGTCTAACGTGTCTCATATTTTGTGGAAATCGGTTCAGATTGAGATATTTTTGACCGACTTATGTAAATGTTGCAACAAAGAGTCAAAGTTTGGTCGATTGGCACATAATTTTGTAAAATATATTGAAGTTAGTATAGCCTCATAGTTGTCAAGTTTAGTTGAGTTCAGTTCATATTTAGATAGAGCTTCCATATATATTTTCATCCGATGTTTATAAAAAAGTGCACTAAAGACACGTGTGTGAAGTTTTATTGAAATCGGTTCATATTTAGATAAAGCTCCCATATATATTTCCCTCCAGTTTAGGTAAATGGTACAGGAAAAACTAATAAATTTTTTATCAAATCTTCCTATCAAAAATTTCCAATACCGTCTTACGTTTTGGCATAGCCCCTACGAGGGCGGTTCGGACTCTTCTTAGCCTATCAATGAAAGAGAATAGTTGGTTTTTCAAAAATATTTTTATTTTTCAATATAATCTCTTAAAACTTCAATACACTTAGTCCAACGCTTTTCTAGCAATTCTATCCCTTGATTAGAATAGTTTTTATCAAAATCTTCAAAAAATGTAACTATATATGGGAGCTATATCTAAATCTGAACCGATTCCAACAAAACTTCGCACACATCAATCTGAACCTTATTCAGGACGCTGTGCAAAATTTTGTCTCAATCGAACAAATATTGGCAGTATGGTGCTCCATTTACATAAAAACTATATATGTTTTTTTTTTTTTTTTTTGCATAATAAACAAAACAACCTGTTGAATATGTTTATATGTAAATTTACACTATAAGACTAGGCTACATTTTCTTTTAATTTCGTCAAGTTATTCTACCTCTTGTTATTGTACCATGTGTGGTAGTAAGTTGTAATAACAAGGAATTTTGAATATAAACAATGTTGTGAGTGGTGTATACTCAACGACGTTTTTACTTTGCCTTTATTAGTCAATACTTCTTTAAATGACACAAAACTGCACAACAATATGTGGTACATGTTTTTGACAGTTATGGACGTCGCATCATGTATTCAATTCAATTGTGGCATCAACATGTGATATTTACCTGTACCTTAAACATATACGTTCATTTTTTTTTGTTATTGCATATATAAATATTTCTGTAGCGATTAAATAAAGGTTTCGAACAAGAACAATCGAACATAAATAACTGCAGATGATTTATCCCCCATCGAGTTTTACAAATTTCAGTATTATTTTTACAAATTTCAGTATTATGTAATGTAATAAAGAAATATGACAAGGGATGGTAAACAACTGTAAACCAAGCATATCAATTGCTTGGTTCGGAATCTGTTTATTTTTATACCCTTCACCACACTGTGGTACAGGGTATTATGTCTTTGTGCATATGTTTGTAACAGGTAAAAGGAAACGAGATAGACACATGGTTCCTTTTGAGAATATGCATAGAATCACTTTCTAAGTCGATTTATGCATGTCCGTCCGTCCGTCTGTCTGTCCATGTTAAATTGTAAACAAAGTACAGGTCGCATTTATGATCCGAATTGGATGAAATTTGGCATAGGTCACTTATTCGGCCCAAGGACGAACCCTATTGAAATTGGGAAAAATCGGTTCAGATTTAATATAGCTCCCATATATATATTTAACCGATTTAATGTAAACGGCCCCTAAATATCTTTTGATTTGCACGAAATTTGGTACAGCCTAATCATTTAGGTCTAGAATGATGTCTGCCAAGTTTCGTGAAAATCGGTCCAGATTTAGATATAGCTCCCATATATAGTTTCGTCCGATTTCATGTAAATGGTGCCCCAAAGTCCCTATATATCTTTTGATTTCGACGAAATTTGGTATAACGTACTGAATTAAGCCTAGAGTGATGTCTGCCAAGTTTCGTGAAAATCGGTCCAGATTTAGATATAGCTTAGATTAGATTAGATTACATGTAAACGGTGCCCCAAAGTACCTATATATCTTTCGATTTGCACGAAATTTGGCATAACGTACTGAATTGAGCCTAGAATGATGTCTACTAAGTTTCGAGAAAATCGGTCCAGATTTAGATATAGCTCCCATATATAGTTTTGTCCGATTTCATGTAAATGGTGCACGAAAGTCGCTATATATCTTTCGATTTGCACGAAATTTGGCATAACGTACTGAATTAAGCCTAGAGTGATGTCTGCCAAGTTTCGAGAAAATCGGTCCAGATTTAGATATAGATCCCATATATAGTTTCGTCCGATTTAAGGTAAATGGGTCTCCAAAGTCCCTATATATCTTTCGATTTGCACGAAATTTGGCATAACGTACTGAATTAAGCCTAGAGTGATGTCTGCCAAGTTTGGAGAAAATCGGTCCAGATATAGATATAGCTACTATATATAGTTTCGTCCGATTTCATGTAAATAGTGCCCCAAAGTCCCTATATATCTTTCGATTTGCACGAAATCTGGCATAACGTACTGAATTGAGCCTAGAATGATGTCTACTAAGTTTCGAGAAAATCGGTCCAGATTTAGATATAGCTCCCATATATAGTTTTGTCCGATTTCATGTAAATGGTGCACGAAAGTCGCTATATATCTTTCGATTTGCACGAAATTTGGCATAACGTACTGAATTAAGCCTAGAGTGATGTCTGCCAAGTTTCGAGAAAATCGGTCCAGATTTAGATATAGATCCCATATATAGTTTCGTCCGATTTAAGGTAAATGGGTCTCGAAAGTCCCTATATATCTTTCGATTTGCACGAAATTTGGCATAACGTACTGAATTAAGCCTAGAGTGATGTCTGCCAAGTTTGGAGAAAATCGGTCCAGATATAGATATAGCTACTATATATAGTTTCGTCCGATTTCATGTAAATAGTGCCCCAAAGTCCCTATATATCTTTCGATTTGCACGAAATCTGGCATAACGTACTGTCTGCCAAGTTTCGTGAAAATAGGTCAAGATTTAGATATAGCTGCCATATATAGTTTCGTCCGATTTCATGTAAAAGGTGCACCAAAGTCCCTATATATCCTTCGATTTGCACAAAATTTGGCATAACATACTTAATTGAGCCTAGAATGATGTCTGCCTTGTTTCGTGAAAATCGGTCCAGATTTAGATATAGCTCCATTTTATTATAGATTGATTTTATGTAATTGACGTACTAAGGAACCAATAGAAACAAAACGTTCTGAAATTAGTACAACCTAACCTGTGACAAGTTTGTTTGAAATCGCTTAATATTTGGATAGAGCTTCCATATATATTTTCTCCCGATTTCAAGTAAATTGGGCATCAAACTCCTCATGTTAGTCAGATTGACATCAAATTTTGAACAACGTATTTCGTTTTCTAGAAGTACCGACAAAGCCCAACGGATGACCTCTTTATACTTGTTTGAAGTCGATTGACATACTTTATGGATAGATCTAGGTAGATTCACAGTTAGGTAAATATCACATATTTTTTTTTTCATCCAATTTTATGTTAATAGTCCTGTTTAATATACCCATAGTGGTGAAGGGTATCATATAGTCGGCCCGGTCCGACTTTACTACTTTCCTTACTGGTTTCTAGTTCGAATAATTCAAATTGGGATTGTGTATATGGGTATTTTTGTTTTCACTGCGAAGATACATGAGGTTTCAACACAGCTGAGCAACTATATAAATCACTTTATATAAATGCAAGGTGTGGTCTAATGACGGACGAAACTGCAAATGAAAGTTATATTTATAATGGAATTTTGACTCACATTTTTCTGAAATCTTGCGTAAAATGTGGTATCAATCTAAAAAAAATTAATGGAGACTATATCGAAATCTTGGCTGTAACTATGGGTCGATCTTGTTTCCTGCAAAACGTGGAACGTATCGTTACTCCTTATGTGAGTTATCGGGCGCTCCAGTCACCAAGGCAGACAGACGAATGGACAGAATTTAACCATTGTATCTTAATCGACTCCAACTTATCTGATAAAGAAAATGTAATCCAATTGGATATTGTAATCCAATGTAATCCAATTGGATACGTCTAAACACTTCAAAACAAAGATCTATATTGATAATTTTCTTTAATATATAATAAAATATATCTATCTATATATATAAAAGAGCTTAGTGTTAAGTGAGTGAGTGACTGACTGACAGATCATCGCCCAGACCAAACGGCTAAAGCTAGAAGCTTGAAAATTTCAGTGAGGGTTGCTGTTGGTGTGTAGGCGTGAGATAAGGCTGGGTTTTTGGAAATTCGAACAAGAAGGGTACGAAAAGTACTACAATGTGCCAAATATGGTACCCTTTGTATTAGGCGAACGGGAAGAGCTAGAATTCTGAAATTTGGCATGTGGGTCACTGATGGAAAGTTAGAAAGATGTACAAAAGGGTTTTTGAAAATTCGACCTTTAAGTGTACTAAAAGTACTAAACTTTACTAAAATTAGTTCTAATTTTATATATATTGAGCATATATAGCAAGAATCTTGAAATTTTACATGGAATACAGGTTGGGAAGTGGTTTTGATGTATGGGAATGGTTTATGAAATTGGTACATCTATCTATATATATAAAACAGAAAAAAAATTTTTTGTTTGTTTGTTTGTGTGTATGTTCCCGATAGACGCAAAAACCGCTGAACAGATTGTAATGAGATTTACACAGAATGTCATGACATGCCCTGAAAGTAACATAGGTTAAATAAACATCAAAAAATCCGCGTGGTTGCAGAGTTATAGCATCAATAGTAAACATAACTCAAAATTCCGGAACATGTAATATGCGTATATCTTAAGAACGGCTAGATATACCGTCTTCAAAATTTGTCTGAATAACGTTGATGTAAATACACATCATCCATGCAAAAGTGAGCACGGTACATTAAGGGGAAATGCAATCCTCATTGCATTTTAATGATCTACATATAGAGAATAAAAAAAGTTTTGTTTGAAAAGTCAAAAACCGCTGAATAGATTTTACTGAGATTTTTACAGTACCTGATGCTACGCAATAGAAAGAATACTGGCTAGATAAAATCCTAAAATTCCCCGCGAATGTCGAGTTATACCATCAAGAGTATTCCCAACTCTGAAATAACATTACTTATATCTTAAGAAGGGTTACAGATTCCCACTTCAAAATTTGCCTGAGTAAATTAGTTACAAACACGCATTATCCCTATAAAAATTGGCGTGAAACAATGGGGAAAACTTACTCCCAATTGAATTTAATTTCTCTATATGTAGAAAAAAGAAACGCTTTTGGTTTTAGACACAAAAATCGCTGAATTGACTTGGCAGAAATGTTTGCAGTCAGTCAAGCCATCCCATGGAAGTAAGATAGGCAAAATAAATTTCCAAAATTCCGCGATTTCGAGGAGTTAAATCATAAACCGTAATCATATATATGAACTAATATTCACTTTCTATGAACATATTAGAATATCTTGAATAAATCTGTTCATAAAAGTATGTATGACACTCAGATAAGTTCAAATCCAATCTTAAATTACCAGAAAGTATAAATTGGTCCAAATCAGAAATTTTCGACTCATAATTTTTTGCTCTATTACGTTATTATCAGTAATGAGAAAAAAACACCAGTTCAGTAATTCCGCGAATGTCTGCTGTTATCTCTCCATTATCTTCACATATTTTAATAAAATTTATGTAACATGAAAATTATTGACATTACAATTTTCACATTTTGTCATTTTGGAAAAAAATTCAGTTAAGGAACTTTTTATACCCTACACAACTATGTTGTCAGGGTATTATAGCTTTGTGCAGCCCCAAATGTTTGTAACGCCGCGAAATATTGGTCCTAGACCCACCTTTAAGTATACCGATCGTCATATCTCGACTAGCTGAGTCGATCTAGACATGTGTGTCCGTCCGTCCGTCCGTCCGTCCGTCTGTCCATTATAATTTGTAAACACGATACAGGCCACAGTTATGGACCAATCTTCACGAAATTTTGCATGTAGGATGGGTTCTGGCCAATGAAGACCCCTATTGTTTTTGGAAAAGATCGGTTAATATTTAGGGGATGAAATGGACCAAATACTAAATTTTTGTCGGTTTTTCTGGTCGCTCCAGAGGCCGCAATTATGGCCCAAACACCGCGAATTTTTGCATGGAAAAGGGGATCGGGCCAGAGAATAAGCATGCATGTTTTGATAAAGATCGGTCAATATTTAGCGGGACAAATGGACCCTGACTTTTGTGTGAAAAATGACAAAATTTGTATTCTATGGCATATATATTTACTGCTGGAGGATGTAGACCCCAGGAGTTGATAGCATATCCAAGAGGAGTGGTTGGCCTTTAAATTGATACCAAATATAGTGATGTATCTACTCAGATGTGGGAGTTACAGTCAAATATTTACAGGTGCTTACGTATTCAGATATTATTTAGTAAACCATTACCACATTAGAGGGAGAAATGTCGCGCTGATGGCTTTGAAATTTTTCATGAAGTTCATGTTATGGTCAAGAACAACGCCTACAATTTTCGGTGATGATCAGATTAAAATTTTGGGATGAAATGGACCGAAAACATATTTTTTTGTGAGTTTTCGAGTAGAATATAATCCGAAAATCACAACACAACCCACCGTGAAGGTAATCTGGACAAGTAATTAGAAGGACTGTACTGAATATCCGAAAAAAAGTAAGGAAGAGGTGTTGTTAACCTCTAATCGGACAAGAGGGGGCAAATATCACGAAATATTACTCAGACTCGGAATAATCATCCTCAGAAAGTTAGAGTTCGTGGTAGTTGTGTAGGGTATCGCATGGTCGGCCCCGTCCGACTATACTGCTCCGCTCACTGGTTTTGTTTTGAATTTCAATAATTCTACAACCATTGGGGAAAATAAATATGGATTCAATAAAAGTATGAATCAGCAATAATTGGGAGATATCCAGCAGCGAAATGCTGATGGTGGATTAAAAGTATTAAGTTTAGTTGATTAAACTGATATGACAAAAACTATTATTTCGAAGATGTATAGAGGAAACGACTAACTCAATTGCCACAAATTCTATCTTCGGACTTGATCTTGGTACAGTAAAGATCAAGACTAAATCTAGGTTCGGTAAAAATATTATAATGTGATAATGCATTCTTTTGAAAACCTTAACAGGAATTAAACTGCAGGGATCTAAGCGATATCAATTGGGATCCCAGCCACATTATGAGGAATCAGTTGAGAATACAGACATAAAGGTTGGGGATAATGGGAATGAATGACTGTGTTGGTCTTTGAACGATTAATGAAAAACATGTAAATATTGGAAAAAATATATTAGTGTATAATCCTATTGAGATAAGTCAATCAAATTTGTTTTTAAAAATGTATTTGTAATCTATTGAATCGAATAACGTATACATTAACCAGCTGTACGATATAATTACATATATTACACTACGAAATATCTATAGCCGAACAGTAATCATCGAATTAGGCTACTATAAAACCTATATCATAGCTTTTAACTGTTTTTAACTGCATATAAATAGTTTTCTACGTGAACTTTCCCATGTTAATCACTTTAGTGTGGGCAGCAAAGCGCCACGGGTCCAGCTAGTATTTATATAAAAAGTACAAAATGGTACTAAAGTTAGTACTATTTGCGTTTAAATGAGTGTATAGAAATGGAAGCCTGAAAATCGGAATTAGAATTTCTATTGTAGTACAGGATTGAGCTGATGTCTTTAAATTGGGAATTAAAATGGCTGTTGGAGTGCAGGATTGAGGTAGTTTAGGAGTCGTAGTAGTAAGTCGTACTTACTGGTACGAAAAGTTCTAAATGGTACTAAATTTAGTATAATTCGGATTTTGCTTGAAATGATAGAGCTGAAAACCTGAAATTTGGAAGTAAGATAACTGTTGAAGATTGAGCTAAAGACACATCTTTGACAATTCGTATTTATGTGTACCAAAAGTACTAAACGGAACTAAATGTGGTACAATTTGGATTTGGATTTTAGAAATGAGATATGGAAGGGTAGTACAGTATTTTTCGGTTAATTGACCCTACGGTTAATTGGTTTCCACGCTTAATTGAACCACATGATGGGGCAAAAAATATTTCATAGGAAAATACATGTAAATTTTCTCGGATAATTAAACCCTGTTAATTGATTTTTCCGCTTAATTGGTTCAAAATTCATGTCATCAATAATAAATTTCCTTTTACTTTTCACCGGTTAATTGCATAATAATAATTGAAAAATAATCTGCCATTTTTACATACATATTTGACATAATTTCTGAAAAATACTAGGTGGCATCTCTACTAATTCAAAACATATGTTTATTGCTAAGGAAAAACTGCGAGGAAGCGTAATTTGTATTTGACATTGGTTTTTTTTTTTTCAAATCATTAGTAGTTCCAATTATACGTGATTACTGTAATTGAACAAACTATTCAATTAAGCGGGTTCGGATAATTGGTTCCTCGGTTAATTGAACAAAAATTTGTGCAAATGTTGATGTCCAATTAACCGAAAAATACTGTACTTATGTGTACTAAATGGTACTATATTTGGTACAACTTAATTATGTGTGAATGTTTTTGTGTGAACGGAATTAATTAATATAACAGTTTGAGAGCAGGATTGAGATATGTCAATAGTTTTGAAAATTCGTAATACTACTAAGTACTAAATTTGGTACAATTTAGATTTGAGTGAACGGATAGAGATGGAAAACTTCAATTTAGAATGAAAGATTACAGGATTAAAGTAGTATTGGAATTACGTACTTATGGATACGAGAAGCACTAAATGGTACTAAATATGGTACAATTCGTTTTGTGTGAGCGGGAATCATAAAATTTGGAATTAAAATTAAGGATTGGATTGTAGGATGGGTCATGGAGTTAGTTTTAAAAGTTTAGTACAATTTAGATTTGAGTGAAAGGATAGAGATGGAAAACGTATATTTAAAAATAAAATTACTGTTAGAGTACAGGATTGAGACAGTGCTGAAAATGAAACTCATAAGTACGAAAAGGGGCTGGGATCCTGAAATTTGTCATTAAAAATAGTTGTGGAGTGTGAAATTGAGAAGTTTTAGAAACTGGTACTAACGTCAACGAAAAGTAATAAATGATACTAAATTTGATACAATTTGCATGTTGGTGAACGGATCCTTAAATGACCACTTAAGGTTATTATTGGAGTGCATGACTGAGGTAGTTTTGGAAATTCGTACGTATGGGTACGAAAAGCACAAAATTTGGTACAATGTGGGCTTGAGTGAACGGTTAGAACTCGAATTCTGAAAGTTGCCACTTAAGTTACTGTGGGAGTGTAGGAAAAGTATAGAATGGTACCAAATCTGGTACAAGTTGGAGAACAGACAGAGCTGAAATTCTTAAATTTGAACTTACGATTGCTATTTGAAAGCAGGTTTGGAATATTGAGGTAGGTTTGTAATATGGGTACGAAAAGTGCAGAATGGTACCAAATCTGGTATAATTTGTTTTTAATGAACAGACAGATCTGGAATGCTCAAATTTGGACTTACGATTACTATTTGAAAGTAGGATTGAGATACATTTGGAAATTTGTACGAAAAGTACTAAATTTGGTACGGTTTGGACTTTGGTCGAATTAAGATTACTGTTAGAGTGTGGGATTGATGTAATTTTAGAAATTCTTACTTAGGAGTATAAAAAGTACTAAATGGTACTAAATTTGGATTTGGTTGAACCCAGAGATTTGGAATTTACATTATTATTAAAGTGTAGTATTGGGTTATGGCGACATCTGTGGAAAATCAAATTTATGTGTACGAATAGTAAATAGAATAGAAAATGCACTAAATTTTGATTTGAGTAACGGAGAGAGCTGGAAACCTAAAATTTGGAATGTCGGTCACTGACGGAGAGTTAGAAAGAAGTACCAAGGGGGCTTTGGAAGTAATTGGTACTAAATTTAGTGGTGGTGATGGTACTTATGAGTTCGAAAATGTTAAATGAAAGTAAGATTTTAGCGAATACGTACAGGTTCCACGTATTCGCTAAAATCTGATATATATTTAATCTGTGTAATAAAATAAAAATAATGAATTTCGGAAGAAGAGTACTAAATGGTAATAAACTTGATATTAGATGTAGAAATAGAGGTGGAATTCATTGATTCCTGCTATTTAAAATCGGTTATGGGAAAAAGTCCAAAAGTCAAACTCTAAGTATTATATTCATAAGAATCTGTCATCAAAGTCCTTATGGTTCCGAAATACACCTGGGAAGACAGATAGTTCTTAAATGGATTATTAATGAACCATCCAAGATGAACATCTTCCATATAGACATAAAGGTACAGAAAATCAAAAATGGGATCCATATTTCCTTTGGGTTTTTCATAATGGGTTTATGATGTCGTTTCATTGTTACTATGTTCAAATCCAATAATACACCACATTTATCGATTATTAATGAATATTATATGATTTATTTTAAAATCTTTCAGGCGATCGCGGAATTTAAGTGAGAAGAAGCGACGTGATCAATTCAATTCATTAGTTAATGATTTAAGTGCTTTGATTTCAACATCGAATCGAAAAATGGATAAGTCAACGGTACTTAAGTCGACAATAACATTCCTCAAGCATCACAATGGTAAGTTTGCTGCCGCGACAATTGATTTAAAAAAAATCGAATTTTTTTATTATTATTTATTGTGTTGGCCGACAGAAGCAACCGATAGATCAAAAGTTTATGAAATACAACAGGAATGGAAACCGTCTTTCCTCAGCAACGACGAGTTCACTCAGTTAATGTTGGAATCTCTGGATGGTTTCATAATCGTTTTTGGCAGTAGCGGCTCCATATTTTATACATCGGATAGTGTGACCGCCCAATTGGGTTACTTACCGGTAAGTAGGTATTCCAGCTATGCATTGTGAAGTCATAAATTTACTTGGAGATTTTCTGATTTTTCAGTGTGATCTCATGAAAATGACAATTTTCGATTTATGCTATGAAATGGATCATGAGATCCTTTTGAATATATTCCTCAATCCCAAGCCTGTAATTGCTCCCATGCAAACTGACATTAGCGCCCGTAATCAAATTACGTTCTTTCTGCACTTGAAACGTTATGGGACGGAGAATGGCGATCGGAACTCGTTTGAATTAGTAAAATTTGTAGGTTATTTTAGTATGTATTCCGTTAAGTATACGTCTGTCGTTTCGTAGGATGAGGATAATGAATGTGAGTGTTAATCTTTTTGCTTTGATATTTTCAGGAAATGATGCAAAAGTCGATGCGGTCGCACAAAATACTCAAACGTCTCTACCTCGCGGTGTGCAACGAAGTTCAACGTCTTCCTTCGATCATTTGGATCATAAGTTGATATTTGTGGGTACCGGACGTTTGCAAATGCCGCAGATGATAACCGAAATAACGGTGACAGATCCGACTTGCAGTGAGTTTACCTCGAAACACAGCATGGAATGGAAATTTCTATTTCTCGATCAAAGAGCACCTCCCATAATTGGCTATATGCCGTTTGAGGTTCTTGGTACATCAGGCTATGACTATTATCACTTTGACGATATAGATGCCATTGTCAGCAGTCACGAGAAATGTAAGTATATATACGCCAATGAAGTCGAAATGTTATGCATAATTGAAATTGGGGATTTCTTTCGAAAGTAATGAACGAGGGCAAAGTAAAGTCCGGCTACTACCGTTTCCTAACCAAGGGTCATCAATGGATTTGGCTGCAAACAGATTCCTACATTTCCTATAATCAGTACACAACCAAGCCTGAATATGTGGTCTGTACGCACAAGGTTATCAATTATATAGACGTCTTAAAATACAATAAGTACGAAGGACACAAGTTAGCCACATCGGCCAAACCATCAGCATCGTCTGGTCAAATGCAGAATCCCACCAATATAGATAACACACCCGCTGATATTACAACGGATGGAATGCCAACACTGGCAACTTCAACGGCAGCCGTGACCTGCACAACACCGAACAATATGACAACCGTCAATAGCTCCAACAATTTGTACAGCCATTCTGCAAATCTCATTGGTGATATTCTACGCAACGAGACCTCACCCAGTTTAGATTCTTCGACACTATGGACAAATCCACCCACGCCCACTGGTACGGGTCAAGGATGTCAGTTGCAGGCTATAAAATCAAATTCTCGTCCCGCTTCCAGTTATGGTAATATTAGTTCGACGGGCGTATCGCCGAATGTGAAACGGAAACGTTACATGTACAATTGCCGTGGCAATGAATCGGATTCCACATCGATGTCAGCGGAATCGGGAACTAGTCGTCAATCGCTGATGACTCACATGAGTACGGTAAGCAGATGCAATTGAACAACAATTTATTAAGGGGACAACCGCATATTCCCGGTATTAAAAAATCGTTTTTTTAATATAATTTGAACTTATACTCTAGGATTTCTCATTAACAAATTCGAGTGGTAATTTGAAAAACTTTTGTAGATATAATTGACTTATCCACACTTTAACGAGTTTTTCTCGAAACAATGTTTTTTTTTGAACTACATAGCGAAATATAAAATCAAGTTAACGTCTTCTAAAGATATATTTTTCTCCAGATAATTTTCCTTTTACATGCCTTCAAAAAGCAAAAAATCCTGGTCCTTCCCCCTCAAACTTTAAAATTCTGAATAGAATATGGATTCAATATCGATTTTAATAATAACACAATTGAAAAATTAAGGTCTTGGTCTGGGGCGGTTGGTCTGTGGCGAAAGCCCTTGTCGAGTATATTAGGATCCCAGAAGGACAAAAGCCATAGGTCAACTTTTCCATTTATGGCGTGATGATTTCTTGCTTAAAGTTTATGAAGGACCTGTAAGAATATATATTATGTTTACATATATCACACATATGGCTAAATTCGGAGAAGAAAATTTTGAAATTTGATATGGATTTGAGTAAAGCAAATGTAACAAATTGATTAATATGTTCAAAAACCTAATGTATTTCAGATTTACAATGGGAAAAAATTATTCAAAACGATTTAAAATTAAATAACTAAAATTATCTATGTTCAAAAAATAATCTCAATCAGACACACGTTCGAAATATATATGGAGCTATGACTGAATCTGCACAAATTTCAACAAAACGCAATTACATTATTCTAGTCTAAATTGTGCAAAATTTCGTGTTAATAGGACAAACATTAGGAGTTTGGCGCATCATTTACAAAATTGCCAAACGGATAAACTTTAGGTCTTTATATTTGAATGACTCGAAAATGGACACACACACATTTTTCTAAATTGTCTTCACATCCCAAATCTATATTTCCCTTAATTTCATTATAGGGTCGTCAAAGATTCTCCTCCAATATGGGTCATAGTAACTTTTCTTCCAGCGGACAGCATCAGCAACAGAACTCAACTTCAAATCCGCATCATTCCCACTTTTCACATCATCATCAACAAAATCATTCGTTACATTCGCAACAACAACAATCGCAACATAGCCAAAATCCTCATCAGCAACAACAACAACAAATACCAATGAACCCTTCGGCTCAGGGTCAGAGAATGTTTCAGTCAATATCGCAGCATCCAGCCATTGTGCAGGGTACTCCAATGGCCGGAACTGGAACATGTCAATTTTCACAGCCCACTTTCCCGCTACGTAGTCCACAGATTGTGGCACCACCATTTATTGAATCACCGCAATACCTTACAGCCATACCAGTGCAACCGGTGATAGCCCCATTTCAGGTTGCCCCCGTCATATCACCGTTACCGGTAAGCTTTCTTAACTAATTTTTCATATTTATTGTTAGTGGCACTTACAACTTCAAATTATTTTTTAAAGCATCACCATCAACACGACATGATAGCTGCCCCCGTAGTGATGAGCCCCTCTCAAAGTCAATTGCAGGAACAGCTGCAACGTAAACATGACGAACTGCAAAAATTAATTCTCCAACAACAGGATGAATTGCGGATTGTGTCCGAGCAATTGCTGTTGGCCCGTTACACCCTGCTGCAGCCCATGATGCCCGTGAACTATGGTCAGACCGAGGCTATGCCATTGGGCACCAACAGCCGCAACATCAATTTGAACACCAATGCGGTACAACAGCAGTTCAATCAGTATGGCTTTGCTCTGAACTCCAATGAAATGAATAATCAACAAATAATGTTGCAACATCAACAGAACTTGCAACAGCAGCTGCAACACAACCAGGCACAAAGGAACCAGTGTCAACAGCAGCAGCAACAACACCACCATGGAAGCCAACAATTACAAAGCCAAGCATCGAATATGATCAGCACTAACGAGGCTTTAGGTAATACCCATATAACACAACGACCGCTCAATTCTGAAGATCCAGATCAACTGATTCTAAATCGCAATGTACCAGAGCTGGAGCAATTCGCCCAGGAAGAATTCGATGCATTTCTAAATCTATCACCGTTACAGAATATGGGATCATCTGAACCACCATTAAACCCCATGTCAGGTACAGTACAAAATGCAAGTGCAGCAAATTCTAATAACCCCGCCGACATAAGCAGCACAAGCAATCGCCTTAACAATTCAAATTCTGGGCAGATTTTGGAAACAACATCACCCTATAAAGGTGATTCTAATAATGCTGCAGCTACAACCAGTGAAGATTCAATCTTCTCATACATACAATTAGCCACAGACTCTAGTCATCCGCTGAACTTCAATATAAACATGAGTGATGCGATTCCCGATGCTAGTGTGGAGGATACCAAACTAATAACGCATCCAGCTAACGAGAGTAGTAGTATAAATCCACAGATTACATTGCCGATCACTCAGAGCACACCACAACATTCGACAACGTCCTTAGGTCCGCATTCTCAGCGATCGCCATTATTTCCTGCTTGCCAATCGCCCTCCAGTACAAACGATGTTCAACTTACCAATGTTGAGGCACACCATCATCAGCCAGCATCCCAAATCGGCACCAGCAGTGGTAACAATAACCCCTCTAACAACAACAACCCCAACCCAACAACCAATAACAACGATTCGAGTGTACTGTCAGATACTTTGAATCGAATATTACCATTTCAAATGGCCACCGAATCATCATTACAAAATCTTTTTAATACGGCTTCGCAGCCCAGTGGCAGATCAAATCAATAGCAGTACTCTAATTATTTTCGATAATAGGCGATAATTGTTTGTATATAGTATGTATGTATGTAGGTATAGATTTTTTTGTATGTGTGATTGTATATATTGATAGTTGTTAAGTTGTATATATTGTATTTTAGGCAGAGCTCCGATTTGCTCGATTTTACTCGCGAGTGAAAAATACTCCCGAATGGGAGTAAGTAAAGAGTGCGAGTTTTTTAGGGAGTATACTCTCCACTCTTTTATTTTGTTTGGGAGTGCTCGCGAGTACTCCTTGTTGAAGAAAAAGAGTGTGAGTCAAAATGTTCAAAATAGAGAATGAGTTCACTCTAAGAGTGAAATCGAGTAGACAAATAAATTTGGTTGTTTGGTTATTTGTGTGTGTGTGTAGTAGCAAACAGTTTTTGATGTTGATCTATTGTGTGCTGTGGCGAGATAGATCATGTACAAAAAACGATTATTTTGTTTATTGAAAATGTTTACACATGTGATGTACAAATACCCGCTACTTCGTATGCGGAAAGGGAATAAAAAAATATTTCATATGGAAATGGTGAATACCGTATAATTAGTTGTACTATAGTTCTGAATTCCACCTCTATTGCTACATTTAATATCAAGTTTATTACCATTAATTACTCTTCATACACATAAGCACTATTTTCCGAAATCCACACTTTAGCAAAAACGTACAGGTTCCACATGTAATTCCATTTAGAACTTTTCGAACACCGTCACCTCCACTAAATTTAGTACCAAAAACCCTTTGGTCCTTCTTTCTAACTCTCTGTCAATGACCAACATTCTAAATTTTAGGTTTCCAGCTCTCTCCGTTATCCAAGTTTAGTGAATTTTCTATTCTATACTATTGGTACACATAAATTCGAGTTTCCAAAGTTGTCTCCATAGCTCAATACTACACTTCAACAGTAATCTAAGTTCCAAATCTCAAGATTCAACCAAATCCAAATTGTTTCAAATTTAGTACCATTTAGTAATTCTCATACTCATAGGTAAGAATTTCTAAAACTACATCAATCCATCAATCCTAATCTTACTTCCACCAAAGTCCAAATTGTTCCAAATTATTTTTAAGTCCAAATATTAGGATTCCCGCTCACACAAAACGAATTGTACCATATTTAGTACCAATTAGGTCTTCTCGTATCCATAAGTACGAAATTCCAATACTTCCTTAATCTTGCAATTTTAATTACAAATTTACGTTTACTATCTCTATCCGTTAACTCGAATCAAAATTGTACCAATTTTTTTACCATTTAGTACACATAATGACGAATTTTAAAAAATTACCGACATATCTCAATTCTGCACTCAAACTGTAATATTAATTCAAAATTTTAGAATACAGCCCTATCCGTTCACACATTTGTAAGATTTCCGGACCCATTTAGTACTTTTTGTTTCTATAATTAACAATTTCCTAAACTATGTCAATCTTACACTCCAACAGTAATTTTAATTAAAAAATTCGGGAGTCCAGCTCTATCCGTTCACACATAATCAAGTTGTACGAAATATAGTACTATTTAGTACACATAGGTACTATGCTTCCATATCTCAATTCTATATTCAAACATCAACCATTAGTCCAAATTATGGGTTTCCAGCTCTCTCCGTTCACCCAAATCCATCTAGTGCCGTTTAGTACTTTTCGTACACATAAATACGAGTTTCCAAAGATGTCTCTATAGCTCAATCTTCAACAGAAATCTTAATTCCAAATTTCAGGTTTTCAGTTCTATCCTTTCAAGCAAAATCCAAATTGTACTAAATTTAGTACCATATAGTACCTTTCGTACCAATAAGTACGAATTTCATAATCTACCTCAGTCCTACATTCCAACAGTCATTTTAATTCCCAATTTGAAGACTTCAGCTCTGTCTGTTCACCTAAATCCAACTTCCACCAAATTTAGTACCATTTAGTACTTTTCGTACAAATAAGTACGATTTTTTAAAGCTAATTCCGATTATCAAGATTCCATCTCTACACACTCAACTGAATGTAAATAGTACGAAATTTAGTACCATTTTACACTTTTTATACACATAAGTACGAATGTACTTATTTCCGTACATCAACACTACTTCCCAACCAGTATTCCATTTCATATGTCAAGATTCATGCTATATATGTTCAATATATATACAACAGGAAGTAAATTCAGTAAAGTTTAGTACCTTTAGTACACTTATAGGTCGAATTTCCAAAAACCCTTTGCACATCATTCTAACTTTCCATCAGTGACCAACATTCCAAATTTCAGAATTCTAGCTCTTCCCGTTCGCTAATAAAAAGGGTACCATATTTGGTACATTTTAGTACTTTTCGTACCCTTCTACTTCCAACAAAACTTCCTGCATACCCCGATCCTACACCCCCATAATGACTGTACACTGTAGTATGAATTTCCAAAACTTCCTACTTAACCCAAACCTACACTTCACAGAGATCCTAATTCCAAGTTTCAGAATTCCAACGCTATCGGTTCACTCACAATCCAAATTGTACCAAATTTAGCACACAGTAGTATGAATTTCCAAAACCTCCAACTTACCCTAACCCTACAACCCCACAGTGACCCTAAATCCAAGTTTCAGGATTACAACTCTATCGGTTCACTCACAATTCAAATTGTACCAAATTTAGTACACAGTAGTACGAATTTCCAAAACCTCCTACTTACCCCAATCCTACACCACCACAGTGATCCTAACACCAAGTTTCAGGATTCCAACTCTATCTGTTCGCCCACAATTAAAATTGTACCACATTTAGTACACAGTAGTACCAATTTCCAAAACATCCTACATACCCCAATCCTACACCCCCACAATGATCCTAAATCCAAGTTTTAGGATTCCAACTCTATCGGTTCACCCTCAATTCAAATTGTACCAAATTAAGTACATAGTAGTACCAATTTCCAAAACTTCCTACATACCCCAATCCTACACCCCCACAGTGATCCTAAATCCAAGTTTCAGGATTCCAACTCCATCGGTTTATCCCCAATTCAATTTGTACCAAATTTAGTACACTGTAGTACGAATTTCCAAAACTTCCTACAGACCCCAATCCTACACCCTCACAGTGATCCTAAATCCAAGTTTCAGGATTCCAACTCTATCGGTTCACCCCCAATTCAAATTGTACCAAATTTAGTACACAGTACTATGAATTTCCAAAACTTCCTACAGACCCCAATCCTACACCCCCACAATGATCCTAAATCCAAGTTTTAGGATTCCAACTATATCGGTTCACCCTCAATTCAAATTGTACCAAATTAAGTACATAGTAGTACCAATTTCCAAAACTTCCTACATACCCCAATTCTACACCCCCACAGTGATCCTAAATCCAAGTTTCAGGATTCCAACTCTATCGGTTTATCCACAATTCAATTTGTACCAAATTTAGTGCACTGTAGTACGAATTTCCAAAACTTCCTACATACCCCAATTCTACACCCCCACAGTGATCCTAAATCAAAATTTCAAGATTCCAACTCTATCGATTCATCCACAATTCAATTTGTACCAAATTTAGTACACTGTAGTACGAATTTCCAAAACTTCCCACAGACCCCAATCCTACACCTTACAGTGATCCTAAATCCAAGTTTCTGGATTCCAACTCTATCGGTTCACCTACAGTTCAAATTGTACGATATTTAGTACACAGTAGTACGAATTTCGAAAACTTCTTACTTACCCTAAACAGAGATGCTAAATCCAAGTTTCAGGATTACAACTCTTTCGGTTCACTCACAATTCAAATTGTACCAAATTTAGTACACAGTAGTACGAATTTCCAAAACGTCCCACTTAACCCAAACTTTTACCCCCAGACTGATCCTAAATCCAAGATTTATGATTCCAACTCTATCGGTTCACCCACAATTCAAATTGTACCAAATTTAGTACACATTAGTAAAAATTTTTAAAACTTCCTACATATCTCGATCTTACACCCCAACAGTTATCCTGACTCCAAATTTCATGATTCTAGCTCTATTGGTTCGCATAAAATTCAAATTGTACCAAATTTAGTACCATTTAGTACCCATGAATATAAATTACTGAAACTGGGTAAAAAATTCCAAAACTACGTACATTCCCAATCCTACACTCAGATGTCCAACTCCTAATGTTAATTTCAAATTTCAGGATTCCAGCTCGATTTGTATCTCCAAATTAAATTTGTACCAAATATAGTATCATATAGCACTTTTCGTACACATGAGTACACGCTTTCAAAACCATCTCCTTAAATAGACTCTACATCTCATCCCTAAGTCGCATTCCAAATTTCAAGTTTTTAGCTCTATCAATTCACATGCTACGAAATTGTACAAAATTAAGTACATTTTAGTACTTTTCGTACCCTTCTATTTCGAATTTCCAAAAACCCGTTGGTACATCTATCCTACACTCAGCGAACACCAATCCAAATTTCAGAGTTCTAGCTCTACCGGTTCGCCAAATACAAATGATATCACATTTAGTACTTTTCGTACCGTTCTAGTACGAATTTCCAAAAACGCTTTTGTACATCTTCCTAACTTTACATCAGTGACCCACATTCCAAATTTCAGAATTCTAGCTCTTCCCGTTCGCCTAATACAAAGGGTACCATATTTGGTACATTTTAGTACTTTTCGTACCCTTCTAGTTCGAATTTCCAAAAACCCAGCCTTATCTCACGCCTACACACCAACACCAACCCACACTCAAAATTTCAAGCTTCTAGCTTTAGCCGTTTCGTCTGGGCGATGATCTGTCAGTCAGTCACTCACTCACTCACTCACTTAACACTAAGCTCTTTTATATATATAGATTTATAAAAAGAATTCAACCGTGTGATTTAATTAATTCAATATTTTTTAAAAGCATAAACACCTCCATTAAAATTTTTAAATTGGTATTCATTAAAATATGTGGAAAGTATTCTCCAAAAATATTAAAAGCGCTGGTTTGAAAGAAATCCCATCAATGCATAAGTGGTTCTTTATTTAATTTTAGTATCAAAATATTGTCGAGGGTTTCAATTTGGAGGCTGGTTCGTCTTGCTGTCACTATTTCAGACTAACATAAAGAGAACGCAGAGAACGAGCTTGTTGATGCATGCTTTCCCAGCACTACAGCAAACCAAACATCACAAAACAAACAAACAATGCACACAAACAACATCAAGTACAACAACGGTATCACAAAAAAAAAAAAAATAAAAGAGTACTCGGCAAGAGTGTAATCTGCTCGATTTCGAGCGTATTTCACTCCCACTCGAAAACGAGCGAAGCACTTGCGCTCTTATTTGAGTGACAGAGAAAAATAGAGTATACTCTATTTACTTTTTCTACTCGCAGGAGTACTCCCGCTCGAATTCGAGCGAGTTTCACTCTTTACTCGAATTCGAGCGAGCATTTCGGAGCTCTGATTTTAGGTAAAATACACAAACATCTTGAAAATACTCCTCTGAACACAAATATTTGCCAGACGAAATTTTCATTAGACCCTGATAGTTTAAAGGCGAAATTATGAACAAAGATAAGATTGATTCGACAAAATTAACTAATTCGGAAGTATCAGTTATCGACAGAACTTTTTATAACCTTCAGCTCGTGGTTAGGATATTTGTATGGGTCTGTGGGTGAAAAATAATATTCCAAATGACAGATACTCAGGTTGGAGAACTGGGTTGGGACTGACATTTAAAGGAGATATTCGCATAGTGTTTCATACCTTAACCTATATCAGACAATTTCTGAAAAGAGAAAACTCGATTAAAAAAACCGCTTTCTTAGAACCCACATTGCTAAATTAAAGCCAACTCGGTTAAAATCGTCAAATTATGGGGAAATTTATATGGAGTATATGTCAAGACAGGAACTTATTTCCAAAATTCTGTGGAAAACTACTGTTAAAATCTAAAAACAAATCCAAAAATTGTACGGGACCTTCAATGTCCTAGAATTCCAAATAGACTATTCGATTAAAGCCCTCAAAAGAATAACAATGAAGCGCTACTCTTATATGGGGACTATGTTAAACTATGGTCGTATATTAATAATTTTCTGTATATATGTCAGCCTTCAAGAATTCTTTATATCGAAATACAGCTAGCCACATCAGTTAGAAAGTGCAGCTAAAGCCTTCATATCAAGCACAAGCCATCAAAATACTGACAAAGTGGGACTACGTCAAAACGTGTATATATATTGATCATTTTCTATATAACTATGTACATAAGTTAGCCTTTATAGCAAATTACAGCCAAATCGGTGGGCTGTATGGGAGCTATACCAAACCGAAGCATACATTGGTGATATTTGGTCGGAATATTTGATACCGCATAGCAATTTAAAAAATCATATTAGAACGAATTTGTTGAAAAAACATGCCCAAAAGCCCAAATACCGGTGTATGGGGGCTACCCGGAAACTTCGACCAATCATGATAATTTTTCGTAGGAATTCTCTACTCAATGAGAATACAAAGTATAAAATTATTTGTTTGAAGCACGTGTCCAAGTTCCCAAAAATTTTGCAATTTGGAATTTAGCTTTATATGGGGGATTTCCTAAAAAAAAATACAAATTCGGTTCTTTAAGCCGAGTTAAAAAAAAAAGATTTCCAGGCGCGTAGATCATGTGTGCAGTTCTTCCAATTTGAAAGATCATGTTTGAAAATGCTCTCTTCCAGTTGATCTTTCCTTCGAATTCGCGGCCTTCCCCTTCTCCGTGAACCATCAAGTGGCTCGCTTTTTATATGCCTCTTGAGCATACACCGAGTCTACTGGACGTCTTGCACGTTGATAACATCATCTGGGTCTTCTCGCCATTCAATGCCAGCCCCACTTTGGCAGACTCTTCCTCAATTCATTCAAACGTGGATGTTACCGGTCGCAATGTTCCAACCATTATGTCGGAGTCGTCGGAGTAGGCGAGTAACATATACTATTTAGTGTACAGAGTGCCATTTTTGTTCGCCTTTGCATCTCGTATGAGCTTTGCAGCAGGATGTAAAAAGGTCGACTTGTATTCGGTATTAAAAGGCTCCGAGAGGTCCTTTCCGACATTAAATCCGACCAGATCGAGGACCGACATATACCCACCAATACCAACAATGCTGGGAGTACCAGTGCAAAATTTCAAATCTCTATCTTAAATATTGCGATCTCTATTATGATTTCAAAAGATTGACGGTAGAGTTCGGCAATCTAGTTCCTTGAGCGATTCGATCTTTTCAGTGCGCTCCGCAAACGGAACTAGGTTATTCCTTTAATTCCACAGTTCCTTTTAGTTCACTGGTACACGACAGTTCGCTCGATCAATACTCAGTGTATGCTTCTTCTTTTTTGGAGTATTTCAATAATAAACCAACAAGGAAAGTAGTAAAGTCGGACGGGCCGACTATATTATAGCATGAAATTGGATGAACTAAAATATGTGATATTTATCTAAATGTTAATCGACTTAGTACAATCCATAAACACGTTATTCGTTTGTTACAATGGGACAAAAGTATGTAAATCGACTTCAAACAAATATAAATAGGTTATACTAATTTAGGTACGTTTTGTTCCTATCAGCCCTATATTGGTTCTTGGGTGCGCCATATTTTGGTTCCTTGGTGCTGAAATTAATATAACCTATTGATATTTAGATCTGAACCGATTTTCACGAAACTTTACAGACATCACTCTAGGCTCAATTCAGTACGTTACGCCAAATTTCGTGCAAATCGAAAGATATATAGGGATTTGGTGCGCATTCAGACGAAAATATATATAGGAACTATATCTAAATCTGAACCGATTTTTTTTTCAATTTCAATATGGTTCGTCTTTGGGCCAAATATAATGTTTACAATTTAACACCAACAGACGGACGGACAGATCGACTCAGAAAGTGATTCTATGCATATTCTCAAAAGGAACTATGGGTCTAACTCGTTTCCTTTTGCCTGTTATAAACATATGCACAAAGACATAATACCCCGTACCACAGTGTGGTGAAGGGTACAATAAGAGAGACAGCTAATGTTGCATTAACTGATTCACATATATGAGTTGGTGAAACGAAATAAACAACGGGGGCAAAAAGAACTTGGAGAACAAGAGCAAAAAAGAACGACAGAACAAAAGGAACTAGATGAACGAGAGGAACGAGCGAACAAAAGGTAGCATCTAAACGAACGAAAGGAACTAGCGTAACGAGAGTAAGAAGGAACAAAAGATCCGGACCTAGTTCCGATCGTTCCTGGTTCGGAATAGTTCCTTTGAACAGGTTCGTTCCGGAATGACACAACTCGAATTGATGGACAGGCATAGAATTTTATTCTGATCAAGAATATATTTATATACACTTGATGGGGTCTTCGGTGAATATGTGTTACTAACGGAATGGTTTAATTAATATACTCTCCACCTTATGGTGGAGGGTTTAATTACAGCTAATGTGGTTGAAACACATGTCCAAACTCCCTAAAATCCCTCAATAACAAAATACAAAATTTGCTTGAAAAAACGTACCTAAAAGCTTCAAAATGTCGACAACTTGGGGGTACCTCTAATTGAATGACGATTGTAAACTCGTTTCTCTTCCTGCAAAAATTTTTTCTAGTTTTGTATTTGTCTTTGGAACTTTAACATTTTGGGCCTTCATGACTGCTACTCGTAATATGTTTCGTATATAACGTTACCGCCCGGTACCGGTATTTTAAGGATTGTAGCCTGCCTTTCTGATTGAAGAAAATGTAATTTGATATTCTGATTGGAATTTTCGGAAAATTTTCAATGCAGGCTATTATTTTGTACAGGCGGTATACCTATCTATGGGGACCTCATAAGGGTAAAATTCCCGTACGCATTTTAGATATTTATGTTTGGACTTTACCAAGTGGCAATAAGTCTCTTACTATTGCAGAATATTTTCAAAAGTTCATAGGAGTAAACATTAGTTACCCACATCATTTTTAAGATATCCTTAATTACCGTCTGTTTTGGTTAAATTGGATTCGCATGAATATAAGTTACCATCAAATGTTAGCTGTCAAAAGTGAATAAAATTCCACTTTTCAAAACCTCAATCAAACATTTTAAAACTTGCCATAATTATTGAAAATGTAAATATGTGTACAATAACTTGGTGTATAATAATGTAAAGTACAACTAATTATTTATATAAGAATATTATTATTTTTTTTTTAATTTATAAAATAGCAAATTATACGTTTTTTTAATGTTTAGATATATCGTATTGTATAATATTTTAATAATGTATTTAAATTTATATTAGTGATTAATTTACATTTAAGTTTATAATTCTAAGTATGTCAAATGATGCCAACATAATTCTCGATGGAATCCTTAAGCAACTCTGGTGATATCAATTAGTTAGAATGCATACTTTTACACATACATATGTTTATAATTGTAATAAGAAAAAATAAAATAAACAGATTGTGATATGTGTGCGTGTGTGATAAAATGTGTTTGCATTTTGTAATCGTAAAAGAAATCACAAATATTCGTCATCTTATTCATAGGACAGCTTTCATGATGCGTTACCAGCGATGTTCACCTTAAAGTGCTGCTGTTCCTTTATTTTTGAAGATGTCAACATGAAATTCACAGAATTCGGCTGAAATTAGAGAGTGGAAACATTTTACTAAATTTGGTTAAATGTTTTAACTAAAAAATTAGTTTTATTTTTTCGTCGGGTTCCTTGGCCGGGTACCCGTGTACCTTAGTTTATATTTCATAGAAAAAGCTTTGGTTTTCTTTTTATTTTCTTTAAAACCGTTTATTCATGTGTAAAAAATAACTGTAATGGTTTTTAGTTAAATTATTTAGATTTTTTTCATTTTATATTCATTCATTTTAACTTATTTCTAATATTTAGTGTCTTATGTTGATTCACTGTTGAAACATAGAAATCATGCCGATATTGTTTTGCAAATTTGCAAATGTTGCAAAATTCTCTCATTTCTTCTCCTGGGGTACCCTGGTTATGGACTCTCGTTTTTTTAGGTGGTTGTGGATCGTAAGGTTAAACAATGTGATATTAGGGATTAGAATTGAGCAGAAAATATACCTACCAAAAATCGATATTGGTCCATACTTTGGGATTGCCAATTTTGACAGTAAGACACGTAACGTGCGTGAGCTGTTTAAACCAGTGTTGCTAAAAATATTATAGCTAAAAACCAATAAAAGCCGACCACATGATACCCTACACAACTACCACAAAATTTTAACTTTCTGAGGTTCTATATTCTGGCCTGGGCCACATTTCGCGACATCTAGCGATACAACAGCTGCACTTTTTAAGCCTGGCCTATTTTCTAAATCTTGGTTTTCCGAGGTGAATATTTACGCCATAAAATAAAAAATGTGGTCACTTTTAGTTTTTGTACATTTGACCCTCGGAATATTGACCAATCATCATTTAAACAGGCGTATTAGAATTATTTTTTCGATTCATTACACCCTCTATGAAACGAAAACATCATATAACATCATATAACATTATGCGTTGTTCTTGACCATAACAGGTACTTCATATAAAATGTCAAAGCTATCAGCGGGACATTTCCAACATCTAGTGGGGTAATAGTAATACTAAACCATATCATAACACTTAAGGGGACCCTCCCATTCTCGGGGTCAAAATTTTTGTTGATATAATTCGAATCTACCCTGATTAAAGAATGTCTCTACAAAATTTCAAGTGAAAATCTCAAGAACTCTTGAAGATATATCCGATTTATTGTGTCAGCATCAAGTGACTGCTGAAGGGCTTCTCAAACTTTAAACGCGTTTTTCTCTAAATTTTTTTTTTTGCGAATGGCGGGCACGATAACTCAAAAACTAATAATCCAATCGGTTCCAAATTTTGCAACGTTTCTCTGGGAGTGTATAGCTCTCGTATGAACTAGGATAAAGCCAATCGGTAACATGGTTTTTGGTAAAAAATCTGCGATTTTCCAAAAATATTTTTTCAAAGGTCCGCCATTTTGTTAATTTTAGAGCGAAGTTAATAATCCTAGTTCATACGAGAGCCAGACATGTACTCTTTCTAACACCGTTGGAATTTTCGGATTCCGATGTTCCAGTGAGGAGTTATCATGCCCGCCATCAAAAATAAGGACTATTCTTTAATTACAAAAAACAACAACAAAACAATAACTAACATTTTTTGTAAGTTATTTTTCTTCTCTTTTAAATCTTCAAATATATATGTGCAATGTTACTAACCTTAACAAGCATTAGTATTAATTTACCAGCCCATTGAAAATCTTGAAAAATTAAAATCGAGAATGGGTGGGGTTCCCTTAAACACCTTTAAATATTTACGTATAGCTCCCAAATCCGAGTACATACAACGATATTATTAGTATCAATTTAAAGGTTAACCACTCCTCTCGGGTATTCTATCATCTTCTACGGTCTATATGCTGCAAGTGTAAATATAGACCGGATCTCTAGACGGGATATCTCAGTACTTATTCAAACTTTATGGCTGATTATTGTCATCTGATAGTTAATTATAAAAAACTAGTACCAAACAAGTGAAAAAGCGGGCCGAACTCCACCATATGTATACTGACAGATACTTGGAATGCAAATATAGGTAACATACCAAAAGTGGGTGTATACCGACAATTCTACAAACCAATTTGTGTAAACAATTATGTACACCAATTACAAATTTCATCAATTTTTAATGGGAATTTTTTCTAAAATTTTAAAACCCCAAAAAATGGACTGGTACTGATAACGCATGGTAGAGTATAAAAATAATAATTTTTAGTTGAGAAATTTGGTATCCACTAAGAACCCATTGTTCCAAATTTCAGCGAATTCGGTTGAAAAACGCGCTTAAAACCCAAAAAATACTGTATATTGGGGTTACCGTTATATGGGGGCTACCACAAAAAGTGGACCGATATTTAATATTTTTAGTGGAGATATTTTGTAGCCAATATAAACCCAATGTACCAAATTTCAGAGAATTCGGTTGAAAAGCGCGCCCAAAATATCGAAAATTGGGGGGTACCTTTATATGGGGCTATGGGGCCTCAACGTTGACCGATATAGTCCATCTTCGAACTTGACCTGCATACAGACAAGAGACGACTCTATACAAGAGTCAATCTAGCTCAATTCGTTTAGAAGCTAGAGTGATTACAATAGACAGACGGACATGCATATATACACTCTATAGGGTCGGAAATGATTATTTCGGTAGGTTGCAAACAGAAAAACAAAACTAATATACCCTAAAGGAAATACAAATATAGAAAACATAATTTAAAAATCAGTTTTGTAAAAAAAGTAAAATTCGCCAATGTGCCCCTACCCGGGATAGCTTCGGCATTTGATGGGGCACATTGGCCACCACAGTCATATTATAGCAGTCTTGTTGAAATTCAGATCCGGCGGACGTGGACGTATCAAGACCACACGCGCCATCAGAAATAGCTTTTTTTCTACCTCATTTTCGTCAATACTAAAAATTGTAACTATAGGTCCATTTTTTCGAGCAGCCCCCATATAAGGGTACACCCCAATTTTCGGTATTTTGCGGCCCTTGACCTCGTTTTTCAATCAAATTCTTTGTAATTTGTTTTTTTTTTTTTTTTTTTTTTTTTTGTAGTCGTATATTGTAACAATACTCCCTCCCAAAAATGATTAATATTCACCCCCTACCGATTTTCGGAATGTTTAATATTTAGCTTAAAGAAGTTATTGTGATGCAAACAATTTAGTTTTGTGATGCAAACAATTTATCCAGCTGGTGCAAGCTCCTTACCAGCATCTGACCACCAGTCATGAATAGTTCGGCTTGTAACCCATCGGCACCTGCTGCTTTATTATTCATCAGCCGATTGATTGCTTTTCTGACTTCATCTAGGCTAGGTGGTATACACTCTATATGGTCATCTATTATTGGTTCTGGGATATCCTCTTCACCGCTACTATTAGATACCAGAAGTTTTTCAAAATGCTCCTTCCAGATCCTCAGCACGCTGTTTGTATCTGTCACCAGGTTTCCTTCATTATCTCTACAGGATGATGTGCCTGCACCAAAGCCTTCGGTTTGGTGTTTTACCCGTTGGTAGAATTTTCGGACTTCATTCTGACTCCTGTTCATCTCGATTTGCCCACGCTCACGTTTTTCTTGTTCTTTCTTCTTTTTTCTGAAAATATGTTTCTTCTCTCTCCTTTTCTCCTGCTAGTTCTTCAGCGCATTACGTGTTGCTATTGTCCGCAGGGTGGCCCTATACGCTGCGTTTTTCATATCAGTAGCATTACGACACCCCTAATCGTACGGATTTCTTGATGATGGTCTTTGGTACCCAAGTGTTGTCATTGTGCCATTGTGCTTCTATATTATTATCGGGACAAAGGGTGCTTTCGTCAAGCAGTTGGGTAAGTTGAACGGAGTAGGATTCTGCTATCTGTTGTGTTTGCAGCTTTTCGACGTCAAATTTCCGGGGTACATTAGATCGCACTTTTGCTGCTACATTAAGACGGGTGCGTACCTTGGCTGCCACAAGGTAATGGTCCGAATCGATATTCGCTCCCCGGATCGATCGGACGTCTAAAACACTGGATGAAAGTCTTCCGTCTATCACAACATTATCGATTTGATTTCTCGTTGTTCGTTGTGTATATCGAGTTGCTTAAATCTGGTGCTGCTAACTATCATGTATTTTGCTGCCGCGAACTGAATCAACCTCATGCTGTTGTCTAATGTTTTTTCATGGAGACTGAATTTTCCAACGGTGGGGCCAAAGATATTTTCCCTTCCGATTTTTGCATTAAAATCTCCTAGGAGAATTTTAATGTCATGGCCAGGGCAATGGTCATAGGCTGTTTCTAGGCGCTCGTAATATATCTCTTTGGTCTGTTCATCATTATCTTCCGTCGGATCATAGGCGCAAATGAGACTGATGTAGAAGAACTGCACTTTTATATATCAAATTAGGAGACGAGGTCTTTTATTCTCCTGTTAACCATAAATCCGCAGCCAAATTCATGTCTCGTTTCATGGCAGCTATAATACAGGGCGTAATTATCTGATTTACTTAAGACAGTCCCTTTCCATTGCATTTCCTGTAAGGCAATAATATCAGCTTTGTACTTCTTGAGTACATCCGCCAAAGCGAACACTGCGCCTGTTCTGTACAACGCGCGCACATTCCAAGTGCAGATTGGCAGAACGTTTGCGCGGGTCGTCAGCGTTAGGAGGGTTTGGTTTTCTTTTTCTTAGCTTTTTCATAGTAGGTTGGGTTTTCCGAGAGTGGGCAACTATCCCGACGCCTAAACCCGGCCCATATTAGCTCACTATTTCATCGGGTGATGAAAATAGTTACCCCAGGTGGCACCGCGGGGAGCCTGGACTTCGCCATGTATCAGAACCGTATCTATCATCCCCTACGCCACCCTGTAGGGGCGTAACCTCTAAATTGCAGTATTTTGGGGATGTTCCATCTTTCCATGCGTCGTCAATATCTGTCCAAGTTTTGGGATTTTTGGAGGAAATAGCAATAAAAATTTCTGAAATTTGTATTTCATATATATCAGCAGGCTTTTAGGCATCTTCTCCATATAATGATACCTCCTTAAGGGAAGAATTGAGATACATAACTAAAATATTGGGTTCGAAATTGAGCTATATCGGTCATTAATTAAGCATATCCCCTCATATAATGATAATCCCAAATATTGGCTAATTCCTAGCTATGCAATTAATATTGGTCCCCCCTTTAAGCGTTTCTTCATATAACTTTGCACTCTAAATTGCATTATTTTGAGGATTTTTTACACATGTTCCATTCTACCATGCCTTATCAATATCGGACCACGTTTTAGGAAAATTCCCATTAATATTACTGAAATTTGTATTTGGTGCACATAATGGTTTACATAAATCGGTTTGTAGAATTGTCGGTATAGGTCCACTTTTTGGTATGTAAATCTAAATAAGTTTATTAGCTAGAGATTTAAAAAATTGCGAAAGTTATTTATTTTGATATGCGATAACCATGGATCGAAATTAGTGATGTACAGTGAGAGCTTCATATCGAAAACGCGATTGATGTCTTCCCTACACCACAAAATACAAATTTTGTAATTTTTTCCACAAAAGTCTGGGTCCAGTTGACCCGCTAAATATCGACCGATCTTCATAAAAATTGTCATTCTTGGTGTAAAATTTCGTGGTATTCGGGCCAAAATTGTGGTCTCTGCAGCAATCAGAAAACGGGCAAAACTACAGCTTTTGCTCCATTTCATCCCCAAAATATTAACAGATCGGCGTGCAAAATTTCGTTTACAAATTATAATGGGGATGGACGGCCGGATGGTCGAGATATGACTATTGGAAACTTAAAGGTGTATATAATACCAAATGTGCATAGCTATATAAACCCAAAAAAGGGTTGTATGGGGTATTTAATGACAATTTATAACTTTCGATAGTGTTCATGTTTGAATACTAAATTACCGATAGCATCTATTGAAAATTTAAGAACAACGTAACCCCCCCTCCCCCTTCTATAGCGCCATCTAGCCAAATGTGGCAACAATGCGTATTGATTTAGTTTATACTATTCTCACCATGAGTGGCTGTTGAATTTCTTATAGCAAAGACACAAGTGAAAACGTATAATGAGTAGTTTCATATTTATTCAATAGATGGTGATAAATTCAGTAACATGTATTTTAGGATACGTCTGCTATCAAATGACTTCTTAACCACGGTGTAATGCACCAACAAAATTCTAAAGGGGATTCGTTGTTTGCAATTGGCATTTGGGTATAAAAGGGGTTTTGTGATGAATCTATATGGTAATACTTCTGGGGAAAATATCCCTTACAAAGACTTAAGGAAACTGATGAGGTGCCGAGACGAAACTATAGTAATATATATAGTAATATTGGTCCTAGGCCAGCTGAACCTATCTAAACTTGTGTAATTGTAATTTGTAAGTAAAGTACAAGGCAAAGTTATGGACCAATCGTCACAAAATTTTGTTTGTACTTTAGGTTGGGGTTCAAATGAACCTATACACAAACGAAACTAGTTTATAACCAAACTATAGTTCTAAATTTTAAAATAATAGCTTTATTAAATCTGAATTTATTGAAAATAGACCTTCTCCTGTAAAATTTCAAATTTGAGGGTTACGTTTTTTTGGCGAATATGGCTCGACATAATGACCTAAATGTTCAACTAAGGAAAATGTGATCCGAAAAAGCTACCAGTATAAGAAAGATAAGCTTTCGATGTTTATTCTAATATTAATTCATTTAACGACTACGATCGGATATGGGAAAAATATTAAAATATGTTTATTGGTCTACACCACTCGTGCACAAAATAGCGATAGCGGTGATGGCTAGACACGTATTCTCTTTTTATACCCTTCATCACATTGTGGAACAGGGTATTTATGTCTTTGAGCATATGTTTGTAACAGCCAAAAGGTAACGGGATAGACACTGAATTAAGTCCAGAATGATGTGTGCTAAGTTTCGTCAGATTTAGATATAGCTCTCATATATATTTTCGTCCAATTGTAGGTAAATAAAATTAAGACTAGAATGACGTTATTGCGTTTTGTTGAAATTAGTGCAGATGTAGACATAACTTCCATTAATATTCCGACGGGTGTCCAATTGCGATTAAATTTTGAACATTTACATAAATTTATTCCATTGTACACAAACGACTCTAAATCTGCCTGAATGAAATGAAATTTAGCGTAGGTTGCAGAAAGGCATGTGTATGAATTGATGCTAGACGGTTCACATATTGTTACTGATCACATATTTATGTTCGTTCAATTTCATGTCAATGTTCCTTCGAAAAGTCGACTTCTGTTAGGATACATATGTAGAATTTACCAATAGTGGTGAATTTTTTTCTGTTCAACAGTAGTATAGATCCGCAGAAAGTTGAAAGTAAGCGTATCATATTCATTACCGACGTTATAAGATGTATATGACGACTGAATAAACGTTATTATTTATTTATCTACAACTATCTTGCAATCTTCAAAGTAATCCCCTTAGATATTATACCCATATGGCAGACCCTTTTCCACCCCTTCTCTAACAAACATAAAATGTTTGGAATGTAATAAAATCTGACGAAAATGTATCGCAGTTTGATGATGGATATGAGTAATAGCAAGAACGCCCCCAGTAAATACCCGCAGTGTAGAAGAGGGGTATTATGTACTCATAACCCTCCGACATTGGTCATTTGGATCATATTTGCAATGATTTCTCAAAATATTAATGTCAATATTAGTAACCAAGGGGTTCGGTGATAATTGGTACGATAAATTATGTATGACATAATTAGAATTATGTCATCCAAATATAATATAACTAGCATAGGCCCGCTACGTCGTTAGCGGATCTTTGTATAGTTAAAATAAATAAACATTAGTTTACCTACACAATATACTTTTAAGTTAAGTGTAAATTTGAAACATTTCGAATAATGATAGGTCTATATCTTCAATTTGTTTAAGACAATCACAGATCTTACTCCGCATTTCTTTTGAACAGAAAAGTTGGTGCTTCTATCCTACTAAAAATCGAGTAAAACTTACTTATATTTATATTTTCTGAAAGTGTACTATTCTCTCGATCCTCCCGATGGACCGATGTAAATAGTACCATAATACATTTTTTAAACTTTTCGATAATTTAATACTAATGGTAAAATATGTAGTACGTTTTAGTACTTCTGTGTATCTTTATATCACGAATTTGTTACATTGAGGTTACATTCTTTATCCGTTCTACTGTACACAATATTTAGTACTTGTAAGTACCGGGAGTAAAATTTACTATGTGTTGGAAATTGCTGTACTCTAAATTTACATTTTTAGTTTTTATCATTTACTGTGGTAAAATATTTATTTTTTCGCAAAATGTTTATTTTTTCCATTGTATTTTATTATTTAGTACTTTTTATCGCCACTTTAGTGCTAATTTCCAAAAAAACATTTTATGCATAGTATTCTATTTAAAATGGTTAAAGCTATAAACGAAGTTTCACTTTTCTATTACTATCGGTTATATTGTAATAATATATTTTTAACTTTTTAGTACATTTTAGTACTAAATTAAAACAAAATTAACATGTAATTATATTTGTTATAGCTTAAACTACATACCAAGTTTCAGATATGTATCTCAACCGGTTCCATTCACATACATTATTTAGTACTTTTAGGACCACTTTAATACTAATTTCCAAGAAATATTTTTCACCTCATTCCATTTTTAATAGCTTAAGCAACATACCAAGTTTCAAATATACATCTCTATAGGTTCTATTCAAATATAATATTTAGTACTTTTTAGCATCTCTTAGTTCTAAATTCCAATTTTTTTCACACATACCACTTCGCTCGTCATAGACAAAGCTACGTGCCAAATTTCAAAGTTCGGCGTAAAACAGTTTTTAGTACTTTTTAGCACCTTTTAGTACGAAATTCCAAAAACCCCGCCTTAGCACACGCCTACGCACCAAACCCAACCTACATGCCAAATTTCAAGTTTCTAGCTTTAGCCGTTTCGTCTGGGCGTTGATGATCAGTCAGTCACTTATAACCCAACTCTTTTATATATATAGATGCATAGATGCACAAATCTATGATTTAGTTCCCATGTCCGTAGTTATATTTGACATTTTATTGTGTATGTTATATTTCATTTATTGTATTTAGACTTTGTTTTAATTATCATCGGAACATCTATATTAATTGAATTTGTTAATAAAAATCGTTCATATTGACTATCCATAATATTGTCGATTTCCTCGCTGCAATTAAAAAAAGAAGAAAAAAATAGTTTTAAAATATAAATTTTTTCTAATTTATAAAATGGTATTACTATAACTAATTGTAATTTTTCACGTTCCGTTTTATTTCCGCATGGACATGGCTAGACCGTCATAGAATTTTACCGTGATATATATATATATATATATATATACTGTATAGGGTCGGAAATGAATATTTCGATGAACGGAATGACAAAAGTTATACGTATACTCCATTTTGAAAAATTACCTTATTGGACTGAATACTTCAAACATTTTTCATTTTTGGCATACAGTACACGGAGAAAGGGATTTGACCAAGAACCCTGGCTCTTTTCATAATGTAGCGGATCAAATGAACCCAGACATTGGTGTCTAAATGGCAAAATTTGTATTATATGACGAATATATTTACCCCTAAAGGACAAGTTGATAAGCATTGGGAATGGTTGATTTTTCCATTCACACCAATTGTATTGTGGTATGTTGTGGACTGTAGGAGTTATACGTAATATTCGTGATATTTTTTCATAGCCTTCACCATGGTATGGAGGGTTTATTAATTTTGTTTTTCCGCGTAAAATTCTATGACGATCTAAGCATGTCCGTCGTTTTCCACCATAGTCTGGGGATATGCTTTAATCGAAATTGTCCGTTTATACCCAACATAGTACGGAATTGTAAGATACAAAACTAGTGTGTCAGGTTCGAGAATGACTATATCGGCCCGCATTTAGGCATAGCTCTTATATAAAACCAATCGGCTTACATTTGGGGGTTTGGTTCGCTATTTACCTAAAATCGGACGAAACTCTATATGGGAGCTATATCTAAATCTGAACTGATTTTCCCCATTTTCAATTCGGGTTGTTCTAAGGCCAAATGAATGAGCGGTGTCAAATTTATACAATTTGGATCATAAATGCGACCTGTACTTTGTTTACATGCTGAGGTTCCATTCATTAGGCATGCATTCATCTACCCAAATTGTGTTAATCAGCTAGTGCATGCTCCTGACCAGCATCTGGCCACCAGTCTTGAATAGTTCGGCTGGTAACCCATCGGCTCCTGCTGCTTTGTTGTTCTTGAGCCGATTAATTGTTTTTATGACCTCATCTTGGCTAGGTGGTATACACTCTATACCATCATCTCTTATTGGTTCTGGGGTATCTTCTTCATCGCCACTATTTGATACTAGTAGCTTTTCGAAATGCTCCTTCCAGATCCTCAACACGCTGTCTATATCTGTCACCAGGTTTCCTTCTTCATCTCTACAGGAGGATGTGCCTGCACCAAAGCCTTCGGTTTGGTGTTTTACTCGTTGGTAAAATTTCCGGACTTCATTCTGACTCCTCGATTTGCTCACGCTCACGTTTTTCTTGTTCTTTCTTCTTTTTTCTGAAAACACGTTTCTCCTCTTTCGTTTTCTCTCGATAATTCTCCATCACGTTACGTGTTGCTACTGTCTGCAGGGTTGCCCTATACGCTGCGTTTTTCACATCAGTAGCATTACGACACTCCTGATCGTACCATGGGTTTCTTGGTGGTGGTTTTTGGTACCCAATTGTTCTTTTTGCTGCAGTTTGTAGGAAGTGGGCAATTCTTTGCCATTGTGCTTCTATGCTATTATCGGGACAAGAAGTGCTTTCTTCAAGCAGATGGGTAAGTTGAGCTGAGTAGGCCTCGGCTACCTGTTGTGTTTGCAGCTTTTCGACGTCGAGTTTCCGTGTTGTATTAGATCGCACCTTTGCTGCAACATTAAGACGGGTGCGTACCTTGGCTGCCACAAGGTAATGGTCCGAATCGATATTCGCTCCTCGGATCGATCGGACGTCTAAAACACTGGATGAATGCCTTCCGTCTATCACAACATGATCAATTTGATTTCTCGTTACTTGATCAGGAGAAATCCAGGTGGCCTTGTGTATATCGAGATGCTTGAATCTGGTGCTGCTAACTACCATGTTTTTTGCTGCCGCGAAGTCAATCAACCTCATGCCGTTGTCGGATGTTTCTTCATGAAGGCTGAATTTTCCGACGGTGGGGCCAAAGATATTTTCCTTCCGATTTTTGAATTAGAATTTTAATGTCATGGCCAGGGCAACGGTCATATGCTGTTTCTAGGCGCTCGTAAAATATGTCTTTGGTCTGTTCATCTTTTTCTTCGGTCGGAGCATGGGCGCAAATTAGACTGATGTAAAAGAACTTCGCTTTTATACGGATTATAGCAATTCGCTCATCTACTGGAGTGAATCTGGAGACAAGGTCTTTTATTCTCCTGTTAACCATAAATCCGCAGCCAAATTCATGTCCCGTTTCATGGCAGCTATAATACAGGGCTTAATCGTCTGATTTACTTACGCCTGTCCCTTTCCATCGCATTTCCTGTAAGGCAATAATATCGGCTTTGTACTTCTTGAGTATATCCGCCAAAGCGAACCCTGCCGCTGTTCTGTACAACGTGCGCACATTCCAAGTGCAGATCCGCAGCTCGTGGTCCCTTATACGTTTGTGCTATAAAGTGCTATACAGTGTGCTGTGTGAACGATTGAAGCCAATGGTCAATGACATCATCGGACCATACCAATGCTGCTTCAGACCTGGCAAATCCACCATTGACCAGATTTTCACTGTGCGCCAATTCCTGGAAAAGACCCACGAAAAACACATCGACACATGCCACCTATTTGTCGACTATAAAGCCGCATTCGACAGCCCTATCCGTTCAGAGGTGCTTAAAGCCATGTCTGCGTTCGGCATTCCTGCAAAATTAATACGGCTATGCAGGATAACTTTAAGTGGCACAAGGTCAGCCGTTAAAGTAGGAAAGGACCTATCGGAGCCCTTCAATACCGAACGAGGATTCAGACAAGCTGACAGTTTGTCGTGTGATATTTTTAACATCCTACTGGAAAAGGTCATAAGGGACGCAAAGGTGAACAGAAATGGCACTCTGTACACCAAACAACACCAGTTACTCGCCTACGCCGATGACATCGATATAATGGGTCGAACATTGCGAGCGGTAACAGCCACCTTTGAACAAATTGAAAAGGAGTCTGCCAAAGTGGGTCTGGCAGTAAACGGCGAGAAGACCGAGCTGATGGTATCAACGCGCAAGACGTCCAGTAGACTCGGACCAACTGTGGAACTTGAGAACTACAGCTTCGAGGTAGTTAAAGACTTTATATACCTTGGTACCGATGAATGAAGATGCCATAGCTCAAAAGGCATATAAAAATGAGCCTACTGATGGTTCCCGTAGAAGGGGAAGGCCACGAATTAGATGGAAAGACCAAGTAGAAAACAACAGCTTGGAACGTGGTTTTCCAAATTGGTGGACTTGCGCACAAGACCGACGCGTTTGGAAATTTTTTTTAAGCTCGGCTTATGGAACAACCGTTATGTAACAAGCCAGCTAAGTAAGTAGTAAGTAAGTAACTTTGTTTACAATTTAACATGGGCTGACAGACGGACGGACATGCAGAAATCGACTCAGAAAGTACTTATATGCATATTCTCAATAGGAAACATGTGTCCATCTCGTTTGCTTTTTCCTGTAACAAACATATTCACAAAGACATAACACCATGTATCACAATGTGGTGAAGGTCCTTAATTAGGCATAACCCTTCATATTATAAAATAAATATTCGCTAATTCTTACACAATGTTGTCAATATTGGTCCCGCTTTAGGCATGCCTCATATAAGTTTGCCTTCTAAATTGCAGTATTTTGAGGATTTTATATAAATATTTCAACCTACCATGCGTTCATAATATAGGTCCAAATTTTAGGGGTTTGAGATTTTAGGAAAAACACCCATTAAAATTGTGGTACTTTGTATTTGGTTTACATTATGGTTTGCAACAATCGATTGGTAGAAATGTCCAAATGTGGTATGTTCCCCATACTTTCATTTCACGTAACTGTCAGTATTCCTATGGTGGAGGTTATCCAAAGTTCGGCCCGACAGAACTTAACGCTTTTTTCACTGGTTTAGTATTCCCATTACCACACCAGAAAGCTGGAATTTAGAGATATTTACAGTTCTCGGAAAATAATTAATTATAATAATTAATAATTGTTTAATGACTCAGTTTGACAGATGTCGAATTCCAAACCCATACTTTTGAACTCACGAAAGGGATAACCCTGTATGACTGCCAAATAGATTTTGTTCAATCTGTTTTTATTTCTTTATCTTTGGATAAAAATGTATGTTACCTTGGATAGCCAATTACATCTAAGCAATATGTAGATCTGCCCAGAGCGCATATTATTTTACTCTGTTTAGCAATGACCACAAATTTAGCATCTGTTACATCGACAGAAACCGCAAATATTATTAGCTGTATGGAAATAAACAAACATATGTAAATACACATATTACAGTTATACATAAACAAACTATGTTCCCAAAAACGAACATACCACTACAAGGCAATATTTTACGGCGCTTATATCCATTATAAATTACTGTGAAGAAGAGAAAAAAGCTCGAACGTAAGGGTTTATTCTTAAAATTATAATGAGCGTATTATGCATTGATCCATGTCTTTTATACAAGTAAACAAATGAAATACGTTCGAAATTATAGCACATGTTTTCGTTTTTTTTTAACAAACAATACTTTATATTGAAACTTGGGAAATTGATAAGATAAGAAATGATGGGCGCAGAAAAAAAACAATTCACAAACAGATCATGTTATCTGGGGGATTAACCTATATCTTGGAAATTTTCAGTACAATTAAATTTATTAACATGAAACATATTTATTATTATGAAATTTCTTCGAAAAAAAATTATTAACACGAAATAATTTATTTAAGGGGACCCCCCATTCTCGGGGTCAAAATTTCAAGAACTCTTGAAGATATAGCCGATTTATTGTGTCAGCATCAAGTGACGGCTAAAGGGCTTCTCAAACTTTAAACGCGTTTTTCTCTTTTGCGAATGGCGGGACGATAACTCAAAAACTAATAACCCAATCGATTCCAAATTTTTACACGTTTCTCTGTTAGTGTATATCTATCGTATGAACTAGGATAAATACAATCGGTGAAGATCTTCCTTATTATACCCTACACAACTATGTTGTCAGGGTATTATAGCTTTGCGCAGCCCCAAGAGTTTGTAACGCCGCGTAACGCCTAGACCCACCTTCAAGTATACCGATCGTCATATCTCGACTAGCTGAGTCGATCTAGACATGTGTGTCCGTCCGTCTGTCTGTCCATTATAATTTGTAAACACGATACAGGCCACAGTTATGGACCAATCTTTACGAAATTTTGCATGTAGGAAGGGTTCGGCCCAATGAAGACACCTATTGTTTTTGGTAAAGACCGGTTAATATTTAGGGGATGAAATGGACCAAATACTTCATTTTTGTCGGGTTTTCTGGTCGCTCCAAAGGCCGCAATTATGACCCAAACATCTCGAATTTTTACATGGAGAAGGGGATTGGGCCATAGAATAAGCATGCTTGTTTTGATAAAGATCGGTCAATATTTAGCGGGTCAAATGGACCCTGTCTTTTGTGTGAAAAATTACAAAATTTGTATTCAATAGCGTATATATTTACTCCTGAGGGACATATAGCCGAGAAGTTGAGAGTATATCCAAGAGGAGTGGTTGGCGTTTAAATTGATACCAATTATATTGTCGTATGTACTCGGATGTGGGAGATACACTTAAATATTTCCAGGTGCTTACGTATTCAGATATTATTTAATAAACCATTACCACACTATAGGGCGGAAATATAGCACTGATCGCTTTGAAATATTCCATGAGGTTCCAGTTATGGTCAAGGACAATGTCTATAATTTTCGGTGATGATCAGATAACAATTTTGGGATGAAGGGGGCCGAATATGAATAGTAATATTCGGAAAATATGTTAGTGAAAGGAAGAGGTGCTGTTGAACTCGAATCCGGCTAAAGGGACGAAATATTATCCAGGCTCGGAATAAACATGCGAAGAAAGTTAAAGTTCCGTGGTAGTTGTGTAGGGTATCGTATGGTCGGCCCCGTCCGACTATACTGCTCCGCTCACTGGTTTTTTAACTTAGTTTGTGGTCAAAAATGGACGTTCCCTTAATATAAATTAAAGGTTTCCAACCGTATCAACACTCCGAGTTCTTGCAGCAGGGAAAATAAGATTTGCGAAAATTTTTCGGTGTATGTCAATATTTTTGGCTTTGCCTTGTATTAAAAGTTACAAATATTGGCCCAAGTTTGAGAGTAGCTCCCAAATAACGGTACCACCACGTCACCGTACTAAAAATTTACAATTTGGAACCATGTTGGTATTTTGACAATTTCGTATACGTTTTTTAACCGAATTGGCTGTATATTGGTGTTCTCATTGGCTGTCAAATCTCACTGCCAAAAAATTTGTAAACTGATCTCCGTTTTGTTATAGACCCATTAAACGGTCTATTTTGAGAATTTCAATCATATTTTTCTAGCGTATGTTGTTAGATATTTTGAATGTCATCCAAATGCCTTTAAAATGCCAAAGAGCTATACCAAAACGTGTATCGATATTTTTGGTAGAAATGGCATGTGACCCCATAAAATTTAATTAGAGCCAATTCGGTTAAAAACATTAGTTGGAAAAAGTGCCAAAAGATTCAAACTACCGAACTTTCGGGTATTACCTTAAGGAATGGGTAAGAAGTGAACTGATATTGATTTTTTCTAGCAACATTCTCTACTCAGAAAGAACCCAAAATACTAAGTTACAGCAAGAATAAAATTCCAAATTCCTAACAGAATGAAAAATGTTATTAATTTTATAATAAAAAAAATATTTTTCCCAATAGATTTATGATTTTGTTAGTAGCTATTCTGAGATTTGAAAATACCAGAGAATTATTTGTTTGGTTTGATGCTGCTTTTTATTTGTCCGTCTTTGTCATCTGTATACATTTGCCACAAAACAGTGATAAACATTTTATTTATAATGAAAAAAAAAACACTTATTTTCATCTCACTAATTTTAGATGTTGGTCGTCATCATCAACGGAAAATCCATTTATTTATTTTTTTAAACCGAAAAACTAATCATATTATCTATTATATAGCTCGTAAATCTAATGATTTGGATCTTGGACGAACCAGTACTTTGTAAAGCATGATTGCGAATAAGTCATAATTGGGAAGTTATAGGTTTTGGGAAACTATGACACATAGTGGACCAATAGTGAAATTTCTTTGAATATAATGGTACATCAGAAAAATCAGAGAGTACGGATAATAATTTGCGAGGACAAGGAAACGGTATAGGAAGCTTATATGTCAATGAGAACGGAATGCACAATTTTTCTTCTTTCTCTCACTCTCCTTCCAACAGATGCAAAAAATGATAGGTTTTTACGCCTCAATATACCTACAATTTTTATAGAAAAATATGACACCCCCATGGTGAACGGAAAAACTTATCCCCAAACCCCCAAAAATATAAAATTTCAAACATGTTTGTTGCAACAAATGCCCCAAAACAAGGGTTATTGTTAAAAAATTTTGTTATCTGAAAAATAACGGCTATGACATAAAAAAGAGGTTTTTGCCAGAAAAATCCATTTCTGAATCATTGTACGCCTTCTTGTTGAACACAAATGTCTATAAGATCACCATCATAATCAATGCTGTTTGATGCTGCTGTTTATTTGTCCAATTTGGTCATGACGAATAACAATTTATTTTCAGTGGGGAATTCCAATTGGCGATAACCACAACATCGGAAATGAGTATTTCATTTATTATAAAAGACAAATGGTTTTAATTTAATTAACTTGTAAATATAGATGGGATACATATGGGAAATTACAAATTTCCTTTAAAATTCCATAAAGAAATTGATTTTTTTTGCGAGCACATTTCTGAACCTGGTGGTGGTTCCCTTAAAGAAGAATAAAAAATGTTGACTAAATATTGCTTTAAAAGGAAACAAGTGAAAAAAAGCGTAAAGTTCGGCTCAGTCGAACTTTGGATACCCTGCACCATGGTTAGTTTTTCCAAAATAATTTTATTTTTCAGTATAATCTCCTGAATCTTGAATACACTTAGTCCAACGCTTTTCTAACAATTTTATTAAATCCCTTGATTAAAATAGCAAGGATTTTTTAGGTTTGGGAACAAATAAAAGTCACTGGGAGCTAAATCTTGAGAATAAGGTGGGTGGTCAAGCAACTCGTACTTTATTTCGTTGATTTTAGTCATTATTAAAACACTCTGGTGCGCTGGGTCTTGACGAACAATTATTTTTTTTTTTGTGCTGGAAGCCAGGCGTTTTTCTCGAATTTGTACATTTAAATGGTCCAAAAGGTTACAATAGTTCTCCGAATTTATTGTTCTATTTTTTTGCAGATAGTCAATAAATAAAATAACCTTACCAGCCGATTGAATGGTTTTTGCCATCTTTGGGGCACTTCATCTAGGATTGTTCTTTTGTCTCTGGAGTGTAGTGGTGGATCCATCAACGGTTATGAAATTACGCTTAAAATCCATTTTATTTCGCTTAAAACTACTAAAACAAAGCTTGAGAAATATTCATCCTTACGCGTTTTTGATCGACTGTTAACAAATGCGCCTCCCATCTTGCAGAAAACTTTTTCATCTGTAGTTCTTCATACAAAATTAAAAGGACTCGAGCATTTGATATGCCCATGATATTAGCAATTTCGTCGATCATATCATGCACTTTGGCTACCACTACGTGTTTCATCTTCAATGCTTGTACGACCACGTTTGAATTCAGCAACCCATTTTTTTACTGTTGCATATGAAGTAGCACTTTCACCTCACACATTCACCATATCATTATGGATTTCTTGTCCCGATAAACCTTTTTAATGTAAATATTTAATGACAGCACACATTTCTATGTTTTCGTTGTAAAAAAATTGAGAATGCGTATGTTTCTATATGAAGGAGTTGGCAGATCGAAACAAAATTTAGCATGTGTTCATAACAATAATGGAAGTTTTAAACACTGTACCGCACTTTTTGTGCTAGGCTAAGAAGTTTCCGAACTGCCCTCGTACTGATAGTTACGTGAAATGAAATATAGGGAACATAACAAAATGTGGATAGATAACAATTATTTTACCAGTCTTTATAAACCACTAGCAGGACCCGTGACGCTTCTCTGCCCCTGAATCTTGAATTTTTATAAGCTCATATTAACAATACAGAAATGTGTGAAATATCTATGCGTTCTCTTGTCTTCCTATTGGTAACTGACTGATATTTGTATATAAGTTATTGAATTTTTCGCTGTTTTCTGTAATGGTTGTAATTCTTGTTTCCTTTAAAACTAAGAAAAATATGTTTTTCATATACTGAAAAAATTTAAAATTGACATCTTTTATAAATTTTACACAAATTTTATTTCGTTATAAGTATGTATGTATGTGCATGAAAATGAAGAGAAGACGGTTAGTATAATTAATGAACTGGTCGGTATTGTCAGTACAGATAAGTACACTTAATAGGGTAAATAACTATTTTGGTTTTTGGCATTTAAACCCATTGGGTTAACCAAATCCGGTTTAATGTAAACGACATTTTAGGGTCTTCACTTCAAATACTATTTTCAATGAACTTATTCTCAATTAGTCACAAACGTGCCATTTTTTTATATATGACCAACCCTAATATTCGATATCAGGCATTGACATTTTTTCTATAAGAGGGCCGTACCTAATTTATTGCGCTCCGTACAAAAATACACACCTTTTCACCTTTATAGGGTTTGTTGAACGTCCGTATTACCCAAATACGCAAAGACTTTATTGACATCTGTACTAATTGAAAATGGCGAAAATGGATGAAAACATTATTTTTATTTGATCGTTATAGAAACACAAATTTTTCAATGATTGAAATAATTTTTTCAAAAATCAAAAAATCCAAAATACGCATTGTCAATTTTGAAAATTTTCAACTTTATATTTTGATACGCAAAGCGTATTTGGATAACATTCATTGAAATACATGTATTTAACTTTTGATGTGAATAAATTCGTACGCATACGCATGAATTTAGGTACGACCCAAATAAAATTTTTCACAAACTGACAAAAATGATAAAATTATAATGTCAATTAATTCGTTCTATATGTGTTTCAATACTTTGCATTTTATGTATTTTAAAATATATCCTCAACGTTCCAAAATCTTCTGCACACACGCCGAATCTTAGAGGTTTATATAACCTATGTTATTCCCAGAACATATCATGATATTCTGTGAAAGTCTCAGTAAAATCTGTCCAGCGATTTTTGAGTCTACAAACGAAAAGTTTTCTGCAGATTTTGAAAATGCAGCAGAAATTGTATTTTCCGTTGATCATACCAAGCTCGTTTTTGTATGGATGGTGTGTATTTACACCTACGTTATTCACACAAATTTTGAAGACGGTATCTGTAACCGTTCTTAAGATATGCGTACATTACATTAGAAGTTTAGCTAGCTTATGTTACTTTCAGGGCATGTCATGACATACAGTGTAAATATCATTAACATCTGTTCAGCGGTTTTAGCGTCTATCGGGAACATACACACAAACAAACAAATTTTTTTCTATTTTATAGGTATACCCTTCACCACACTGTGGTACTGGGTATTATGTCTTTGTGCATATGTTTGTAATAGACAAAACGAATCGAGATAGACCCATGGTTCCTTTTGACAATATGCATAGAATCACTTTCGATTTTCGCATGCCCGTCCGTCCGTCTGTTGATGTTACATTGTAAACAAAGTACAGGTCGCATTTATAATCCGATTTGGATGAAACTTGGCACAGCTTATTTATTTGGTCCAAGGACGAACCGTATCGAAATTGGTGAAAATAGGTTCAGCTTTATATAGTTTCGACCGATTTTAGGTAAATGATGCATCAAAGTCCCTGAAAATCATTCGATTTGCACGAATTGTGGCATTGCGTACTGAATTAAGTCTAGAATGATGTGTGCTAAGTTTCGTGAAAATCGGGTCAGATTTAGATATAGCTCCCGTATATAGTTTGGCTCGATTTTATGTAAATGGTGCTCCAAAGTCCCTATATATATATATATTTTCGTCAGATTTTATGTAAATGGTGCAATAAATTCCCTATACATTTTTCGACTTGCACGAACGTTTTGGTATAGCGTACTGAATTAAGTCTAGAATGATGTGTGCTAAGTTTCGTCAAAAACGGTTCTGAGTTTTTCATACACTTCCTACATATATTTTCGTCCGATTTTAAGTAAATGGTGCACTAAAGATCTATAGGCATATTGACACAACGTATTGTAGTTATTATAAATTAATCTCTGGCAATTTTCCTTGAAATCTGTACAGATATAGATATATATAGGATGTCTGATTGAAATTAAATTTTAATCCGTGCAGCATACCAAATAACGTGTGTCAAGTTTGCTTTAAATCGATTTACAAAATTTAGCATAGCTTTCAGAATGACATGTGTAGGGATTGATGTTAGTCGATTTAGATATAGATAAAGATCACATATATAAATTCCTTCAATTTAGGGGAAACATATGAAACATATTGGCCCAGTCCGACTTCTTACTTTTCTTACTGGTTTTATATAGGGTCTAGACCTAAACGCGGGCCGATATAGGTTATTTTCCAACCGATATAAACTGACAATACAAAATATCCGCCATACTATGATGGAAGGCTGCTTTACGGAGACAATCCGAATAAACGCGATGAAGAACCCCAAAATACAGAAAATTGGAGGGCACACTTATATGGGGGCTATACCTAAACGTAGACTGATATATCCCATCTTCGAACTTCACCTGCCTGCAGACAAAATACAATACTATGCAAAATTTCAGAAGCCAATCTCAAATCCTTCAGCAAATATCGTGATTGCAGCAGACAGACGGACATTGCTAGATCGTCTTAGAATTTTATCCTGATCAAGAATATACATATATACTTTATAGTGTCGGAAATGAATATTTCGATGAGTTACAAACAGAATGACAAAATTAATACAGCCTCCGTACTATAGTGGAGGGTATAAATAGGGGGTTATATGGGGACTGCCCCAAATACGACTACAAAATACGAAATTACAGCGAATTTGATTGAAAAACACTCTCAAAATACTGAAAATTCTGTGTACGTTATATGGCGGATACCGGAAAAAATGGACCCATATTAATAATTTTTAGTGGAGCCCCTTGGTACCCAATGTTCCAAGATTCCGCGAATTCCGTTTCAAAAAGCGCTTAAGAATCCCAAAATACTGTAAATTGGGGGTACCGTTATATGGGGGCTACAAAAAAAGGTGGACCTAAATATAATTTTTCATATATATATATATATATATATAATTTTTCATTGGGTACCTAATAAGAACCCAATGTGACGAATTTCAGCGAAAACGCGCTCTAGAACCTCAAAAAACAGAAAATTTGGGAGTACCCTTTTATGGGGACTATGCCTAAACGTGGATCGATATAGCTCATCATCAAAATTGGCGTGCCAGCAAAACAACAAAAGACAACCCTATGCAAAATTTCAGCACTCTATCATAATTCCTTCAGAAGATAGCGTTATCACAACAGACGTACGGACATGGCTAGATCGTCTTAGAAGTTCACCCTGATCAAGAATATATATACTTTATAGGGTCGGAAATCAATATTTCGATGAGTTACAAACGGAATGACCAAATTAATATACCCCCATATGGTGGAGGGTATAAAAATTGTATATAATACTTAATATCGTCTTCATAATGTTTGTGGCTAAAACGGTTCAAGGATATACATAACGATCACTTAACCAAAGGATATTGAAGATATAATAAACATTTATTTAGAATGAATATTATGTTAATTTTTTAAACCGTAATATACCACAAACCGCAAAACAGATGCCTGGTTTCATTTGATTATTCGCGACGTCTGGATAAAGTAGATATTTCAACCCTACGCCACACTGTGATTTTTACAACCTCACATCCATATCAGATTTTAATGAGTTTTTCGTTAAAATGTGATTGTATATAAAAAACATACGCCTCTAATCATTTGATTTTTTTTATTTATGAGCAATTTGTTTAGTTGCTGTAAACAATAATGTATAATACATAGAACCGCACGAAATATCTTTAATTCTGAATTTCAGCGATCCATGCAGTGTTGCCAATTTAGCATTTTAGTGCTACATTTAGCGCTTTCTAAACTTGTTTAGCACCAAAAAAGTGTGCTAGATTTCTTTCATAGGATTTTTTTAATTCTGGATTTTAGTAATTTCTTGGTATTTTCAACATAAAAATTAGATTGAAATTTCCGTACAATTACCCCATTAGCTTGCATTCAAAAATTTCTTGAAAATTTCGGGAACTTCATTTGGCTATGTTATTATAAATTGTCTACTAGTAAGGACAAAATGAAATATGGGTTGGTAACATTCTGGAAGGAATTTTTATTACCCGGGGATCTTCAATACCAACATATTTTTCAAATTACAGCCTTAACCTTAAAAGTACGCAAATATGAAGAACCATTTATGTCCAATCATAGATCTATGTTGACAATTTTTCGAAAAAAATGTGTTTAACTTACTTAAACCCGTAGAATGAGGCTGAAACGTTCAAAGTATACAAAAAGGGCGCATTTTCTATTCTAGTATGAGCACTGCTTTATATAGGGCTATATTATGAAAATACATATTAGAATGATTGTGGCAAGTAATAAAAAACATAAAAAGTTTTTTAATCGAATATAACTTTTTTAATAAAGTTTTACTTTCACCACACTGTGGTAGAGGGTATTATGTATTTGTGTATATGCTAAACGAAACGAGATAGACACATGGTACCTTTTGAGAATATACATAGAATCCCTTTCTCAGTCGATTTATGCATGTCAGGTCGCATTTGTGTAACGTACACGAAGTAAAACATCGTTGGATGCATTTTCTAAAATATTTTAAGCATCTTAGACTTCTGTTGAAGGCAGGACGATGGGAGCCATTGATATGGTAGCTGCAGTCGGGATAGGGGGGTTCTTGTCCCTCTTCAACAGAAGCATGTTGATCGTACAGAGATTATTATAGACTCCCTGGTTAATACAAAACAAAATGAACTAAAAAATGGACCAAAGTACTGAAATGAAAATATGAATAAACTATGACCCCAATAAAAAATATGTGTAGTAGAGAAATGTGTGGTTATTCCAATCGCAAATCTATATTTGTTATTTCTTAGATGTTGTTAAGAAATAGCCTCGTTACCCACTCCATCCAAAAGTCCCTATTGGCGTATCATGTTGAGGGACCCCTACTTCCATCTACTCCTAATCTAAAATTTCATCCCTTATTTGTAAGAAAACGTCACTTGTAATTTTAGCAATTCATATTGAATTTACAATTATTTTTATTCATTATAAGAATTCAATTGATATAATTTATGTTTACATATATTTATATGTAACATTGATTTCGATAAATATTCTACATTTTTTAAGAACAAGATAAAAAAGAAAAATAATATAAAACTATGTTGGGCCTGAAGCCTCTTAATGGGTTAAGTAATCCAAAAGAAAACACGGTATAATGAAAGAGATAATCACATAAGAGAAAGTAATGTGGAGCACGTAAATAATTACAACAATATCAAGTTATCACAATGAGAGTGCAATAAAGAGAGAAACATCTATGTTGATCTCTTATTAATAACCATTGAGTTTCAGTACATCACAATGAAAAAAGAGTGTTTAATGACTTACCCGCTCTCCGCGTTGATGAAGGCCTTCAGCAATTTGGATGCTAGATAATGTTGTTAACATTTAGATGTGTGGTGCGTATTAATTTCTCTCATGCGATATAAATTTAGAATTAACCTTTAAAAGGAGGAGAAATAATGAATGTATATTCTAATTTATCAATATATCCGACTTCCTTTCATAATTAATTAATCGATTAATAAAAATAAATATACAATTTAAATTTTTAAGATAATTTTATATAAATTTCGTGACACTTCAGCATATTCAAATTTAATTATAGAAGGAAGTATACTTGGATATATTGTTCTCCATATTTAATAAACATATAAAATTTATACTTATTCGATTCTTGTTATAGTTAAATAAATTTTAATTAAACGTTGAAGACTTCTTGCTAGAATGATATTTTGTCCTTATGCATGTAGGTGGCTGTTTTATTATTTATGATGCAACTTCATGGAACTTCTATATATATTGATGGTGACTTATTGCATGGGTGGCAAGCGAAGTTCTTTGGTTAAATTAAGGTTATGGGTTAGGTTGCATCATTCTGGTGTCATATATATCATTGCTGGATTTTCCAATTTTTTTTTTCGTAGGCTTAATTGTACAGGGTATTGAGATTCATATACTCAGGTTGAATTAGGGTTGATGTTAATTTTTTGGATGAGTTTCATATCTTCAAAGTGCAGGTTAGGTTGTCCCCATTAGCTATGGAACTCTCAACAGGCGACTTTTTGGTATATGGATATTACATAACTTCTTTGGGTCGCGTTTGGATATGGAGTACACTTTTGGAAATGGGGATCCAATACTTTTGGATATGGGGATCCAATACTTTTGGATATGGGGATCCAATACTTTTGGATATGGGGATCCAATACTACCCTGTGGGTAGTATGGTCCGTGTTGTGGTATGATTTTGAGAACCAGATATTAATGGCGGCAACTTAATGGTCGGGATCCGGACTACCCTATGGGTAGCCCCGTATGTGGATTTGGAGAAAATATTCGGAGGTAACAAGTTTTTGAAATAATTTATTGTTTTCCCTAAAAAAAATCACTTTTAGTTCCACAACTATTATCTTTTTCCACACTAGATGCAATATTTACCTCAAAAATATAGGTACAAACTATTAGTTTGTCTAATTGTAGTTACACTATATTTCTCAAAATTTTAGTATAAATGTTGATGAAAAAGATTTATGCAAATATTTTCAAGGCGACTATGATCTTAACACTTGAACAATTTTGTTAGAAAAGAAAGATTATTTTTGGACTACATCATGGCAAACTTAAGTTGGTTGCAGAAAAAAATATGATCAAAATGGAATGGAAAATTTTTAATGACAAATGTAGGTGATAATCCCGTTGCCAACTTCATATATCACTATGTTATCACTTCCAGTTGAATGAATGCAAAAACATATTTTAATAATTGAATTATATACAATTAATGATTTAGATTTTGAAATTTTTATTTAGTTTTTAATTTAAAATAGTTTTGATGGATTAATTATCATTAAATGAATGAATAATACTATGAGTGAATCCACCCAAGACATCAACCACTACTATACGGTGGTGAATATAGTATGTGATAGATCGATCAATGGAGGAACAGAAGAATGAAATGTCAGTAAAGAGAATTGCAACAAAAACAAAACTGTGGACAACCTCATGGAGCAGGAGAACATATTCATTGATAAATATAATTAAGTGGATAATTAGAATTTTTAGTGAGTGAAAGTGTAATATATTTCGATGTTTTCTCTTATTTAGTGATGTTTTGTTTTATTGTAGTTGCAGAAAAATCTATAAATGGGAGAATACTATGACTTGCTGATTAGTGCTTGTTGGGGTTCGGTAAACACAACAGTGGTACCCATATATGACGAACCAATGTTTACATTTATTGTTGTGTCCAAGTACGAAATTATTATTATGAGCGGTGTGATATTATTTTAATTTAGTTTGTTAATAAGTATATCGAATATACAAGAATAAAATATTTGGTGTATTCATCAAGAGCAGAAATTGTTTATAGGGTATGGAATATCCACAAGAGGAAAAAAGTAGTACATACGTTTATAATTTCTGTATCCAATTTTGCCACTGCCTATGTCTAGAAATTTGTGACTAAGTCCAAAATTTGAAAAATTGGGAAATATTTATATTATATTTCGTATGGTAAATAAATATGGGGTCTTTAAGACCAAAACGTCCACCACATTTGTGATCTGATTTGGATGAAATTTGGCACATTTAATTTATTTGCCGAAAGAACGAACCCTATTGAAATTGAGATAAATCGTTTCAGATTCAGATATAGCTCCCATATATATTTTCGTCTGATTTAAAGAAAATGGAACACCAAAGTCCCTACTTCCGATTTGCACGAAATTTTTTATAGCGAACTGAATTAAGTCTAGAATGTTGTGTGTTGAGTTTCTTGAAAACTGATATAGCTCCTATATATATTTTCCTCCGATTTAATGTAAATGGAGCACCCAAGTCTCTATATATCTTGCGATTTGCACGAAATTTTTCATAGCATACTAAATTAAGTCTAGAATGATGTGTGTTAAGTTTCATGAAAATCGGTTCAGATTTAGATATAGTTCCCATATATGTTTTGGTCCGATTTAATGTTAATGAAGCACGAAAGCCCCTATATTTCATTGGATTTGCACGTAATTTGGCATAGCGAACTGAATTAAGTCTGGAATGATGTGTGTTAAGTTTCATAAAAACGCGTTCAGATTTAGATATATCTGACATATACATTTTTTCGACTTTATGTTAATGGAGCACCAAAGCCCTTTAATTTTTTTCGATCTGCACGAAGTTTGACATAGCATACTGAATTGAGTCTAGAATGATGTGTGTTAAGATTCGTGAAAATAGGTTTAGATCCATATATGTTTTATTCCGATTTTAGGTAAATGGTGCACCACACTCCACATATTTGTCAAATTGACACGGTTCAAATATAGAAAAAATAACATATTTAATTTAGTTTAATTTCAAGTCAATGTTTCTTTCATAAGGCGACATCTGTTAGAATACATATGTAGAATATACCAAAGTGGTGAAGGGTAATATAGTCGGCGCAGTCTAATTTTACTAATTTCCTAACTGTTTTTTATTGTTTTTCGTTCAGAAAATAATTATTTAGTTTATAATTTATTATATATTTTATATCGATAGGGTACGGAGGACATCCTACAAAGACATATACACCGTAAAGACTCGACAAAATGCATTTTGACAAAATAGTTTATGGAAAAATATCCATAACAACAGAGGAAAAGCCATTTGTTTGAAATTGTTTACGTATCAATTGTCCTATCTTTGCATCCTATCGATTGTTTTGCAAATCTCAGAAAGTCTTTAAACATGTCATTCTGTTCATTCTGTACACCATCACGTTTATCAATATATCCAAACCATAGGGGGATGGCACAAACCACGCAACTCATTTTTGTTGACACAAACACTGAAACCTCTTCCGGCGATAACAGAACGGCCCACCCACCGCAAGCGGTAATTGCTTTGTTGTCTAATCGTTGATAGTTGCCATTACGCTGTTAGTGCCAACAAGATTAATGTGATAATGAATTACAACACTTTGATTGCTATCAGCTTTGAGAGACGCCACAATGCAACAATTGTTTCAAAGGGAATTGCCAACAGCTGTCATGTAATGTTTGCTAACACATCTCAATTACCTCTATAAAGAACGACTTAAGGGGACCCCACCCATTCTCGGTTTCAAAATATTTAATTTTTTATTTTGATTTAATTTGAACCTACACTAATTCAAGAATGTCCCTATAAATTTTCAAGTGAAAATCTCAACAATTTTTGAAGATATAGCCGATTTGTTGTGTTAGCATCAGGTGACAGCAAGAGGGCTTCTCAAACTTTAATCGCGTTTTCTCCGAAGAGCGTTTTTGCGAATGGCGGGCGCGATAACTCAAAACTAATAACCCAATTGATTTCAAATTTTGGGACGTTTCTCTGTGAGTGTATAGCTATCGTATGAACTAGGAGATAGCCAATCGGTGAAGTTTTTCCTTATTTTTTAACTTAGTTTCTGGTCAAAAATAGGCGATTTAAAAAAAATCAAAGTTCCGCCATTTTGTTAATTGTTTTGCGATGTCAATAATCCTAGTTCATACGAGAGCCAGACATGTACTCTTTCTAACGCCGTTGGAATTTTCGGATTCCGATGTTCCAGTGAGGAGTTATCATGCCCGCCATCAAAAATAAGGACTTTTCTTTGATCACAAAAACCAACAACAAAACATTTTTTGTAAATTATTTTTCTTCCTTTTTAAATCTTCAAATATATATGTGCAAAGTTACAAACCCTAACATGCATTGGTATTCATTTACCAGCCCTTTTAAAATCTTTAAAATAAAAAATCGTAAATGGGGGTGGGGTTCCCTTAATAGGTTTATTGTGTTATACTAGCACTTAGATTATATTTCAGTTGAAAATGCTTTAAATTTTAGCTTTCAAAGTGAAATTACAAGGGTGAAAATATGTGTCGTCTATAAAGATCAAAAGTGTAATGACGGAATTATAAGTAAGAGAGATAAAGCAAAACTGAAAAACTACAGTAGTGTTGGCGGCAAAATAGTCAGGTTGAATACCAGTTTGTTTTTACAAAAAAAAAAAAAAAAATCTAAGGAAACTGATGAGGATCAGTGCCAAGATCCGAAACTATAGTCTTTTCTGCCCTACCCCTCGGCGGACAATGCAACATATCCCCTCTAATTACCAGTAAGGAAATTAGTAAAGTCGGACAGGGCCGACACTTTGGGTATATTTTACATATCGACGCCATAGTATGCTAAGTCGACTTAGCATCTTTTAAAGTTCTTTACGTTTTTAGATACTACGGTCCTTAATTTTAATTCACTGAAATTTTGGTAATCATCGGTCAATCCAAACCAAAGTTATAAGCAAAAATGTGCGTAGCATGGCACGTACGATTAAAGAAACTTCCATACTTTGAAAGCTTCTACTGAAAAACTCACTTTTCAGACTTAGCATACTATGGTTCGGAGGCGTCGATATGTATCCTAAAAGACGTCGCCTTTTCGAAGGAACATTGACATGAAATTGAACGAACTTAAATATGTGATCTTTATCTATATCTAAACCGACTAACATCAATCTCTACACATGTCATTCTGCAACCTATGCTAAATTTTGTAAATCGATTTAAAGCAAACTTAACACAAGCTATTCAATATGCTGCACTGTTTAAAATTTATTCTCAACAAACACTCATTGATTACTTGGTGTACAATAAACATGAATAAGTCGAAATAATATATATGTAAGCTATGCTACATCTATATCTGAACCGATTTCAAGGAAACTTGCCAGAGATTAATCTATATTAACTTTAGTACGTTGTGTGAATCGCCATACCTAGGGGTCTTTAGTGCACCATTTACTTAAAATCGGACGAAAATATTATAGAAGGTTTTTATAAATCTGATCCAATTTTCACGAAACTTTGCACACATCATTCTTTGGGGGCTTTGGTGCAGCTTTTACATAAAATCGGGTGAAACTATATAAGGGAGCTACATATAAATCTGATCCGATTTTAACGAAACGTAGCACACGTCATTCTAGACTTGATTGTGTACGCACATAGAATGATTTTCAGGGACTTTGGTGCACTATTAATCTAAAATATGGCAAAACTATATATGGGAGCTATATCTAAATCTGAACAGATATTCGCGAAACTTAACACACATCATTCTAGACTTAATTTAGTACGATATGCCAAAATTCGTGCAAATCTAATGATTTTCAGGGACTTTGGTGCATCATTTACCTAAAATTGGCCAAACTATATATGGGAGCTATATCTAAATCTTAACCGATTTGCACGAAACTTTTCACACGTGATTCTACTCTTAATTCAGTACGCTATGCCAAAGTTCGTGTAAATCTAATGAGATTCAGGGACTTTGGTGCACCATTTACCTAAAATCGGAAGAAAATATATATTGGAGCTATATCTAAATTAGAACCGATTTTTCCAATTTCAATAGGGTTTGTCCTTGGGCCAAATCATTAAATTTCATCCAATTCGGATCATAAATGCGACCTGTACTTTGCTCAAAAATATGCATGGACGGACGGACATAAGGAACCATGGGTCTATCTCGATTCCTTTGCCTGTTACAAACATATGCACAAAGACATAATACCCTGTACCACAGTGTGGTGAAGGTTATAAATAGTTGTATTTTATAAAACCAACAAACTGGGATTCAGCCTGGCTATTTTGCAAAAACAGAACTGAAAAACCTTTAAAATTAGGTTAACAACTAAAAACATTTCAAGAACTCTTGAAGATATGATCGATTTATTGCGTAAACGATGTAGATGTGGTAGCGAGAGCGTTTCTCAACACTTTAATATGTTTCTAAGATAGACGGCACGATAACTCAAAAACTATCAATCCAATCAGTTCGAAATTATAAAACTTTATTTTCGACCTATATAGCTTTCGTATGATAAATGCAATCGATGAAAATCTTCCCTATTTTCCAGGTCGATGTTTGGCGATATTTCAAAAAAAAAAATATTTTCTAGTCTTTCACATACTTACTTACTTTACGTAGCTGGCTTGTTACAGAACGATTGTTCCATAAGTCGAGCTTAAAAAAGATTTCCAAGTGCGTCGGTCTTATGCGCATCTCCTCCAATTTGAAAAACCACGTTCCAAGATTTTGTTTTCTACTTGATCTTTCCATCTAATTCGTGGCCTTCTCCTTCTACGGGAACCATCAGTAGGCTCACTTTTATATGCCTTTTGAGCTGGGTCATTCTCATTCATTCGCACAACATGGCCTAGCCACCGTAGTCGCTGCAGCTCAATACGACTGACTATGTCGATGTCCGCGTATAAATTTTAGAGCTCGTGGTTCATTCGACGCCGATATTCACCGTCGACACAGATCGGTCCTTAGATCTTTCGGAGAATTTTTCTTTCAAACACCCCAAATGCTGCATCATCTGTCATTAACATAATGTATACTTATTTGCCGAATAGCCCGTCAAATTAGGTTAAATGCAATATTTAATCTTTTGGGCTGCGATTTTTATCCGTGATCTATGCACAGCTTAAATGCAAATATCCTAAATAGGATATGAACAAAATTCTAGACTCTTGATGTCGTAAAACGCCTCTAAATAATAGGGACTCACGTCTGATGATAAGAGAAACGTAAATATATAAGTTTGTAATGCTAAAAATTTGTTTCGTTAGTAATCAAAGAAGTCTATTTGAGTGCTTTGTAGACTCATATCATACGGTGTTTGTACATAAGAAGACCAACCCTGAATATATGTAATTTTAATCAGAATCCTCAAAGAATACCATGTTGAACAATATCTCCAATTAATGCGTTGCCCAAGGTCCCGATCTCAATCCGAATGATAACACTCTAACACAAAATTGGGGTCATGGTTTGGGGTTGGAAATTACAATTGATATAAAAGGTAATTTTTTAACTATTACCTTTTTGGCAACATTGGTTAAACGGGTCCCCCACTTATTTATACCCTTCACCATAAGACAACAGCTCTAAATTTGCACCGGAGACCCCACACAGTATATAATCTTGATTCTCTGTCGATTTACCAATGCCCGTTGGCCTGCCTGTCTGTTGAAATCACGACAGAGATCGTAATATTTAAGATAGAGCTCCGAAATTTTGCACAGGCATGTTTAGTACTCCTAACGGAGTAACGGTACCCCCAATATTAGGTATTTTGGGGATTTGGATATGTTTCCCAACCAACTTGGCTGTCATTTTGTATTTTGGGTTCTCATTGAATAACCAAAAATGTTATTAAAATTGACCCAAGTTTTAGGGTATCGCCCATATAACGGTACCCCCAGTATTCGGCAATCTAGGGATTTTGGACATGGCATTTTGGGTTCCTATAGAATAACACATATCCGTTCCAAAAAAGTTGAATATTGACCCAATTTTTAGCTTGGGCCCATATAACGGTACCTGACAGTATTCGAATTTTGTGGATTTTCGACACGTTTTCCAACCAACTTGGCTGTAATTTTGCATTTTGCACATTTTCGTACTACACATTTTTAATTCAATTTGACATTTTTTAATCAATTTGACTGTAATTTGATATTTGAGGTTCCCATAAAGGTATCACCACATCCCCACACTAAAAACTATTAATATTAACCCATGTAGATATTTTAAGAAATTTTAAGCGAATTTGGCTGTAATTTGGTATTTTGTATTTTCAGTAACTGTCAAGTCTCACTACCAAAAATAACAATATTAATCTCCATTTCATTATAGCCTTCCATAACGGTAGAATTTTGAGAATTTCAATCATCTTTTTCTCACGAATTTTAGATATTTTGATTGTCATTCTCATTATAGAGGATAAAAAAAAACCAATAAAATCGATTTTACTGGTTTCATTTGTTTCACGGTCAAAAATTTTTAATTTAACTATGAATCTTAAAAAACGAACAACTCTTCAAATCATTGAATTTTATTATCAAAATGTGTGCACGGTTAAGATCGTTCATCACGTGCTTCAGTTGGAAAAGTGGAAATTTGAATGTGAATTTTGAGATATTATCTTTGAGAACCCTATCTAAAATATTTTGAGCGACATTTTTGTAGAATATATGATTTTTTATTTGATTGATTTTTAATTTAATAAAACAAGTTCAATATTATAAGAAAGGAAAAGACCTACTATAATTCGAGACTTACAATAACCCAATAAGCACCCATTGTACTAAATTTCAGCGAATTCGGTTTGAAAACGCGCTTAAACCCCCCAAAATACCGTAAATCGGGGGTACCGTTATATGGGGGCTACCAGAAAAAGTGGACCGATATTTATAAATTGTAGTGGAGACATTTGGCACCCAAAAATTACCCAATGTACCAAATTTCAGCGAATTCGGTGGAAAAACGCGCACAAGAACCCAAAAATACTATTCAAAAAAATTTACCTATATTTATAACTAGCGGGACCCGTGGCGCTTCGCTGCCCCTGCTGAAGTTATCAAATTAAAATTTAGATATCATCAATTAGTAAACATCTTATATACTGCTGCAATATATAATTTAATTTTGTAATTAGGTATACCCTGGTATTTTTATATGCTCGCATTAACACTACAAAAAAGTATGAAATGTCCCTGTTGTAGTAGTTGTATAGTAGTTATTAAGTAATTCGTTTTTTTCTGTATTGGTGGTAATTTTTGTTTTCTTGAAATACAATTTTTTCGCAAAGTAATAACAACTGAAAAATTATATTGTCAATAGTTTTTATCATTTTTTAAAAAAATTAGTGGTTTTTCAGAATTTATTTTATCCCAGTCTCTGAATTTTTCCAGATGATAAAACGATTTATAATTAAAATGTGTACTCACTTCAATGTTTTTTTTTTTTTTTTTTTTTTGAAATCCAAATAACATTTTGTTTGATTTTGTTAAAAATAAACTTGTTTTCAAAAACTGACAATATTATATTTCATATATACATACATACATATTTTGGTCGTTCGAAAATGTATCCTCATCGGATGATGAGTATTTATATCTATGTTACTCAACCATATTTTCAAGCCGCTACCCTAAGATATACCCATACAAAATGTTCTACATATGTATGTACACTCTTTAAGATGTATGAATACTCTCAGTTTTATCTAATAGCCTAGACAGACGACAGCCTTAATTTGCATTAACAGCCTTAATTCAAATTAACTTGTACATTATCCTCATTTTTATGTGTTGTAAATGCACAAAATCAAACTGAATTTATACTGTATTAGGCAATTTCAATATGGCAATGCTATAAAAAATAAATTGATTGTTGTCAAAATTGTTTACGTTTATGGAAATAAAAATTAGAAATAAAGGCAAAATACAACATTCCGTCGAATTGGGCGCTGTTTTATCATAATTAAAGCTGTTATTCCTCCTGTCTGTCATATATCCTTTTCATAACGATGTAATCCTAAAAAATATTGTAAACAAATGTCAATATTTTCTTCCTACACACAGACAAACAATAGTTTTGAAACAAAAAACTGATTCATAAATGCAGAAACTCTCGTCTGTCAGGGGTAAATATTAATTCAAATTAAGAACTATTTAATGCAAATTAAGGCTGTCGTCTGTCTTTGGTATAACCTATGTTACTTCCATGGGAACGCTTGACTTACTATGAACATTTTAGTAAAATCTGTTTAGTGGTTTTTCAGTCCACAAACAATAAGTATTCTATTTTCTACGTATAGATTTAATTTCAATGAGGTGTGCATTTTCCCTTGTCCGCGGTCATGTTGTATGCATGATGCGTATTTAAACTCACGTTACTCAGCAATAGTTTGAAGTCGGTATCTATAACCTACTTTAGATATACACAAATTACACGTTAATAATTTTTTAAAACAACAACAAAAAACTAAGGGAACTGATGAGGATCAGTGGCGAGATCCGAAACTATAGTCTTCCCTGCCTTACCCCTCGGCGGACAATGCCATACATTCCCCACTAATAAATAGTTGTTTTTTATAAAAACAACAAACTGGGATTAAGCCTGACTATTTTGCAAAAACAAAATACAAATGGTATCCCAAATAACCCGCCAACACTACTGAAGTTGTAGACGAGGCACGGTCATACTGTTTGGTTTATTGCTTTAACTAGCAATACCAACAACAACGTTATGTGCATTCGTCACAAAGTGACGACACATAGCAGTGGGAAATGTATTGTAGTTGTCTGTAAATGCCTTGTTGACCACGAAGTCAGGCGCCAACGAAACGAAATTCTCATTGGGGTAGTATCGCTCGTAACGTAAGAACTTCGAATTGTCACAAGAGACATTTGGGTTTGAAAGGTTTTTTGTAAAGAAGCTATTAATAGCTTCTGGGGAGAATATCCCAACAAAAAACTAAGGGAACTGATGAGGATCAGTGGCGAGATCCGAAACTATAGTCTTCCCTGCCTTACCCCTCGGCGGACAATGGCATACATTCCCCACTAATAAATAGTTGTTTTTTATAAAAACAACAAACTGGGATTAAGCCAGACTATTTTGCAAAAACAAAATACAAATGGTATCCCAAATAACCCGCCAACACTACTGAAGTTGTAGACGAGGCACGGTCATACTGTTTGGTTTATTGCTTTAACTAGCAATACCAACAACAACGTTATGTCCATTCGTCACAAAGTGACGACACATAGCAGTGGGAAATGTATTGTAGTTGTCTGTAAATGCCTTGTTGACCACGAAGCCAGGCGCCAACGAAACGAACTTCTCATTGGGGTCGTATCGCTGGTAACGTAAGAACTTCGAATTGTCACAAGAGACATTTGAGTTTGAAAGGTTTTTTGTAAAGAAGCTATTAATAGCTTCTGGGGAGAATATCCCAACAAAAAACTAAGGGAACTGATGAGGATCAGTGGCGAGATCCGAAACTATAGTCTTCCCTGCCTTACCCCTCGGCGGACAATGGCATACATTCCCCACTAATAAATAGTTGTTTTTTATAAAAACAACAAACTGGGATTCAGCCTGACTATTTTGCAAAAACAAAATACAAATGGTATCCCAAATAACCCGCCAACACTACTGATTTTTGAAGTATGATCACGTTCGATGCTATAACACCGCATCTTCGGGAAATCTTAGAAGTTTATATAGCATATGTTATTCCAAGGGCATGTTATGACGTTCTGTGAAAATCTCAGTAAAATCTTTTCAGCATTTTTAGAGTCTACAAACAAAATATTTTAAATTTTCAATATGCAGATTTTTAAAATGCAGTAAATATTGCATTTCCTTTTATCGTACCATGCTCATTTTTGTATGGATGGTGTATTTTCAAACCTTCGTTATTCAGGCAAATTTTGAAAACGGTATCTGTAACCGTTCTAAAGATAAACGCATATTACATGTTCAGAAATTTTGAGGTATGTTTACTATTGATGCTATAACTCCGCATCCACGCGGAATTTTTAAAGTTTATATAGCCTATGTTACTTTCAGGGCATGTCCCGACATACAGTGTAAATCTCATTAAGATCTGTTCAGCGGTTTTGGTGTCTATCGGTAACATACAAACAAACAAATTTTTTTCTATTTTATATATATAGATAGATTTTTAGTGGAGAAACTTTGTACCCAATAAGAACCCATTGTACCAAATTTCAGCGAATTCGGTTTTAAAGCGCGCTCAAGAAGCACAAAATATTGAAAATTGGGCGGTACCCTTATATGGGGGCTATGCCTAAACGTGGACCTATATAGACCATCTTTGAACTTGGCCTGCCTGCAGACAAAATACGACCCTATGCAAAATGTTGGCGATCTATCACAATTCCTGACATGGCTAGATCGTCTTAGAATAGATCGGAAATGAATATTTCGATGAGTTACAAACGGAATGACAAAATTAATATACCCTCTATACTATGGTGGAGGGTATAAAAACACAGTGGCTTGTAATGGGTTAAACGTTCATTAAATATGTTAAATTTTTTTAACTTTACAAACTATCCTTATTAAATGCTCTACTTATTGAAGACGAAGTAAAGTTCTACATAAAGTTTTATTTTACTAACTAAGTTTTAGTCTTTTTGTTGTACAGTTTTTTGTCTGCCTTTACAAGGAATAGCTGAAAAAATAATTAGCAGTTTTCTTCAGTAGAAGTGAGATAAAGAAACGAGAAGATAAAAGGCAGTCGCACAAAGAATATGAATTGGCAGACAAGAGGTTTGAATGCTGTCAACAGCTTTCTTCGCTTCAAGTGCACGGGTACTAAACGTAAGGAAATTAGAAATAACGGAAAATACATTGACTTGAAACATAATATAATAATAAAGTGTAAAAGATATGATAAGGTAAGTGCGAAACGCGGAATCTGGGGATCGTATAAAAACAACCCCAAATGAATTATTCCTAACAATTTTAAATAAAATATATTTCGTTCATTTTTATACCCTACACAACTATGTTGTCAGGGTATTATAGCTTTGTGCAGCCCCAAAAGTTTGTAACGCCGCGAAATATTGGTCCTAGACCCACCTTTAAGTATACCGATCAACATATCTCGACTAGCTGAGTCGATCTATTATATGAAGAACATTATTTGATTATATGAAGAACATCACATATTTTACAAGGTGAACGGGATCTGATCAAATACTTAGAGCGGCTGTTTAGATGATGATCGGTCAATTTTCCGAGGGCCAAATCAACCAAAACCTAAAGTGACCAATTTTTTATTTTATGGCGTAAAAATTCTCTTTAAGAAAAAATATTTTGGAAAATATGCAAGACTTAGAGAGAAGAGTTGTTGATCTATAATCGATAAAAGGGTGCAAATATCACGAAATATTACCCAGGCTCAGAATATAGAACCGCCGAAAGTGTGCTTTTCGTGGTAGATGTGTAGGGTATCATATGATCGGCCCCGTCCGACTATACTGCTTCGCTCACTGGTTATACCCTACACAACTATGTTGTCAGGGTATTATAGCTTTGTGCAGCCCCAAATGTTTGTAACGACGCGAAATATTGGTTATAGACCCAACTTTAAGTATACCGATAGTCATATCTCGACTAGCTGAATCGATCTAGACATGTGTGTCCGTCCGTCCATTATAATTTGTAAACACGATATAGGCCACAGTTATGGACCAATCTTCACGAAATTTTGCATGTAGAATGGGTTTGGCCCAATGAAGACCCCTATTGTTTTTTGTAAAGATCGGTTAATATTTAGGGGATGAAATGGACCATATACTTAATTTTTGATTTTTTGGTCGCTCCAGAGGCCGAAAATATGTCCCAAACTTCGCGAATTTTTACATGGAGAAGGGGCCAAAGTATAAGCATGCATGTTTTCATAAAGATCGATCAATATTTAGTGGGTCAAATGGACCCTGACTTTTGTGTGAAAAATTACAAAATTTGTATTCTATGGCTTGTATATTTACCCCTGAAGGACATAGTCCAGAGAAGTTGATAGTATGTCCAAGAGAGTGGTTGACCTTTAAATTGATATGAATTATATTACATATTTACAGGTGCTTACGTGTTCAGATATTATTTAGTAACCCATTACCACACTGGAGGGCGAAAATATATCGCTGATCGCATTGAAATGTTCCATGGAGTACCAGTTATGGTCAAGGACAACGCCTATAATTTTCGGCGATGATCGGATAATAATTTTGAGATGAAGTGGACAGAAAACTTATTTTTTATTTATTTTTTTTTTTTTTTTTTGATTTTTTCGAGTCGACCTATAGGCCCCAAATATAAACCGAACATCACAACACAACCCACTCTAAAGGGAATCTGGACAAGTAATTAGAAGGACTGTACTGATTATTAGTAATATTCGGAAAATATGTCAGTGTATGGAAGATGTGCTTCTGACCTCTACTCGGGCAAGAGAGTGCAACTATCACGAAATATTGCCCAGGTTCCGAATAAAAATCCACATGAAGTTAATGTTCGTGGTAGTTGTGTAGGGTATCGTATGGTCGACCCCGTCCGACTATACTGCTCCGCTCACTGTTTTTTTCTTAAATAATGTCATAGAATTGTGATAGTGTATTTGAGTTATTTCAACATGATACTGATACATACGCATAATGCGTAAATTCCCATGGATACACACATATTTCCCAAATGACCCCAAAGTAAAGAAGAAATTTGCCACAATGCTTTTCTGATTGAATGTAAACTATATTTACACTATATTCTTGCAGCAACTCGAGTATGACATGAATTGCTAAAATGTATATACATTCGTACATACATTTGTGTGTTATATAATACATATGTTATTATGCCATCCAGCACACACATGTATAAATTTTTGGAGATATTCTACTATTAAATGTCACACCTGCACACATTTACTTTAAATCGGTCGAAAAGATATATATATATATATATATATGTAAATCTGAAAAGATTTCAAGAAAACTTGACACACGTGAGGTTCCACTACGAGAGCAGTTCGGAAACTTCTTAGGCTAGTACAAAAAGCGTGGTATAAACAGGAAAAAAATGAAGTTGTTTGGAAACCTCCATATCTGTTATGAACACATGTTAAATTTTGTTTCGATCTGGCAACATCTTCATAAAGAAACTGGTGTTCAAAAAAGGCGCATACGCAATTTTTTTACATGGAAAAATTAGAAATGCTGCAGTCATTAAATATTTAAAAAAAGGGTTTATCGGGACAAGAAATTCATAATAGGTGAAAGTGCTCCTTCATATGCAACAGTAAACCAGTAAGGAAAGCAGTAAAGTCGGACTGGGCCGACTATATGATACCCTTCACCACTTTGGGTATATTCCACATATGTATCCGAAAAGACGTCGCCTTTTGAAGGAATTTTGACATGAAATTGAACGAACTTAAATCTGTGAATTTTATGTCTTTCTGGAACCTATGCTAAATTTCATTTGGACAAGTTTAGTGGGACAGTGGGACAGATTGAAAGCAAACTTGACACACGCTATTCGGTATGCTACACTGTTTAAAATTTAATCTCAATCAGACACCTATTGATTATTTGATGTAAAATGAACAGAAATAAATCGAAATTATATATAGAAGCTACGATATTTCTATATCTGAACCGATTTGAAGAAAACTTGCCATAGATTATTTTATATTAATTTCAGTATGTTGTTTCAATCGGCCTAGCTATGGGTCTTTAGTGCAAAATTTACTTTACCTTAAATCGGGCGAAACTATATATGGGAGCAATATCTAAATCTGAACCGATTTTCTCCAATTTCAATATAATGCCAAATTTCATCCAAATCGGATCATAAATGCGACCGTACAGACGGACATACATAAATCGACTCAGAAAGTGATTCTATACATATTCTCAAAAGGAACCATGGGTCTATCTCGATTATTTTTGCATCACAGTATGGTGAAGGGTATAAAAATTGGGTTGCTGAATTTAAACGTGGCCGTACAAGCATTGAAGATGAACCACGTAGTGAACGTCCAAAAACTGCAACAACAATAGAAATTGTAACCAAAGTGCATGAATGGTATAAAATTATCGATGAATAAAAGTGCGTGAAATTGCTAATATCATGGGCATTTCAAATTATCGAGTCCATTTAATTTTGCATGAAGAACTACAGATGAAAAAGCTTTCTGCAAGATGGGTGCTGCATTTGTTAACAGTCGATCAAAAACGCATAAGGATGAACATTTCTCAAGCTTGTTTCGGATCGTTTTATGCAAAATAAAATGGATTTTAAACTCTTGAAGATATAGCCGATTTATTGTGCTAGCATCAAGTGACGGCAAGGGGGCCTCTCAAACTTTAAACGCATTTTTCTCCAAACAAAGTTTTTCGAATGGCGGGAACGATAACTCAGAAACTAATAATTCGATCGATTCCAAATTTTTGGGACGTTTCTCTGTTATTGTATAGCTATGGTATGAACTAGGACAAATCAAGATATTCCTTATTTTTTAACTTAGTTTTTGGTAAAAAGAGCCAGACATGTACCCTTTCTAACACAGTTGGAATTTTCGGATTCTGATGTTCCAGTGAGAAGTTATCATGCCATCAAAAGTAAGGACTTTTTTTAATTCCATAAAACAACAATAAAGCAATATATATCTGCAAATTTACAAACCTTAACAAGCCTTGGTATTGATTTACCAGCCCCTTGAAATCTTGAAAATTTAAAATCGCGAATGGGGGGTTCCATTAACTTAAAATAGAGCCGACACAAATGTTGCGTTTAAATTTCTGAATTTGAAACTGAGTGTATGTATTTAAAACTACTATCACTTAATGCAATAACATAGTCACCATATAAAGGTGCTGCATTTTATCAAGTTCGACCTGGCCAAACTTAATAATCATTGTACATGTTTTTTGTTCGGTTTGATATTTCATTCAATTAATTTCCTGTTTACAAAAACCACATTATATGGATTTAAACTCCCCGAAGAATTCTCTTCTGTATATACAACTAGCATTTTTATCTCTTTGAATAGCACTTTGAGAGACAACGTGTTATACAACATCTCCTACTATGGCTCATCTAATGGTGGCATATCTGTGGATGCTGTGCAGCATGCAGTTTGATATTGCGTCGACCGTAAATTTTGCTTTATTTTTGGCACTACACCCTACATTTTTTGTGGTATCCTTTTATTTTATTTTTTTGCATCTCTTTTTCGTTATGAACACAACAATGTTCTACTTTCTGTCGTTTACTCAAAGTTTTTATATTTATTCGCACTATACGTACGTACATATATAAGTATGATTTCAAACTTAAGTACGTGTTATGTCTTCAAAAGGTCAGTTGTAAAATTCTGGGCAATCGGTTAAAACGTGTTGCCTTTAGAACGGCATACAATTATTCGGATAACTTCGATAAAACGTTAAAACTAACAACAACGAGAAATTGAATGAATAAATATAACAAAAACATATAAAGGCTATACATGTAGGTTTTAGGTACGTTCGTGTGCTAATTGATTAGTGTTTCATGTAAAGCGGCTTTTATTTATGTTTTAAAAAGAGCTGCATTGTAATGCAATCATAGCAATGATATGTATAATTGTATAGAAAATAAATATGTATTAAATATTACGTTAATACCAATTAAGTGGTTATATTGAATTTTTATGGAAAATAATAATCGTTTAAATTATTAATAATTAGAAAATATAAAAATGATTTTTTTTATTATTTGTTTATAATACTAAATTATACGATATTATGTGAAACATCTTTAAGGAAATATAAATTGAAGGACTTCAATACAACACCATCGTCAAGGATACAAGGATTTAATTTCGATAGAATTTTAGGAAGTACTAATATTATGTTCCACAGTAACTTCAAATATCACAACGGCAATGAATGGATAAATCTTAATAATAAGCACTCCCCAAATTAAACATCAGGTGATCTATATATATAAAAGAGCTTAGTGTTAAGTGAGTGAGGGAGTGAGTGACTGACAGATCATCATTTTGAGTGTGGGTTGGTGTTATTGTGTAGGCCTGAGATAAGGCTGGTTTTTTGGAAATTCGAACTAGAAGGGTACGAAAAGTACTAAAATGCACCAAATATGGTACCCTTTGTATTAGGCGAACGGGAAGAGCTAGAATTCTGAAATTTGGAATGTGGGTCACTGATGGAAAGTTAGAAAGATGTACAAAAGGGTTTTTGGAAATTCGACCTATACGTGTACTAAAAGCACTAAATTTAGTTCTAATTCTACATATATTGAACATATATAGCTAAAATCTTGAAATTTTATGTATATAATACAGGTTGGGAAGTGGTGTTGATGTATAGAAATGGTTTAAGATTTTCGTACTTATGTTTTTAAAAAGTACTAAATGGTACTAAATTTGGTACTATTTGCATTTAGTTGAGTGTATATAGATGGAATCCTGAAAATCGGAAAATCGGACTACTGTTGGAATACAGGATTGAGGTAGCTTTAAAAAATCGTACCTTTGTGTACGAAAAGTACTTAATGGTACTAAATTTGGTGCAAGTTGGATTTCGGTTCACATATAGAGCTGGAGTCTTGAAATTGGAATTAAAATGACAGTTGCAGTGTAGAATTGAGGTAGATTTGGAAATTCGCACTTATTGGTACGTAAAGTACCAAATCGTACTAAATATAGTACAATTTGGATTTTGCTTAAACGCATGAGCTTAAAACCTGCAATTTGGAATTCTGATTACTGTTGAAGATTGAGCTATATCTTTGGAAATTCGTATTTGTGTGTACGAAAAGTACTAAACGGCACTAGATATGGTACAATTTAGAGATTGGATTAGATTAAATGGTACTAGATTAGATTGAGATAAAAAAGTTATATTTGAAAATAAAATTACAGTTAGAGTACAGGATTGAGACAGTGCTGAAAATTCAAACATAAAGTACGAAAAGTAGTAAATGGTACTAAATATGCTACAATTTGGATTTATGTGAACGGATAAGGCTGGGATCCTAAAATTTATGATAAAAATTGCTGTTGGAGTGTGGTGAACGGATAGAGCTGGCATCCTTAAATGTAGACTAAAGGTTATTATTGGAGAACATGACTGGGGTAGTTTTGGAAATTCGTACTTATGGGTACGAAAAGCACAAAATTTGGTACAATTTGGACATTGGTGAACGGGTAGAATTCGAATCCCGAAAGTAGCAACTTAGGTTACTGTGGGAGTGTAGATTTGATAATGGAAGAAGAATGGAAGTAAGAGAGATTTCGGAAAATAGTGCTTATGTGTATGAAGAGTACAAAATCGCAAACTATAGTACAACAAATTTACAGTATTTACGATACCATATGAAATATTTTTTGTATTCCCTTTCCGCATACGAAGTAGCGGGCACTTTGCTCGTTATTAATTAAGAAAGTAAACATTTATTTAATATCCCACAAGAAATGCAAATTAATATTTAAACAATTAACAGTACGTTTACATTTAACCGGATTTCGTTAACCCAGTGGGTTTCAACTGTCAATTCCTTTGCATATGTGTTAAATAAATCTTCATAAAGTAGGTTAACCATGTAAAAAGTTCTAATGTATATGCTAATGTATATATATAAGGCATTTAAAATTTTTCAGTTCGATTGCAACACCTCGAAATATTCGTTGGAAATTCCATATATCTAATATAGTGTTCGCATAAATAATCCTCCGAAACGTCTTGACCGATTTTGATAATTTTTTACATAGATTCTGTGAGTCTCGGAATAAGTCGTAAAATATTGTTTATAACCAAAAATGGATGCGGTGGTATCCCACAAACCCTTTTTTTAGCCTCCACCGTAAGGTAGCTTGTGTATTAAAAATTGTCCTTCCATTTGCAACACCCTAAAATATTCACCCGAAAGCCCATATATAACGAGGGCAGTTCGGAAACTTTATACTTAGAACAAAAAGCGCGGTATTGGAATGTCTTGGAAACTTCCATCTCTGTTATGAACACATGTTTTGTTTCGATCTGGCAACCCCCTTATATAGAAACTGTTGTTCAAAAAAGACGCATTCGCAATTTTTTTACAATGGACAAATTAGAAAAGCGTGATGTCATTAAATATTTACATAAAAGGGGTTTATCGGAACAATAAATTCCTAATGATATGGTTAATGTGTTAGGTGAAAGTGTTCCTTGATATGCAACAGTAAAAAATTGGGTTCCTGAATTTAAACGGTCGCAAAATTAACCCAGTAGTACTTACTTACTTAGATGGCTTATGACAGAACTGTTGTTCCATAGGTCGAGCTTATAAAAGATTTCCAAGCGCGTCGATCTTTTGCGCACCTCATGCAAATTTAAATACAATTTTCCGAGATGTTGTCTTCTACTTCATTTTTCATTCGGGGCCTTCACCTTTTACGTGAACCATCACTTGGTTCGCTTTTATATGCCCTTTGAGCTAGGGCATCTTCATCCATTCTCACAAGATGACCTAGCTAACGTAGTCGCTGCAGCTCGATCCGTCTGACTATATCGATGTCCGAGAATAAATGGTATATCTCATGGTTAATTCGACGGCGATATTCACCATCGACGCAGATCGGCCCATAGATCTACCGGTGAATTTTTCTCTCAAACACTCCAAAAGCTGCCTCAATTGTTTGCGAAAGTACCCATGCTTCAGATCCATACAACAACACGGGTAGTATCAGCGTCTTGTAGAATGTGAATTTGTTCTGGCAAGAGGTGGCCTTGCTTTTGTGTTGCTTACTCAGACCATAGTAGTAGTATTTTTCTCCAGATTTCAAAGCTGATGTTATTAGTTTTGTTTATGACGTTACCGAGATATATAAAATCGTTCACTACCTCGAAGCTGTTGTTTTCAAGTTCCACAGTTGGTCCGAGTCTACTGAAGGTTTTGCGCGTTGATACCATCAGCTTGGTCCTCTCACCATTTACTGCCAGTCCCACTTTGGCAGTCTCCTTCTCAATTCGTTCAAAGGTGGCTATTACCGCTCGCAATGTTCGACCATTATGTCGATGTCGTCAGCGTAACATATGCTGTTTGGTGTACAGAGTGTCATTTCTGTTCATATTTTCTGTTCACCTTTTCCAGCAGGATGTTGAACAGGTCACACGACAAACCGTTACCATGTCTTAATCCTTGTTCGGTATTGAAGGGCTCCGAGAGGTCATTTTCTACTTTAATTGCTGACATTGTACCAGTTAAAGTTATCCTGCTAGCCGTATTAATTTTGCAGGAAATCCAGGTGGTCTCGTGTGTATCGAGATGCTTGAATCTGGTGCTGCTAACTACCGTGTTTTTGCTGCCGCAAAGTCAATCAACCTCAGGCCGTTGTCGGATGTTTCTTCATGGAGGCTGAATTTTCTTTTTCGTTGCCTTTTCAAAATAAGAGGGAACTCGCTGGATATATCAGCTCACTATTTCAATGGATGATGAAAATAGTTACCCCAGGATACACCGCGGTGAAATCAGTGTCCACAATTGAGATGAAAGAGTGACCATGTTAAAGTCAATCAGAGACGTTCCTTGGTATCTGCCATCCCTTACGTCATAACGCCATAATAGTATCAAATAAGAACAAATAAACAAAATTCAATTGGAAGGTTAAAAATAGCCGGTTTACTCTCCAAATGAACGAGTGGATCAATATATCACAAATAAGTTATTGAATGTGAATGTATATATAAGTGGAAGGTGCAAATTTCATAACGTGGGCCTCACATATATGTGTGGACATTTCACACTGACTTCCGGATTAAGTCTTGAATGGTGTTTGCTTTAAATTGGTTAAAATTTATATACTTACTTGCTTTATATAGCATTCATGTATAACTTCGGCCGATTTCATGTAAGTGGTCTACCGAACACCACATGTTTTTTTTTTCGAGAGACGCGAGCTCCGCTTGGTTTATTATATTTTCGACTCGTAGTAACAAAAACATTCTATTTAAAGTATCTCTAATATATGCGTACAATTATATGTAAAGTATATTTTTAAATATAATTCCCACATGTCTTTCAGTATGGGTTTTAGTTCTCCCCCGATTTTCTATAATTATTATATCACAGCTCATTGTTGCTTGTCATTAAACTATCTTTTCCAAAAATGACCAACATAAATTAATTTTTTCTTTTTACAATACGATTGATATTTTTGAATGAAAATTTAAGGAATGCATACTAATTGGCTATTTCAAGGAAACCATTTGTTATAAGTCTTCGACCCTTGTATTTTTGTTTTCACACGTGATATATTACTCAAAGGCAGATGGTACACAAACATTAAACAAAACAAACAATTTACTCTCCTTAGAATTTTGACAAAGCAAAAAGAGTAAAAAATAAATTGAAAACCGTGTACCTGCGCAATATGTTATTGAAGAAAAGAGAATTTCAGTTATGTCCCCTTAATTTATACTAAAGACACATTCATTCTCTTTTTATTTGGTTTCGCTTTCTGAAACGTTGTGTTTTTACAGGAAGTTTGTGAACAAAAATTACAATTAAGAAATTTGTGAAAGGTTAATCGCAATTTGAACCAGTAAGGAAAGTAGTAAAGTCGGACGGGGCCGACTATATGATACCCTTGACCACTTTGGGTATATTCAGCAGATGCATTCTAACAGACGTAGCATTTTCAAAGGACCATTGACATGAAACTGGATGAACTAAAATATGTGATCTATATCTAAATGCGAACCAACTTAGATCAATCCATAATAACATCAGCTTTGAAATCTGGAGAAGAATGCTACTATGGTCTGGGTAAGCAACTCAAAAGCAAGGCCACCTTTCGCCAGACCAAACTCACACTCTACAAGACGCTGATATTACCCGTGCTGTTGTATGGATCTGAAGCATGGCTACTTGCGCAAACAGATGAGGCAGCTCTTGGCCAGAAGCCATCCTACATACAAAATTTCGTGAAGATTGGCCCATAACTGTGGCCTATATCGTGTTTACAAATTATAATGGACAGACCGACGGACGGCCATGTCTAGATCGACTCAGCTAGTCGTGATATGACGATCGGTATACTTAAAGGTGGGCCTAGGACCAATATTTCACAGCGTTACAAACTTTTGGGGCTGCACAAAGCTATAATACCCTGACAACATAGTTGTGTAGGGTAAAAAAATATATAGAAGATGTATCCAAATCTGAACTGATTTTCTCGAAATTTAACATATATTATTCTAGACTTAATCCAGTACGCTATGCCAAATTTAATCCAAATCGAAAGATTTACAGGGACTTTAGTACATCTAAATCTGAACCGATCTGAAATCTGAAATGAACACACATCATTGTAAACTTAATTCAGTACGCTATGCCAAATTTCGTGGAAATCGGAGGATATATAAGGACATAAAATCGGGCGAAAAAATATATAGGAGCTATATCTAAATCTTGTTTTGTTTGATTTAGCCCCAAATGAAAACTAGCAAGTCAAGGGTAGAAGTCGAACGAGACCGACTATATGCTACTATAAACCACTTTAGCTATGTATGTACATTCAAAAATGTTGTTTTAGTCGGAGTACTACAATATTTTTTCCACGTAAACAGTTCCAAGAAAAGCACTGCATCGTTTATTTTAGCCCCTATGTATCCTGCAGACAAAATCGTATGTGTTTTTGGGCATTACGAAAAATTTTTAAATACTCTTTTATAAGAGAAATTCGATTTGGATTTTTTATTCAAACAAATATTTCGTTACTTTGTTTACATACTTCGATATTCTCTAAATATTTTTTGGAGACACAGAAGTGAAACTGTTATACAAACGATACTCTCTGTCGGACGCTCTCATATTTCCATTCCTTAATGATAAGTATCAACGGAAGAAATGATGATAACTATAGCTTGTCACTATTTCATTCACCATCATGCTGTCATAATTGAAAATAATGCGTGCGTGTTGGGTGTGAAAATGGCAATGTTGCCAAGTGTGATGAAGATTTCATTTATATACAAACATGTTATTTCTAGCTACAAACGCATCTATTATATCTACAAATAAATCTAACACATCTATATAACCGATAAAGTTTAAACGTCGGACGAGGCTGTCAATATAATACCCCTCACCCTTGGGTATATACAAGAGATGTTCCTATGATTCTTATTGGTCCTATATACACAATTATCTTTCGATGCAGTAGCATCATTGATCGATTTTAGCGAAACTTAGCATACATAATTATAAACTCAGTGCGGCACGGTAATTCAAATTCCATCTTATTCGGACAAACACTGGGAGTGTGATGTACCATATACATACAACTGACTGAAAATATATATGGGAGGCACACCTCTGAACCGAATCCAACGAAGCTTAACACACATCATTCTAGACCCATTTTATATGCGATGCAAAATTCTGTGCAAAGTGAATGATCTGTATCTGAATCGATTTTCACGAAACTTAGCACTTATCATTCCGGACCTAATTCAGTACCCTTTGCCAAATTTCGTCCAAATCTAAATATATATATAAGGAACTTGGTGCCCCATTTACATTAAATCGGACAACCCGATTTTCTGGAAACTTGACACACGTCATTCTAGACTCAATTCAGTACACTTTGCAAAATTTCGTGCAAATCGAAAGATATATAGGGACTTTGGTGCACCATTAACATAAAATCGGACGAAAATATATATGGGAGTTATATGTGTATCTGAACCGATTTTCACGAAACTTAGCACACATCATTCTTGACCTTATTCAGTACGCTATGCAAAATACCGTGCAAATTAAATAATATATATAGGGGCATTGATGCACTATTTATATAAAATCGGACGAAAATATATATGGGAGCTATATGTAAATCTGAATCGATTTTCTCGTAACTTAACACATGCCATTCTAGACTCAATTTGGTACACTATGCAAAATTTCGTGCAAATCGAAAGATATATAGGGACTTTGGTTCACCATTTACATAACATCGGAAGAAAATATATATGTGAGCTATATCTAAATCTGATTCGATTTTCTTCAATTTCAATAGGGTTCGTCCCTGGGCTAAATAAGTGACTTGTGCAAAATTTCATCCAAATCGGATCATAAATGCGACCTGTACTCTGTTTACAATTTAACATCTACAGACGGACGGACGAACATGCATAAATCGACTCAGAAAGTGATTCTATGCATATTCACAAAAGGAACCATGTGTCTATCTCGTTTCCTTTTGTCTGTTACAAGGATATGCACAAAGACATAATACCTTGTACCATAATATATATTGGAGCTATATCTAAATCTGAAGGGATTTCTATAAAATCTAGTCACAATTCGGTATACTGTATACATTTTTGTCTCAATCGGACAAACATTTCGACTGTGATACGCACTTGTAAAATCGGACAATGTTATATATGGAAGCTATATCTAAATCTGAACCGATCTTCTGCACCGACGGACATGCACGAATCGACTCTGAAAATTATTCTATGCAACTCTACATCATTAAAATTACCTCTAATCAAACTGTTGCCATAATCATAACCTGACGAATGTTGGTTTTAATGTCCTCAAGTATTAAAGGTTTATCTGCATAAAAACGTCTAAATTAAATCACATAATCATGGTGGCCACTTAATATCGCCACGACGAGAAATTTCGCGGCTAAGAAATGCCTCTTGCCTTAAAGAAATATTCGCTCGAGTTATGTGGCATGTGCCGCCGACTTGTTGAAACGACATATTCTTTAAGTCATATACTTCAGTAAAAGGCAAAAAAGTCAGCTATTATAATACCATATCGCTTCGAATTCTAAACGCATCTGATCAAAGAGCGCATCAATTACGGAGGACTCTCTGTACCCCAAAAATAACTATTTTTTATTAACACACCCACCGAGTGAGAACTGCGCTTCATCGCTGAAGGAAATGTTATTCGAAACATTTGCTGTCCACTGTCAATTGTCAGTTGGTTTCAATATTTGGGGGAGCTGGACTTTATATAGATGTATGTATGGATCTAAATGCAAAATATACCATAATGTGTCGAGTGACAGTCCTAATTCCTGAGAACGACGAGGATTTGACACATTCGGGTCTTCGCAACACTTTCACATGCAGCAGCGATAGGAATGAGCGAAAGCATGGTGCATAGGCCTTACAATTTATTCACAATGCTTGCGTTTTTGGACGATTAAGTATGCCATAATATTCTTGATTTGATAACCTCCACATTGGTATAGCGACCTTTACGTATAAGGTTCGAACACAATGTGAAACTATGGTACAGCGTATGAATTTGGAAAGTGTGCTTAAACCACCGTTCTAAGCAATATCGGGCGGGATTTTTATATAGGAAATATTACAACTAAGTGAACATACGCAAAAGGTTGGTCTATACAGACGACTTCAACACGTAAACCACAATACACACGCAGTGAAAATTTCATAAACTTATAATGTGGAGTTTTCCTAGAATCCCATGGGTGGAACTTTTGTAAAGAGCGATGCCTAAATGTAGCTCATTTTCGAAACTGTCCTTTCATTTTTGTTTGTTGTATCTTGATACTCTCCACAGGAAATTTCCATAATGTTCTTTAATTTCATTCAGTAAGGAAAGATCAAAAGTCGGAAGGAGCCGATCATATGATATCCTTCACCACTTTGGGTACATACAAGAGATTATAATGTGTACAATATTCTGACATGATGGAAGAGACATGTCATCCTTGGAAGAACACTGAAATGAAATCGGGCGACAAAAATCTACATAGATATTTGAAATTTATGAAACATTGCATGTCAATCGGGCAGACTTGGATGTTTTGGTGTAACATTTGTATGAAATACAGCAAAATTATATATGGGAGTTTTTTTTGAAATCTGAACTGATTTCAACAAACATTTTCAGACGTCAAACTGTACTGAATTCAGTAAGCAAAGTTTTGTCTCAATCGCGCAAATCTTATGATTTTGGTACAACATTTACTTAAATCGAACGAAACTTTTTTGGGAGCTATATCTAAATCTGAATTGATTTTCTCCAATTTCAAAAAGGGTCCGTCAATGAGGGATCTTTTCAATAGGTTGCTATTTTCTTCTGATCGAAAAATATCAAGTTTGTTTCGTAGTACATGTCTTAACCATCGATATAATGAGCCACTGCCTGAAGAAGTCCTTAAACTACTAGAGGATCAAATGCTACCAACTAATTCGGATCAAAACTCGGATTCTGAATGTGATTAGTATTTAATAAGTAATGCCTAAATTTTATAAAATATATATAGTTTAATGTTTTAGATATATAATATTAACAATAATAATGATACATATAATAACAATAGTGTTTGCCCTTAACCCACTTTTTACCCTCCAAATGTTTCGGAATTCTTATAAGAAGCTCCCATTTTAGGAATTCTATTAGTTATAACGAAAAATGTTGCTTATTAAAAAATGTTTAAAAGGCTTCAAAATAGTAATTTTCACTTAAAAATTTAAGTTTTTTAAAAAAAAAAAAAAAAAAATCGGCGCTTAGTGTGTTAATAAAAAAATTGTCAAATTTTTTCGTAAAATAATTATAATTGTCCATCTAAATCTATTCTTATCCAAAATATCGATAAACATACAATAAAACATCTACTTTTATTTTCTGCGAGCTAGATCTGCATTTTTTCCCACTGTGCGATGATGTTGTACTAACATTACATTGATTTTATCGAGCCATATTCGCCAAAAAAAAAAAACGTAACCCTCAATTTGAAATTTTATAGAAGAAGGTTTTGTTTTAATAAATTCAGATTTAATAAAGCTATTATTTTGAAATTTAAAATTATAGTTTAAAACAAAACTAGAATATCCCAACAAAAAACTAAGGGAACTGATGAGGATCAGTGGCGTGATCCGAAACTATAGTCTTCCCTGCCTTACCCCTCGACAAACAATGCCATACATTCCCCACTAATAAATAGTTGTTTTTTATAAAAACAACAAACTGGGATTCAGCCTGACTATTTTGCAAAAACAAAATACAAATGGTATCCCAAATAAACCGCCAACACTACTGAAGTTGTAGACGCAGGCACGGTTGAACTGTTTGGTTTGTTGCTGTATACTAGCAACACCAACAAAGTCGTTGTGTGCATTTGTCGCGATGTGACAACACACAACAGTGGGAAAGTGTGGTATTGTTTGTAAATGCCTTGTTAACCTCGAAGTGAGGCTCCAGCGAAATTCTCATGCAGTTTATGTCGTTGGTCAGCTAAGTACTTCGCTTTGTTACAAGAGACATTTGGGTATGAAAGGTTTTTTGTATAGAAGCAATAGCTTCTGGGAATTTTATTTGTATAGAAGCAATAGCTTCTGAATTTATTAAAACAAAACCTTCTCCTATAAAATTTCAAATTGAGGGTTACGTTTTTTGGCGAATATGGCTCGTTATGACTAATAGACTTCTATATTGGCAATCTTTTGGGACAAGGTTCGTCATCAATGTTATACTGTAGAAAATACGAACAAAATATTTGCAAAAAATAAAATGAAAACATGATTTAATAGCTCCCTTTATGTCCTCCTTTTTTGCCAATGACCTCCTTTTCCTTTGTGTCCTCCTTTTCCTTTATGACCTCCTGTTTTTAAATTCACTTAATATTTGTATCACTTCACTTTTCCACCAAGGTATACGTCTTTACACTCTAATTAATGCTATACGAATGGAATCTGGTTATATACACTAAAATAGCTGTACGTCTTTTCGGACGGGGCCGACATATGATCGGCCCCGTCCGACTATACTTCTCCGCTTACTGGTTCCAATCATCATTTACATTTCACAATATTAAATGATTGAAATGTTGTTTCAACTTGAGTCAATGTTATTTAGTTTTTAAAATATTATCATTTCATTTCAACATTAATTACTATTGAATTTACTATTTGTCAATGCTAATTTATATCTAGTCACAATGTTAATTTAACACGATTGAAATGTTGTTTCAACAAGAGTCAATGTTATTTAATTTTTAAAATAGAAGAATGTAATTTTAACATTAATAATAACTATTAATTTTACTATTGTCACAATGCTAATTTAACATGAAAAATTGTTATTTTTATTATAAAAATCCATCTATGGAAATTCAACATTGTCTACTGTTATTTTAACTATAAAAAAATTTTAAAATAGATATGGGCAATTTTATGTTAACGTAAAAACTTTAAAATCAACAATGTTGAATATTGAATTAACATGTTTTACTGTTGATTTTATATGAAACAACGTTAAAATAAAATTTTTCTAAAAAAAAATTACATCGATGTAAAATCAACATTTTGCAATGTTGATTTTACATTTGGGGTTTTTTCTGTGTGTAATTTCATCCAAATCGAATCATAAATTCTACCTGTATTTTGTTTACAACCGACGAACGAAAGTAATTCTATGCATGTTTTCAAAAGGAACCATGGGTCTATACCGTTTCCTTATGTCTGATACAAACATATTCACAAAGACAAAATACACTGTACCACAGGGTTTTATACGAAGACTCCATCCAAAAGAAGTTGAATAGGGAAATTTCTTACCAAATACGAATCCAAAATACGATATTGCAGCGAATTCGGTTGAAAACGTACTCAATACCCACAAAATACCGAAATATGGAGGGTACCGTAATATGAAGGCTATGCCTAATCGTGGACTGATACAGCCCATAATCTAATTTGATCTGCATGCAGACAATGACAACTCTATGCGACATGTTGGCGATCAATGGCGCCTTTAAAGTATTACGAAAGCAGAATCTTAATAAATAGAACAGCTTAGTGTAAAGTGAGTTAGTGATTGACAGATCATCGTCCAGACGAAACGACTGAAGCGAGAACCCTGAAATTTTGAGTGTGGATAGTTGTGAGATAAAGCTGGGAAATTCTAACTAGAAAGCAATGTAGATTTGGAATGTAGGTCACTGATGAAAAGTTCTAAAGATGTGGAAAGGGTTTTTGCGCACGAAAAGTACTAAACTTTACTAAATGTAGTCCTAATTGTTAAACAGATGTGTTTTTTTTAATTTTTAATGGGTACTAAATGGCACTTAAATTGGTACAATTTAGATTTGGATGAACGGATAGACCTGGAATCCTGATATTTGGAATTAGAATTACTTTCCGAGTCTACGACTGAGGGAGTTTTTAAACTCAAACTTATGGGTATGAAAAGTAATAAATGATACTAAATTTGGTACAATTTATTAGCGCATATGTTTATGAAGTGTACTAAATGGTAATAAAATTGATACAAATTATACAGCATTATTTATTTGTAATTCCTTTCCGCATACTAAAGAGTGATTTGTTAAGAGCTTGATAACTTTAAAAAAAAAAAAAAACGCATAAAATTTGCAAAATCTCATCGGTTCTTTATTTGAAACGTTAGATTGGTCCATGACATTTACTTTTTGAAGATAATTTCATTTAAATGTGACCGCGGCTGCGTCTTAGGTGGTCCATTCGGAAAGTCCAATTTTGGGCAACTTTTTCGAGCATTTCGGCCGGAATAGCCCGAATTTCTTCGGAAATGTTGTCTTCCAAAGCTGGAATAGTTGCTGGCTGATTTCTGTAGAGCAAGCGTTGCTCGTTAGTAAGTCTATTCATGATGAAATGTCAAAGCATACTGAGCATCTTTCTCTTTGACACCATGTCTGAAATCCCACGTGATCTGTCAAATACTAATGCATGAAAATCCTAACCTCAAAAAATCACCCTTTAGTTTTTCGCGTGACCTTTTTTACATCCAGCTGGAAAAGGATATACGAGATGAAAACAGAAATGACACTCAACAATCAGATTTGTAGATAGGTGAAACAGTTTTTATAGTATGGAGGGTAAATTTAAATTCTCATTCCGTTTGTAACTCATCGAAATATTCAATTCCGACCCTATAAAGGATGTATATTCTTGATCAGGGTGAAATTCTAAAACGATATAGTCATGCCCGTCCGTCTGTTGTAATCATGCTATCTTCTGAAGGAATTGAGATAGGGTGCTGAAATTTTCCATAGAGTTGTCTTTTATCTGCAGGCAGGATAATTTCGGTATAATAGTTTAGGTATGACCCCCATATAAAGGTAACCCCTCCCCCCATCAATGTTCGGTATTCGGGTTCTAGAGCGCGTTTTTCCACGACGAATTCGATGATTTTTAAACGGCTGGCAAATGAGCATACATGTTTTTGTAATTTTAATTGTTTGCATAAAGTACAATACGTGGCTGCGTCAGAATCACCATTTTTTGTAGTATTTTTTGATAATTTTATTTCGTTGTGAAATAGTTAAGCGATTCATTTTTTGTCATTGCCGGATTTTCAACTGAAAATAACAAATATTGGTTAAACAGCTTATTTTGACATATGTGGAATTCCAGTCACCCACTTTTGAAACTATTATATGGATAATCCTTCGCACCTTATTTGCTGCATTTGATGAAAATATGCGTACAACAAAAACCAGGCCGACTATATAAAAACCCTACCTTACGTTGGCTATATAAAAATGTACGCTAATAATATTATTGTAACCTATAATGATCAGGTCTGATCAAAAACAAGTAACACCGCCTTTTCGACGGAACATTGACATGAAATCGATCGAACATAAATATGTGATCTTTATCTATAAGTGAACCGACTAACATCAATACATACACATGCCATTTCATTCGGACAGATTTAGGGTCGTTTGCGTACAATGGGACAAATTTATGTAAATCGATTTAAAGCAAATTTGATGCAAAAGCAAACTAGTCTCAATTCAGTACGCTGTACCAAATTTCGTGCAAATCGGGTAATATATAAAGACGTGCTGCATATATTTGCTATATCTAAATCTGAAGCTATTTTTCCCAATTTCAATAGGGTTCGTCCTTGGACAAAACAAATGAGCTGTGCCTGATTTCATGCAATTCGGATCATAAATGCGACCTGTTACTTGTTTACAATTTAAGAAAGTGATTTTATGCATATTGTCAAAATGACCCATGGGTCTATCTCGTTTCCTTTTGCCTGTTACAAACATATGCACCCTGTAGGACTGTGTGGTGAGGGGTATAAAAAGCGTTTGGGTACCCTCCACCGTAAGAATACTTACAGATACTTGAAATGAAAATATAATGAACATACCAAAAAGTGGACCTATTTCGACTATTTTACTAATCGACTGTTGTAATCCATAATGTACGCCGAATACAAATTTCAGATATTGCAATGGGGGTTTTTCCTAAAATCTCCAAATCTCGATATTTTGGATGATTTCGGCATGTTTTCTAACCAAATTGGCACTTATGTCAATTTATCAATTTCAGTCGGATTTGGTATAGTTCCAATATATCGATGCCGATCAATTTTAGAAATTCAAAAGAGAGTCGTAAAGAGTGTCAGTAGAGTTGCGTACAAAATTTGCATGGGTAAACCCCGAGTATAGGTTAATTTCAAGTAGCCCTCCATACAAATGTCCCATTTTGGCATGTTGATGTTCCTACCCCCAGCTTCCCAAGTTGAGGGTGTGCAAATTAGAACATAAATAATAATTAAATAAAAACTATTTTAAACCAACTCAGTAAAAATTAATATTGCCGAAGACACTATATACCTAAAGTGCAAGGATTTCAAGAAATCATAATTCGATAATTATCAAAATTCTTGAAAAGATGGAATATTGCCCTCCCTTTCTAAGTTACCCCCGACCTAAACTTTCTAAACGCCGATAAAAAAGAAGGCACGTGTTCTTTTTTTAGTCCTTCTTTCATAATCTGTTGGAAATTTGTCGTACAGTGTAATGAATGTTTAAAAAAGTTTTTTTTATTCAAATTCAACACAAAATTTGAATGAGGTTACTCATTCTCCTTCGGATTAGATATTGTGTTAAACGAAAAATGGTAGACAAAACAGAAAATAGATAATCAGCATTTTTTCACCAGTAGTCTGGCCCAAAAGTCCAACAACTTTTGGCATTCTTGGCAACAGTTCAAGCAAAACGAGACAAATTCAATTTAGAGCAATACTACAAGCAAATGCCGACATTTACACATTAATATACGTGTTGAAAAGCAAAAAAATAATAGAATGTTTTAAACATCAATAAAAGGACATTTACTGATTATATTATAATTTAATCATTAATAGCCAATCGCGTTGTCTTAAGATGTAATGATAACATAAACCAAAACACAGTTAATCAAATCTACTTCAACACTCCGTCCAGTAAAAAAAATAAAATTTGTAAGCGGAGTCGGATGGTGTTGACCATATGATACCTGAGCACAAAGTTTTTGTAAATCAATATTCTGGGACTGGGAAATATTTCACGATATTTGCATTCTACCGACTCGTAACAATTCCTCCACGTCATATTTCCGAATCATGTTTTCTCGGAGTAATTATGTATTCCATAAGAATCAAATTTTGTTATTTTACACAAAAATGTTTTGCTTCATTTGACCCGTTTTATATTAACAAGACAGCAATTGACCCCATGGGTGCGATGCTCAACTTAAACTAGATAAAGTTTCCGGTCCATTTCACCCAATAAATATTAACTGATCATCATCTATATATGTATCGTCCTTGACCATAGACGGAACGTCACGTTCAAAATTCAGCGCTACATTTCCGCTCTGTAGTGTGGAAATGGTAATACTAAACAGTATTAGAATACATAGACATCTGTATGTATGGGAGTAAAACTTTCACACAAAAGTCTAAATCAATTTGACCAGCTAAATATTGAAAGATATTTATCAAAACAGTCATGATTATTCCATGTCGAGACTCCTTTGTCTGTTTAAAATTTCGTGAAGTGCCGGTCATAATTGTGGCCTCTATAGCGACTAGAAAAGCGGACAAAAAATTAATTTTTGGTCCATTTCATCCTCTAAACATTAAACGAAAAATAAGGGGCTTCTTCGCTACGCACGACTCTACAAGTCGAGATATGATAATCGGCATACTTAAATTCGCATACACTCACACAAATAAATATCTAATTAAAAACAGATATTTTTATTCCTGATGACAATAGTTCAGCAATGAGTTGACAAACAAATACTTTACTAAAAAAACTATTGAAATTTAATTAAACCAACTTTCAAAACAACTGCCAAAACCGAGTGAAACAAAAACACATTCAACGTCAAACATCTAACATCAAGCAACTATCAACTACAACCAACAAAAGCACGAAAAGTCTCAGTCATATTCATTACAGCCACATCATTTCAACTGAGACCAACATGTTGTTGTTGAGATTCCTCCACATTATCCAGTTTATTACAACAAACCACAACCAACTTTGATTTGTCTTAGTTTACACTTTCCGGTGTGGACTTTCATCCACTTCAGGTAAGTTTCCGTTTATGGTGTTTTTTTTTACTTTTTTATTAGCTTATGTATGTATGGCCAGCCACACTATTGCATAGCATTTCGTTTCTGGGTAAAAATATGACTCGTATAAGTAAATGTTTTCTACATTCTTTTCATACCTCCGGTAAATTTTCACCATTTCTTTTATGACTTGTTTTCCATTCAAAAAAAGTATCCTTTAGACTCTTCTGTTCCCTGAATTAAACATGAACATAGAGGTCAAGCGTGAACTAATGCGGAAAAACATGTGGAAAAGGCGTTTAGTTAGGCCGGGCCGAACTTTGAATACCCTCCACCATATGTATACTGAAAGGTACATGAAATTAAAATATAGGGAACATGCCAAAAAGTGGACCTATACTGACAGTTCTACAAACCGATTTATGTAAACCAAAAACTGGCAATTTCGAGTAACGAATATCACCCATACTATGGTAGAATTCGCCTACACCAACACAGAACAAATAAGATTTTATATTTGCAGATCAGATAAGATATTTGCACCCTCTTGACCGACTAGAGGCCAACAAATATTACTAATATTCAGTATAGCTCTTCTAATTACTTGTCTAATTACTTGTCCTTGTGATGTTCGGCTTTCAATTGTGGCCTTAGATCGACTCCAAAAAACACAAAAAAATAAGTTTTCTGTCCACTTCATCCCAATATTACTATCTTATCCTCATCGAAAATTATTGGGGTTGTTCTTGACCATAACTGGATCCTCATGAAAAAATTCAAAGAGATCAGCGCTATATTTCCGCCCTCCAGTGTGGTAATGGGTTACTAAATAATATATGAATAAGTAAGCACCCGTAAATATTTAAGTGTATCTCCTACTTCCGGGTACATACGATAATATTGTATCGGTATCAATTTAAAGGTCAATAAATCCTCTTGGATATATTATTAACTTCTCGGGTCTATGCCCCATCAGGGGTAAATATATATGCTATAGAATACAAATTTTGAAACTTTTCACACAAAAGTCAGGATGCATTTGACCCGTTAAATATTGACCGATCTTTATCAAAACAGGAATGATTATTCTTTGGCCCGATCCCCTTCTCTATGTAAAAATATAAATATTTGGTCTATTTCATCACATAAATATTAACCGATCTTTACCAAAAACTACAGGGGTCTTCATTGGGAAAAACCCATCCTACAGCAAAATTTCGTGAAGATTGGTCCATAACTGTGATCTGTATAGTGTTTAGAATGGACCGATGGACGGACAAACACGTCGAGATCGACTCAGCTAGTCGATATCGTTAAAATCTCTTGGGCCAGCACAAATCGGACAAACTTCAGGAGTTTGGTGTAGGGATACGTAGTTGAACGTAAAAGTCGACTTTTAGACTTTTCGATTTTTGACTCTGACCAAAAAGTCGATTTTTAGACTTTTCGAATTTTGCCTTTGACTAAAAAGTCGACTTTCCGATCTTTCGATTATGTCAAAACTGATCAAAATCGATTTTCGACTTTTACCGACTAATGCAAAATCATCTAAAAAAATGATTTTTTATATGCATTTTTGTAAACAGATAAAATTAAGTTCTGGAATGGGCAATTTGAGCTTCATGATAATAAAACAAGTATTTTTGAAGAAAATCGAAAGTCGATCTTGAAAAGTCGACTTTGCGATTTTCTCAAAGATCAAAAGTCGACTTCGACTTTTAGACTTTTCCATACAAAAAGTCGATTAATCGATTAGTCGAAAGTCGATTTACATATCCCTAGTTTGGTGCACCATTTACCTAAAATCGGACGAAAATATTTATGGAAGAAATTTATATTAACTTCAGTACATTTTTGAACATGTTGTGCTATTCGGACGAACATATATGTTTATGGGAGCTATACGTAGAACTTTAAACAATATTGACACACATAAGTCTACACTAATTTTGGGTCTTTAGTGCACAAATTACATTAGATAGAAAGAAAATATATATGGGACCTAAATCTAAATCTGAATCGATTTTCACCAAACTTAGCACACATCACTATAGACCCAATTCGGTACGATATGCTAAATATCGTGCAAATCGAATGATATATAAGAACTGTGGTGCACCATTTCTATCAAATTGAAAGATATAAAGGGACTTTGGTGCACAATTCACATTAAGTCGGACGAAAATATACATGTTAGGTTTATCTAAATTTTAACCGATTTTCACGAAACTTAGCACACATCACTTTAGACCCGATTCGGTACGCTATGCCACATTTCGTGCAAATCGAATGATATATAAGAACTATGGTACACCATTTCTATCAAATCGGACGAAAAAAATATATAGGAGCTATATCTGAATCTGAACCGTTTTTTCCCAATTTCAAAAAGGTTTATCCTTGGACAAAACAAATGAGCTATGACAAATACTGTATGCAAAGTCTCAAAAGGAACCATGGGTCTAACTCGTTTCTTTTTGCCTGTTACAAACTTATGCTCAAAGACATAATACCCTGGACCACAGTGTGGTGAAGGGTATACATATATATTTTGGATTCCGATTGGGTGTAAAATCTTTCTATCAGATATGTTCAATATCGGTCCATGATCAGGTAAAGTCCTCAATTTTCGGTATATTAAGGATTTGACGGTCCACGTGATGATTGATGGTGGAGGGTATACACAATTCGGCTCGGCTGAACCTAACTATGTTTTTGCTTGTTTCGTTGTATTAAAGCTTGTTAAAAGCTTTTTGGAATTATCTCTCCATTTATTGGAGACAATCAGCAGTGTTTACACTGCACACAACGTAATGGGAGGATTACAAATATTGACAATAACGATGTATGGTTAGTCACATCCGTTTACTAACACTAACCGACAAAAGCACGTTTTTAGGTGCAACAGCTTTTTAATAAAGTCAACACTCGTTACGTAAGACCCAACCAAAAGAACACCAAAAATTACAATACCACTTCTAGAAAACAACCGTTACTCTGCGAATTTCTATCAATTATTTTATTTTGTTATTTTATCTTGTTCTTTACTCTATAAACCAAATTTTATTCGAAAATGATCATTTAAAACGGCATATACATTAGAACTTTTTACCGGGTTAACCTACTTTATGAGGATTTATATGTGCATAGGTTTGTAACAGGCAAAACGAATCGAGATAGACCCATGGTTCCTTTTGAGAATATACATATAATCACTTTCTGAGTCGATTTATGCATGTTCGTCCATGTATTTTTGTGAGCAAAGTACAGGTCGCATTTATGATCCGAATTGGATGAAATTTGACACAGCCCATTTGTTTGGCCCAAGGACGAACCCTATTGAAATTGGAAAAAATCGGTTCAGATTTAGATATAGCTCATATAGCCCATATATATTTTCGTCCGATTTTAGGTAAATGGTGAACCAAAGTACCTGAAAATCGTTTGATTTGCACAAATTTTGGCATAGCGTACTGAATTGGGTCTAAAATGAAGTGTGATAATTTTCGTGAAATTTGGTTCAGATTTAGATATAGCTCCCATATATAGTTTCGCCCGATTTTAAGTAAATGGTGCACCAAAGTCCCTGTAATCGTTTGATATGCACGAATTTTAACATAACTTTCTGAGTTACGTCTACAATGACGTGTGCTAAGTTTCGTGAAAATCGGTTCAGATTTAGATATAGCTCCCCTATATATTTTCGTCCGATTTAAAGTAAATGGTGGATCAAAGTCCCTGAAAATCATTACATTTGCTCGAATTTTCGCATAGCATACTGAATTAAGCTTCATGAAAATAGGTGCAGATTTAGATATAGCTCTCATATATAGTTTCGTCCGATTTTTGGTAAATGTTGCAACAAAGTCCCTGCAAATCTTTTGATTTGCACGAATTTTGGAATAGCGTACTAAATTGAGTCTAGAATGACGTGTGCTAAGTTTCTTGAAAATCGGTTCAGATTTAGATATAGCTTCCCTTATATATTTTCGTCCGATTTTAAGTAAATGGTGGACCAAAGTCCCTGAAAATCATTAGATTTGCTCGAATTTTCGCGTAGCATACTGAATTAAGTGTAGAATAAGGTCTACTAAGCTTCATGAAAATAGGTGCAGATTTAGATATAGCTCTCATCAGCAACGTACACAGTATTTCATTTCAATTCGCTGTTGCAAACAAAAATTTACTGTTAAAAAAAATTTATTTCGTACGTCCCTGGCTCTCATATACAGTTTCGACAGATTCTAGGTAAATAGTGCACCAAAGTCCCTGAAAATCCTTCGATTTGCACGAATTTCGACATAGCGTACTCAATTAAGTCTAGTATGACGTGTGTTAAGTTTCGTTTAAATCGGTGCAGATTTATATGTAGCCCCCATGTATTGTTTCACCCGATTGTAGGTAAATGGTGTGCCAATCTCCCTGCAAATCTTTTGATTTGCACGAATTTTTAGATAGGGTACTAAATTAAGTCTAGAGTAATGTGTGCAAAGTTTCGTGAAAATCGGTTCAGATTTAGATATAGCTCCCATATATATTTTCGTCCCATTTTATGTAAATTCCGCACCAAAGCCCCCTTTATGTTTTGATTTTGGTATAGCGTACTGAATTAAGTATAGAATGATATGTGCAAAGTTTCGTGAAAATCGGTTCAGATTTACATACACCTCCTATATAAAGATCCATAGTTAAGCCGATTGATACAACGTACTGAATTTAATATAAATTAATCTCTGGCAAGTTTCCATGAAATCGGTTCAGATATAGATATAGCTTCCATATATAATTTTGACTTACTCATGTTTATTGTACACCAAATAATCATTGGGTGTTTGATTGAGATTAAATTTTAAACAGTGCAGCATTCCGAATAGGGAGTGTCAAGTTTTCTTTAAATCGATTTACAAAATTTAGCATAGTTTGCAGAATGACCTGTGTAGGGATTGATGTTAGTCGGTTTAGAGATAGATAAAGATCACAATGTTCCTTCGAAAAGGCGGCGTCTTTTAGGATACATATGCAGAATATGCCCAAAGTGGTGAAGGGTATCATATAGTCGGCCCAGTCCGACTTTACTACTTTCCTTACTGGTTAATATTAATACGTACAAAAATAATAGTAAACATAATACCATGTTTACTACAGATTATTTTTTACCCTTCGTTATATAATGTATAAACATTTGGAAAACGTCCGTTATATGCGGTAGTTAGTGTAGAAATTCAAATATTTAGCCCATTCATTATATCCCGAAGTTGTTAAACTGAGAATTCCTTATATCGAGCGTTGTCTGTAACTTTTTTATCTCCTCATTAATTGGTGACAATAAAAAGAGAACGAGAGAGATCTTCTTACAATCCTCCCTAAAAAACAGTGATAAAATTCTCACATCTGATTCCCAAAGATAACCAGCCGGTAAATGTTTTGCAAATCGAAACATATGCTTTCAGTTAAATTTTTGTCTTCTGTTCAGTTGGTTGTACTTTTGTTGTTCACTGTGTTTTTTTTTTTTTTTTTGGGAATAATTAATTTCCAATTGTTTATGTATTTATTACTGTTCCTCTTATGTGTTAAATTGCGTTTGTTTAAACAACCTCTGTCCAAATTATTATTATTTTCCCCCTATTCCTCTATTTGCTAGGCCACCCCTCTTCCCATAAATTACATTTAGGCAGAGTACCTAATAAGTTTAATATCCATAACAATTTCTTTTTACCACATACCATTACAAATCGCAAATAAAAACTGTACACTTTTAAGTAGTCTTCTCTTAGATTTTTTTTGTTTAATTTTTAAACAAATACAATTCTTTTCTCATATTCAACTATTTTGAATCTCTTTGATTATATATATGCCTCCGTTGCATATACCTCCATTTCTCTTTACCTTTATCCCAACAACAAAAAGCCCTATTTGAAAATATTCCCCACAATTTATCAGTTCTCAACATTTTTGTTTACAGTTTCCTCTTCCTGCAATAACAATTTTGCACTTGTCCAAAATCGGGTTCTCTCTCCTATCTCTCTTCATACTTTCCATAAAATATGAATCTTATAAATTTCCTTTCAATGCATGTGCTCTTCTTCTCTCCCGTTCTCCGTGTTATTTGTGGCGGGAAGTCAAGGCTTTCTCTCTTAAAAAAAGTATCTTTCTTTGATAGTTTTCGGCTCGAAATTTATTAAAAGTGATTAACTGCCAGGAGGGAGAGGGGTTAATATAAACGTGAATAACAGAGAGTGGGCATTTGCAGTAATGCCATTTTAGCGGTTTTTAGTGATTACTAAATGTATTTCATTTTGTTAAACATATTCATATTGGAAGATATTAAGAAATATTCGGAAACTTTGACAATTCACGGTATGCTTGAGGCCGCATTTCTTCACCCTACATATGATAGCAAAATTATACAAAAGGCGAAATTTGCAAGTTATCATTTTTAAGGTATAGGTTATAATCAATTGAATATTTATACCATTCACCACACTGGGGTACAGGGTAGTATGCCTTTGTGCATATGTTTGTAACAGGCAAAAGTAATCGAGATAGACCCACGGTTCCTTTTGAGAACATGCACAATGTCATAATGCCCTGTACCACAGTGTGGTGAAGTGTATAAAAACAAATACAGTTAATTTGGTTGAAGGTGAGACAATATCTTCCAATTTTATCTTCAGCATACAATGTTAGTAGAAATCAATTCTATTTTTTTATTTGTTAATTTTTTAAACTCAATGTTTAACTGCTATTATTATATTAGGTTGGTGCGTATGAAATGTCGGATTCTTAAGTGATTGTATAAAACTGCATATCTTTCTTCAAAAGCTGTTTATTCAATCAAATTATGCTCCATTCACTTCAATACACTTCTCCCAACGATGTTTTAAAGACTAGATGCCTGTCTTAACAAATTTTGGTCTTTAGAATTAATAAACTCTGATATCGAGACTGTCTTCATTTTCAGAGTGTTTGTCCCTTAAAACAGCTCTAAATGCTTGAAAAAATTAAAATTGGTCGGCGAGAGATCCGGTGAATATGGTGGATGCTGCAAATTCCGCAATTGTTTTGTGCGATGTATGCGGCCGAGCGTTGTCATGGAGCAGTAGCGGGCCGTGCCGAATCACAAGCGATGGGCATACAATTTTTAACTTATCGTGTATCCCATCAATGTACTGGCAGTACATTCATCCTGATAGCAAGTTCCCTCGTGGATACGGTTGGATCGGCTTCCAATTGAGCACTCAGGTCATCATCCTTCACAGACGTTTTGGGTCTTCTGCGCGACTCATTTTGCAGTGAAAAATCGCCAGTCCGAAATTTTTCGAACCAACTCTGCACTTTCCGATCCTTAACCGTATTCTCCCCAAACGCTTGGTTTATGTTGCGTGCAGCTTTTGCAGCACTATTACCAAGTATGTACCCATATGCCAGAATTCGAGATAACCTATTTTGCTGAAATGAGTCTCTGGCAATGAACAATACGACTATGAATGAGGCTATGACAAAAACAACAGTATAACGAAATAGGGAGACAAACGTCCGCATGTTAAGAGTATCCGACATTTATTTCCTAATACATATTATAGGAAATAACTTTTAAGTTTATCAACGGTCTGAACAGAAAACATATCAAATAATCGATTTGTGCTATAAGAATTAAAATATTCTAAGGTACATATTGGCACTAGGTTCCCAATTTTTCTGAAAAAGAGTTTTTAATTCGATATTTTTGATTATCATCCTTAAAACCAATCCCCATACGTCCAACATGTCGTTTTAATTTTTTACCGATAAAGATTCAGACTACAATTTTCATTGCTCCTCAAAATTATTCAGTGATTGTATCGAAATGTTAATCCCCAGTTCCCCAAATCAACAAATGAATCCCCATTCCAAACATAAACGCCTAAACTGGCAACACAGAAGAAAAAAATCAATCTCACATAATATCTGTTTATGTGTCTCATTGTGTTTGTTTTCACTACTCATCAGTGTTACCGTTGGGAATTTCAAAAAGGTTGCACAAAAAGTCGTTCCCTTGAAAAAAAGTCGCACCGAAAAGTAAAATCGTCAATAAAACTCTTCCTAGAATATGTCAGATACTCTTGGACTTCAAAAACGAATTAAACGAATCAAAATAAGTTTGAATTTACACATATAAAGGAAAATATAACTTAAGAAAAACAGGAAAGAAAAGTCGCACAAAGCTTAAAAAGTTGCAAACAGAGTTACAGAGCATCAAAAAGGTTGCAAATTGCGACTTTAGTCGCACAACGGTAACCCTGCTACTCATTAGTGCACAGTTGGGCGAATCACCGCACGCGTGCACTCTCGCGAGAGTAAATATCACTATTCTCTCACACACATTCAACTGAACCAATTGAAAAACCATTGACAAACACACAAAGACATGTGCGTGAGAACAGAATTTTTTACGCTCTGCCCGTTCCTGCATTAGTGACTACTCTCAAAATATCTCTCGCAATTTGGCAGCGTTTTTTTCTGTTTCCTCTTCCTAGAAATTATGGCTCCGCATGTTTATACTTTTTTCGAGATTGTTATATGATATACTCTACAAAAAACTGTATGTGAGTCAGGTGCAGTCTACAAAGTGTTCGTTCGTAATCTCAATTGGGCAACAAGAATTTATTTCTGATAAGAACTGTTATAAACACGAAATTGGAAAACTATATAATTATTATCCATATTTAGAACTCTCCATCCAGCAGATGGTAAATGCACATCTTAGACAAACGCTAATTACAATCTTCTATCAGAGACACAAACCCGATGCTATTATAAACATAAAATTGTTTGGTATCAAACATGTCATTAGATGACGCTAGTGTCTTTCAAATCTATTATGACAGTAAATTATTTGTTTATATACGTTTGTATAACAGTACATAAAGTAAAACACACACACTACAAAGTTCTGTGATTTAGAGCACTAATGCACAAATTAGTACTATAGCAGCAACGGCTGAACACGTTTTCTCTTTTCCTCTGGTCGTTATAGGGGCCAAATTTATACCCAGATATTTTACACAGGGAAGAGGACCTGGTCAACGAATAACTTTGATTTTTTTAGTGATAATCGGCCAATAGTTAGCGAGTGGACCAAAATTTGTGTGAACCAGTATGAAAAATAGTAATGTCGAACGGGGCCCTTCACCACCCTTCACCCTTAAATTTAGCAGATGCATCCTAACAGACGTCGCATTTTTTAGGAAACATTAACATGAACTTGTATGAATTGAATTATGTGATAATTATCTGAATGTGAAACGACTTAGATCAATTCATCAATTAATCAGACAACCGTAGAATATTTGGAGCCCAGTTAAAACGAATTAGTTCGGAAATATACATGGGCTTTCTCTGTACGTCTACAAAACACAATTATGTCATTTTATGCTCATGCTTTTATGTAAGTTGTGCAAAATTGCATGTTAATCTAACAAACATGAGGAGTTTGATACACCATTTACTTAAAATCGGGCGAAAATGTATATGGAAGCTATATCCAAATATAAAGCGATTTCAACGAATTGTTGCGTCATTTACTTAAAATCGGACGAAAAAAAAAAATGCGAGCGAAACTTTGCACACGTTGGGTTATTTTAACTTCTGTACGTTGTGCACCGTTTATATCTCTCGAAATTTGGCAAAAAGTACCGAATTAGGCCCAGAATGATGTGTGCTAAGTTTCGTGAAAATCGGTTCAGATTTAAATATAGCTCCCATACATAGTTTTGTCCGATTTTATGTAAATGGAAACCCAAAGTCCCCATGTATCTCTCGATAGCACTAATATATATTTTCGCCCGATTTAATGTAAATGGTGTACCAAAGCCCTTATATATCTTTCGATTTCCTCCAAATTTGGCATAGCGTACTAAATCGAGTCTAGAATTTCGAGAATATCGGTTCAGATTTAGATATAGGTCGCAAAAATATATGTATACCTTTCACCACACTGTGGTACAGGGTATTATGTCTTTGTGCATATGTTTGTAACAGGCAAAAATAATCGAGATAGACCCATGGTTCCTTTTGAGAATATGCATAGAATCACTTTCTAAGTCGATTTATGCATGTCCGTCTGTCCGTCTGTCCGTCCGTCCGTCCATGTATTTTTGTTAACAAAGTACAGGTCTCATTTATGATCCGATCTGGATGAAATTTGGCACAGGTCACTTAATTGGCCCAAGGACGAACCCTATTGAAATTGGAGAAAATCGGTCCATGTTTAGGCATAGCTCCCATATAAGGGTACCCCCTAATTTTCGGTATTTTGAGGTTCTTTAGCGCATTTTTAACTGAATTCGCTGAAATTCGGTACTTTGGGTTCTTATTGGGTAGCAAATCTCTCCACTATGGGTCCATATTTCCGGATAGCTCCCATATAAGGGTACCGCCAATTTTGCGGTATTTTGGGTGTTTTGATCGCATTTTTCGACCGAATTCGCTGAAATTTGGTACTTTGAGTTCTTATTGGGTAGTAAATCTCTCTACTAAAAATTATTAATATAGGTCCATTTTTTCGGGTAGCCCCCATATAAGGGTACCCCCAGTTTTCGGTATTTTGGGGTTCTTGGGCTCGTTTTATAACTGAATTCTCTGAAGTGTTGTACATTGGGTTCTTATTGTGTACCAAATTACTCAACTAAAAATTATAAATATAGTTCCAGTTTTTCTGGTAGTCCCCATATAACGGTACTTCCAAATTTTTGGTATTTTGGGGGTTCTGATCGTATTTTTCGACCGAATTGACTGTAATTTAGTACGTCGAGTTCTTATCTCCACTATAAATAATAAATATAGGTCCATTTTTTCGGGTAGCCCTCATATAAGGGTACCCCCCAATTTTCGGTATTTTGGGGTTTATGAACGCGTTTTTCAACTAAATTCTTTGTAATTTGGTTTTTTGTAGTCGTATATGGTAACAAACCTCCCTCCCAAAAATTATTAATATTCGCCCCCTTTTAGGGGTGGTCCCCTTATAACCCCCTTTTTATGCCCTTCACCGCACTGTGGTACAGGGTATTGTGTCGTTGTGCATATGTTTGTAACAGGCCAAAATAATCGAGATAGACCCATTGTTCCTTTTGTGAATATGCATAGAATCACTTTCTGAGTCGATTTATGCATGTACGTCTGTCCGTCCATGTATTTTTTGTTAACAAAGTACAGATCGCATTTATGATCCGATTTGGATGAAATTTGGCACAGGTCACTTAACACTAGAACGCCGAAGGCAGTCATTTTGACTGCTTTCCAATTTCAAGTAAAAAAGCAACTGTGCATTTAATGACACTTTTTTTTAAATTTGGTGATTTTTTTATAATAAACGTAATTCTATGCGATACAAAAAATCACCAAATTTAAAAAAAGTGTCATTAAATGCACAGTTGCTTTTTTACTTGAAATTGGAAAGCAGTCAAAATGACTGCCTTCGGCGTTCTAGTGTTAATTGGCCCAAGGACGAACCTTATTGGAGAAAATCGGTTCAGATTTAGATATAGCTCCCATATATATTTTCATCCCATTTTAACTTATTGAACTCCCAATTGTGGTCCGATTGAGACAAATTTTTGCACAGAGTATTGAATTAAGTCTAGATAGTTAAATGTAAAGGTTTGTTGAAATCGGTTCAGATTTAGATATAGCTCCGATGTATAGTTTCGTCCGATTTAATGTAAATAGTGCACCAAACTCCCAATAGTGGTCCGACTAAAGCAACATTTTGCACAGAGTACTGAATTGGGTCCCGACTGATGTATGATAAATTTTGTTGGAATCGGTTCAGATTTATATCTAAATATGCTATATATAGTTTCGTCCGATTTTATGTAAATTGAGCAACATGCTGCCAATATTTATCCGATTGGGATACAATTTTGCACAGCGTACTAAATTAGGTCGTTGATGAATGCGAAGTTTTGTTGAAATCGGTTCAGATTTAGATATAGCTCCCATATATAGTTTCGTCCGATTTAAAGTAAATTGTGCACCAAAGTCCCAATATTGGTCCGATTGAAGCAAAATTTTGCACAGAGTACTGAATTAGGTCCCGACTGATGTATGCGAAATTTCTATATCTTCAGGATATTGTAGATATTAACATGTCTTGCATGTAACCAATAGTGGTGAAGGGTATCATATAGTCGGCCCCGTCCGACTTTTGAACTTTCCTTACTGGTTTTTAGTTAGATTTATGCTATTAATCTATTTCTATAAATTTGACTGAATTTAGCATAGGTTGACATGACATGAAATTGTTAGGATACATGTGTACACTATACATGTAATGTTGAAGGGTATCATATAGTCGGCCCAGTCCGACTTTACTACTTTCATTACTGGTTTTAATAAAAACATTGTTCGGATTGGCATGTTTATTCCACTCACCATGAAACCATGAATCATAAGCCTCCCCCAAACCAAAAAAAAAAAAAAAAAAACAATGCTATATTTTAATTGTTTACTACACAATACGTATTCATATAAAATCTATCAATTCAATAATTTTTTTTCACACATATTCTGTTCTTATGTCCAAATAACCCGAAAATATTGCTAAAAAAGATGAGCATATTGTTTATTTGATTTTATATCCCTTGATATATATTTGTAAAATCGCCGTTGGGGATTGGTTGCAACAATTTTAGTAACGAATGACCATTTCGACCAAAATCTTAATTTTTTTGTCACTGTAGTTCATTTTTGCAACTATGTTCACTACGAATCAACAGAGGACAATCAGCAACATGACATTTAACTACCATCATGAGTATATATATGTATATATACATATACTTGCATATATGATGGATATTGCACTTATACGCCTACCCGTAGTCATAGCTCATATGCATACATTATATTTTCTCAATATATGTATGTATGTGTGCTGTATACAAATACATACATAACATATAAACGAAAGAGTTAAACCAGAACACAACAGCTTTTTGCCACTTTTCACATTCCGCGATGAGTGAGACATCATCGGTGACATTAAATGACAATTTTATTGCTGATTGTTGTTCACCATCAGTGGCGACCAATTGCGAATGAATATGAAAATGCATCGCTGAACAATGAACAATATATGACAGTTTGGCGTCCGGTGTTGAAAACGTGCATACAACATTGTAATTCCACCCATGATAATAATGAAAATTTGCCATCAATACACAGAGTGACGTTCTTCGACGTTTTTCACTATAACAGATACCGATAGCGATTGAAAAAAAGTTCTGAAGTTGTAAAATCATTAAGACGACCAAATAAACTATTAATCTTAATATATAAAAGAGCTTAGTGTTAAGTGAGTGAGTGACTGACAGATCATAGCCCAGACGAAACGGCTAAAGCTAGAAGCTTGAAATTTTGAATGTAGGTTGCTGTTGATGTGTAGGCGTGAGATAAGGCTGGGTTTTTGGAAATTCGAACTAGAAAGGTACGAAAAGTACAAAAAAGTACCAAATATGGTACCCTTTGTATTAGGCGAACGGGAAGAGCTAGAATTCTGAAATTTGGAATGTGGGTCACTGATGTATAGTTAGGAAGATGTACAAAAGGGTTTTTGGAAATTCGTACCAGAACGGTACGAAAAGTACTAAAAAGTACTAAATGTGATACCATTTGTATTTGGTGAACCGGCAGAGCTAGAACTCTGAAATTTGGATTGGTGGTCGCTGAGTGTAGGATAGATGTACCAAAGGGTTTTTGGAAATTCGAACTATAAATATCCGAAATGTAATAAAATGTACTTAATTTGGTACAATTTCGTAGCATGTGAATTGATAGAGCTAAAAACTTGAAATTTGGAATACGAATTAGGGTTGAGATATAGAATCTATTTAAGGAGATGGGTTTGAAAGCGTGTACTCATGTGTACGAAAAGTACTAAATGGTACTAAATTTGGTACAATTTGAATTTTATGCGAACCAATAGAGCTAGAATCATGAAATTTGGAGTCAGGATCACTGTTGGGGTGTAAGATCGAGATATGTAGTTAGTATTAAATATTTTAGGATCACTCTGGGGGGTGAAAGTTTGGGTAAAGTGGGACTTTTGGAAATTCGTACTACTGTGTACTAAATTTGGTACAATTTTAATTGTGAGTGAACCGAAAGAGTTGTAATCCTGAAACTTGGATTTAGGATCACTGTGGGGGTGTAGGTTTGGGTTAAGTAGGAGGTTTTAGAAATTCGTACTACTGTGTACTAAATTTCGTACAATTTGAATTGTGGGTGAACCGATAGAGTTGGAATCCTGAAACTTGGATTTAGGATCACTGTGCGGGTGTAGGATTGGGGTCTGTACGAAGTTTTGGAAATTGGTACTGCTATGTACTAAATTTGGTACAATTTGAATTGTGGGTGAACCGATAGAATTGGAATCCTGAAACTTGGATTTAGGATTACTGTGGGTGTGGGGGTGAAGGTTTGGGGTAAGTAGGTTTTGGAAATTCGTAATACTGTGTACTAAATTTGGTACAATTTGAATTGAGGGTGAATCGATAGAGTTGGAATCCTGAAACTTGGATTTAGGATCACTGTGGGGGTGTAGGATTGGGGTCTGTAGAAAGTTTTGGAAATTGGTACTACTGTGTACTAAATGTGGTACAATTTGAATTGTGGGCGAACCGATAGAATTGGAATCCTGAAACTTGGATTTAGGATCACTGTAGGGGTGAAAGTTTGGGGTAAGTAGGTTTGGTAGGTTTTTTTACTGTGTACTAAATTTGGTATAATTTGACTTGAGGGTGAACAAATTGAGTTGGAATCCTGAAACTTGGATTTAGGATCACTGTGGGGGTGTAGGATTGGGGTCTGTAGGAAGTTTTGTGGGTGAATCCACAATTCATAAATTTGTACTCTTGGAAATAATTTGTGCTAAATGGAACTAAATTTGTGCACCTTTAGAGCTCGAATCTTAAAATTTGGTACTAAATGGTACTCAAGATAGAATTTTTGAATTAAAATTACTGTTGGAGTGTAGGATTGACATAGTTTAAGAAATTTTTAATTATAGAAACAAAAAGTACTAAATAGTACCAAAAAGTTTACAAATTCTGAAATTTTAAATTAATATTACAGATGAAGTGCAGGATTGAGACATGTCGGTAATTTTGAAAATTCGTCATTATGTGTACTAAATGGTACAAAATTTGGTACAATTTGGATTTGAGTGAACGTATAGATATGGTAAAAGTAAATTTGGAATTAAAATTACAAGATTAAGGAAGAATTGGAATTTCGAACTTATGGATACGAGAAGACTTAATTGGTACAAAATATGGTACAATTCGTTTTGTGTGAGCGGGAATCCTAATATTTGGACTTACAAATAAGGTTGGAGTGTAGGATGAGATAGAGGAGGTAGTTTTAAAAATACGTAATTATGCGTACTAAATGGTACTAAGTTTAGTACAATCTAGATTTGAGTGAAAGGATAGAGATGGATGGATTTGAAAATAAAATTACTCTTATAGCAATGGATTGAGACAGTGTTGAAAATTCGAACTCATGAGTACGAAAAGTACTAAATATGGTACAATTTGGATCTATGCGAATGGATAGGGCTGTTATCCTGAAATTTATGAATAAAATTACTGTTTCAGTGTGGAAAGTTGCAATTAGGTTTCTCTGGGAGTGTAGCAGAAGTACAGAATGGTACCAAATATGGTACAATTTAGTGAACAGATAGAGCTGAAATTGTTAAATTTGGACTTACGATTGAAAGCAGGTTTGGAATATTGAGCTTGGTTTCGTATATGGGTACGAAAAGTGCGGAATGGTTCCACACAAGCTGGAATTCTTAAATTTGGACTATTTGAAAGAAGGATTGAGTACGAAAAGCACTAAATTTGGAACAATTTGGTTTTTGGTGGAAGTAAGATTACTTTTAGAGTGTAGGATTGATGTAGTTTTAGAAATTCTTACTTATAAGTATGAACATTTATAAATGGTACTAAATATGAAACAATTTGGATTTGGTTGAATCTTGAGATTTGGAATTTAGATTACTGTTGAAGTGTAGTATTGGTCTATGGAGACAACTTTGGAATCTCGGAGTTTTTTGAACCAATAGTAAATAGAATAGAAAATTCACTAAATTTGGAAAAAATTGAATTTGGGTAACGGAGAGAGCTGGAAACCTAATTAGAATGTTGGTCACTGACATAGAGTTAGAAAGAAGGACCAACGAGGTTTTGGTACTAAATTCAGTGGTGGTGATGGTATAGAGGTAGTCTTGAAAATGTGTACTTATGTGTTCGAAAAGATCTAAATGGAACTACATGTGGAACGTGTACGTTTTTGCTAAAGTGTGGATTTAGGAAAATAATGCTTATGTGTATGAAGAGTGCTTAATGTTAATAAACTTGATATTAAATATAGGAATAGAGGTGGAATTCAGAACTATAGTACAACTAATAAATGAACTATTTTTTTATTCCCTTTCCGCATACGAAGTAGCGGGTACTTTGCTATAAATTCTATAGGCCTTCTATCGACGATAGAAGCCTTAAAATCTTAAATATTTGGGGGCTACACTAAAACGTGGACCGATATACCCCATTTACAATACTAATCATCCTAGGAGTACTAGCAAGCTCTGTGTAAAGTTTCAGAGTACTTACTTACTTAGCTGGCTTGTTACAGAACGGTTGTTCCATAAGCCGAGCTTAAAAAATATTTCCAAGCGCTTCGGTCTTGGGCGCATCTCCTCCATTTTGAAAGACTACGTTCCAAAATGTTGTTTTCTACTTGGTCTTTCCATCTGATTCGTGGCCTCCCCCTTCTGGGGCATTCTCATTCATTCGCACAACATGGCTTAGCTATCGTAGTCGCTGCAGCTCAATACGACTGACTATGGCGATGTCCGCGTATAAATTGTAAAGCTCGTGGTTCCTTCGACTCCGATATTCACCGTCGACGCAGATCGGCCCGTAGATCTTTTGGAGAATTTTTCTTTCAAACACTGTAAGTACCCATGCTTCAGATCCATACAACAGCACGGATAGTATCAGCGTCTTGTAAAGTGTGAGTTTGGTCTGGCGGTAGGAGGCCTTATTTCTAATCTGCTTACTTAGACCATAGTAGCATTTTTAACTACATCGAAGCTGTAGTTCTGAAGTTCCACAGTTGGTCCGAGTCTACTGGACGTCTTGCACGTTGATACCATCAGCTTGGTCTTCTCGCAGTTTACTGCCGGATCCACTTTGTCAATTTGTTCAGAGGTGGCTGTTACCGCTCGGAATGTTCGACCCATTATATCGATGACCTAGGCGAGTAACATTTGTTGTTTCGTGTACAGATTGCCATTTCTGTTCACCTTTGCGTCTCGTATGACCTTTTGTAGCAGGATGTTAAAAAGATCACACGACAAACTGTCACCTTGTCTGAATCCTCGTTCGGTATTGAAGGGTTCCGATAGGTCCTTTCCGACTTTCACTGCTGACCTTGTGCCACTTAAAGTTATCCTGCATAGCCGTATTAATATTGGAAGAATGACGAACGCAGGCATGGCGTTAACACCTCTGAACGGATAGGGTTTCGAATGCGTCTTTATAGTCGACGAATAGGTGGTATGTGTCGATGTGTTTTTCGTGGGACTTTTTCAGGATTTGGCGCAGAGTGAAAATCTGATCAATGGTGGATTTGCCGTGTCTAAAGCCGCATTGGTATGGTCCAATGTTGTCATTGACCATTGGCTTCAATCGTTCACACAGCACACTGGATAGCTATTTATATGCGATGGGAAGAAGGCTAATTCCTCTATAGTTGGCACATATCGTCTTGTCTACTTTTTTGTGCACGGGACACAGGATGCTAAAGTTCCAATCATTGGGCATGCATTCATCTACCCAAATTATGCTAATCAGCTGGTGCATGCTCCTGACCAGCATCTGGCCACCAGTCTTGAATTGTTCGGCTGGTAACCCATCGGCTCCTGCTGCTTTGTTGTTCTTGAGCCGATTAATTGCTTTTATGACATCATCTTGGCTAGGTGGTATACACTCTATACCATCATCTCTTATTGGTTCTGGGGTATCTTTTTCATCGCCACTACTTGATACTAGAAGCTTTTCGAAATGCTCCTTCCAGATCCTCAACACGCTGTCTGTATCTGTCACCAGGTTTCCTTCTTCATCTCTACAGGAGGATGTGCCTACACCAAAGCCTTCGGTTTGGTGTTTTACTCGTTGGTAAAATTTCCGGACTTCATTCTGACTCCTGTACACGCTCACGTTTTTCTTCACGTTTCTCCATCACGTTACGTGTTGCTACTGTCTTCAGGGTTGCCCTATACGCTGCGTTTTTCACATCAGTAGCATTGCGACACTCCTGATCCTCCTCCTGCAGTTTGTAGGGAGTGGGCCATTCTTTGCCATTGCGCTTCTATACTATTATCGGGACAAGAAGTGTTTTCTTCAAGCAGTTGGGTAAGTTGAGCGGAGTAGGCCTCGGCTACCTGTTGTGTTTGCAGCTTTTCGACGACGAGTTTCCGTGTTGTATTAGATCGCAACTTTGCTGCAACATTAAGACGGGTGCGTGTCTTGGCTGCCACAAGGTAATGGTCCGAATTGATATTCGCTCCTCGGATCGATATTCGCTCCTGGTTGAATGCCTTCTGTCTATCACAACATGAACCTGGTGCTGCTAACTACCATGTTTTTTGCTGCCGTGAAGTCAATCAACCTCATGCCGTTGTCGGATGTTTCTTCATGAAGGCTGAATTTTCCGACGGTGGGCCAAAGATATTTTCCCTTCCGATTTTTGCATTAAAATCTCCTAGCAGAATTTTAATGTCATGGCCAGGGCAGCGATCATATGCTGTTTCTAGGCGCTCATAAAATATGTCTTTGGTCTGTTCATCTTTATCTTCGGTCGGAGCATGGGTGCAAATAAGACTGATGTAGAAGAACTTCGCTTTTATGGGGATTATAGCAATTCGCTCATCTACTGTAGTGAATCTGGAGACAAGGTCATTTCAGGTCATTTATGTAGAATGTCAAGGATTTACAATGGAATGAGAAAATTAATTCCATGCTCTTGGAAATCCTCCCATCTACCACAATGACTACTTAAAACAATTTGTTGGTACAACAAACACAAAAACAATTTGTTGGTATAACAACACTTGATATTATTTAATTGCACTTGTCATTACCTTTTTCCATTAGGTAAAAGCTCTCTCTCACACACACACGGACACAAATGAAAAGTTTTCTTTTAAGGTGGCAATCCGTATATGTAATGACCACCATTATGAGAAGTAGCAGCCTCCAATGATATGTTTTTAGTTTTCCTTAGCAATGGTAACCATTCGAGATTATTTTTTTTCCACGTGCTCAAATCTAACCCCCTTAGGTATATTAAATATAATAAACTGAACGTAGTATGTATGTACAATAGCAACAACATCAACTACGTTAGTAAATAAATAGCTTTATATTAGTTTTTAAGGAAACGTATGCGATGCAAAAATAGGGGAGTTAAAATGTACCGCAAAATATATTCACTCAAAACTTGGAGTAATGCCAATTCGTTTAAATGGAGGGCTGGAAAATAGTCGAAGAAACAGCATCAATGCCCATTTATATTTAAGGCGAGGGGAAATAAATATGTATCCCCAAAAATATAGGAAAGTGATAAACGTAAAGATGTAAACATTATATAGGGCCTTTTTATACGCTCAGGCCTAATACCATAGACAGACGACAGCCTTAATTTGCATTAAAAAGTTCTTAATTTGAATTAAAATTTACCCCTGACAGACGAGAGTTTCTGCATTTATGAACCAGTTTTTTGTTTCAAAACTATTGTTTGTCTGTGTGTAGGATGAAAATATTGACATTTCTTTACAATATTTTTTAGGATTACATCTTTTTGAAATTGATACATGGCAGGAAGGAAAACTAACAGCTATAATAAAGATAAAACAGCTCCAAATTTGAAGAAATGTTCAATTTTGCCTTTATTTTTAATTTTTATACCCTTCACCACACTGTGGTACAGGGTATTATGTCTTTGTGCATATGTTTGTAACAGGCAAAAGGAAACGAGATAGACACATGGTTCCTTTTGAGAATATGCATAGAATCACTTTCTAAGTCGATTTATGCATGTCCGTCCGTCCGTCCGTCTGTCCGTCTGTCTGTCCATGTTAAATTGTAAACAAAGTACAGGTCGCATTTATGATCCGAATTGGATGAAATTTGGCATAGGTCACTTATTCGGCCCAAGGACGAACCCTATTGAAATTGGGAAAAATCGGTTCAGATTTAGATATAGCTCCCATATATATATTTAACCGATTTAATGTAAACGGTCCCTATATATCTTTCGATTTGCACGAAATTTGTGTACAGCGTAATGAATTAGGTCTAGAATGATGTGTGTAAAATTTCATAAAAATCGGTTCAGATTTAGATATAGCTCCCATATATAGTTTCGTCCGATTTCATGTAAATGGTGCCCCAAAGTCGCTATATATCTTTCGATTTGCATGAAATTTGGCATAACGTACTGAATTGAGCCTAGAATGATACCTGCCAAGTTTCATGAAAATCGGTCCTGATTTAGATATAGCTCCCATATATAGTTTCGTCCGATTTCATGTAAATGGTGCCCCAAAGTCCCTAGATATCCTTCGATTTGCACGAAATTTGGTGCAGCCTAATCATTTAGGTCTAGAATGATGTCTGCCAAGTTTCGTGAAAATCGGTCCAGATTTAGATATAGCTCCCATATATAGTTTCGTCCGATTTCATGTAAATGGTGCCCCAAAGTCCCTAGATATCCTTCGATTTGCACGAAATTTGGTACAGCGTAATCATTTAGGTCTAGAATGATGACTGCCAAGTTTCATGAAGATCGGTCCAGATTTAGATATAGCTCCCATATATAGTTTCGTCCGATTTCATGTAAATGGTGCTCCAAAGTCGCTATATATCTTTCGATTTGCAAGAAATTTGGCATAACGTACTGAATTGAGCCTTGAATGATGCCTGCCAAGTTTCGTGGAAATCGGTCCAGATTTAGATATAGCTCCTATATATAGTTTCGTCCGATTTCATGTAAATGGTGCACCAAAGTCGCAAAACGTACTGAATTAGTGGCATAACGTACCGAATTAAGCCTAGAGTGATGTCTGCCAAGATTCAAGAAA